>NC_139711.1:31236729-31823481 GCF_964188405.1 Protomyctophum parallelum | reverse complement strand
CTCTTCTCTTCTCTTCTCTTCTCTTCTCTCTTCTCTTCTCTGCCTAGTTACTGCAGTGGGTCACATTGTTTGCCATTTGCTATTAGAATTGTATGTACCGCTCAGCCACAGCCAAATGAAAGTTCAAAAGCAGAGTGGTACAGTACATGGTGGCATAAGTCAGCATGTTGCACAACTGAGTAGTGTTCTACCTCTGTCTGTGTCTGTCTCTACCACTGTATATGTCTCCCTGTGTCTATCTCTCCCTCTGTGTGTCGCTGTCTCTCTCTCACATTGTTTGTCTTTTTCTACAGTTCCTCACCCTAACTGTGTCTATCTCGCTCCATCTGTCTACCTATCTCTCGCTACCATTTTCTATCGGGTACAGGCTTTAGTTCCGACATACTAATAGTCTGACTGTCATTAGACGGACAAGCGACAACCTACCCAAAACCCTAACCTAACCCTCAACGCAAGCACGGAGCAACGCATGTCAGACCAACGCATGTCGGGAGCGACGGGTGATTTCGGACCTTTGGTGTGTCGGATAAGCGTGCGCACCCCCTTCTATCTGTCTGTCCCTTCCTGTCTCCATCTGTCCCTCCATGTGTGTGTGTGTCTCTCTCCATCTAACTGTCTTTCTCTCTGTATCTGTGTCTGTGTCTGTGTTATTCCAGTCCAGAGTCGTGGCCTGTATGACAGCAATCCTCAGTCAGATGGATGACCGCCACTATTCATTATACATAGAGACCTTCAACAGCAGCGCCGACCTTGTGGTAAGAACGCACAAGTACACACACCCCACATACAAAACAAATTGTGAAATAATTTTATTACAGCCACTATTATTCATGTGTTTTCCTTAGTTACGGTACATTTTTCCCACTAAATACATTCTTGGAGGCAACCATTGCATTACAATATTGAAAACTGCATTAATGCTGCCTTATATGGAAATAACACACCATATGCAACAGAGGTGTTATAACTGCTGAATCCTGTCTACTGTACCTTAAAATAGACGTTGCTTGTCGAACCCTCACGATGGTCGGGATATGCGATTTGAAGGAAAATAGGCGTGGGACAGGCTAGACTTCCGCTTTGGCCTGATATGTATAACCTTTTCTTCACATTTGACTACATTAACCCATCTGCTATTTTTGAAACTCAGGAAAATGTGTGATTTCTTTATTTATTTTTAATACTGTTTTTATTAGGCATTTTTTGTATGACAACATCAGAATATTATCGACAATGATATAGTAGTTCAGTTATATAAAATGAAAAAAATGACAAGCAATGTAAATGTTCCACATACAATACATAATAAAAAAGACATAAATGTGATAAACATGAAAAAACAAAAAACAGTTAAACAATGACAAGTGTGAACAGACAAACAAAACAGACAACAGGACAGACACTCTTGCTCTCAAACTTCACTCCCTCTCAATTCAAACTTAATCTTTTCCAATTGTAAGTAGTGCATAACATCTCTCATAAGTGAAGTGTGAATCGGAACCTGTGCTTGTTTCCAATTCAACAGTATCAGTCTGCGAGCCAGTAGGGTCACATATTTTACCATGTTATATTGGAAAGTAGACAGTTTGACCCCGGGCCCCCTGACTCCCATAACTGCTGTCAGTGGATCCGGGTCAAAAGGTCTTCCAACAATGTCTGACAGTGATTTAAATATACTTTGCCAATATGATGTTAGTTTAGTGCAATGCCAGAACATATGAGCTAGAGTGGCCGGCGACTGGCCACATCTGTCGCAGGCTGGATTCACATTTGGATACATTCTGTTGAGTTTTGTGAAAATCTTTTTTAACTCAACTCTTTCCATCTGGGGTCCCTGGAACAAAACATTTTGAGATGGGGTCGGAGGCCAAATAGATATAATTGTGGGGGCCATTTACATAAAAAAGTTTAAGAACCACTGACATAGAAACATGAGTTTTTCAGAAAAACTTCGGGATTTAGAAGACATTGTAGAATCGGCCTCAGGTGACTTAATGGCTTTTCTTAATTCTGAAACACATCAAACATTGTAACACAAGCTTTTCTGTTTTTTTTTATATTGCAGGACTTCCTGATGGAAACCTTCCTGCTGTTCAAAGACCTGATAGGGAAACATGTCTATCCATCTGACTGGATGGCTATGATCATGGTACAGAATAGGTACTGTACTGGATCTGCAAACACACACACATACACACACACACACACACACGCACACGCACGCACGCACGGACGCACGCACGGTCGCACGGACACACGCACGCACACAGTGTGTAGCGTGTGTCTCCCGAGTCCCTACTATTCCCTCTCCCTCCCTGCCTGTCAGCCATGGAATAGTGCATATTATATTCACACTGTATGAGTGCGTTGCATCACAAATGCACCCTATCAACAGCCACAGACGTGCAGGCCCGACGGTTTCCCAATAGCCGTTCCCCGCGGACCAATTATTGACACTGGCAACATAAACACGTAGATATATTTGACAGGGATGTTTTTGCTCTTTACTGCTGAATGAGCCAATCCATTGACAGACGATATTATTTCTGTCTGAGTCTGCCAGCCGCAGATAATGGTCCAGGCCAGAAGATAATTCCTAGACAATCCGTCCTTGAACTCAGTGTTTGTCAGGAAGATTTAAAAAACATTGCATAACAACTCTCATCACTTTCAAGCCAGATTGGAAGTGGAAGTGCTCATGCCCCCTGACATGAGATAAATTCAGAGCACTTTATCTTTCGTCTGCTTGTAAGATTGTAAGATGAACCCTGACAGGAAATCCACACTGGCCATATTCAGTAGAAGTATGTATACAACATTTAACTTAAATAAAAGTACATAATAAAGTACACAATATACTTACAGTACCAAAGTACCCATCGTGAATGGAGCTCACACATATTTCAAAATCTGTACATTTTTCAAAAATGTTCTACAAGCTCACAACGCATCGCAATGCGTGTGAATTGTAGAACTGCTATTTTTGCCAAAGTATATAAAATAGGTCATAATTGATTCTAAACCTGCAAAGTAACTACTAAGTTGAAATACTCAAGTAAAGTAAAAGGCCAACTGTAACTTAAGTACATCACTAAATGTACGTAGTTACCTTCCACCAGGCCACCTATATATTCATTCACAATTCATTCACAATGCGTGTGAAGTCTTGTTTGCCATTGAAAATGAAATTCCTGCATGGCCCAGAGAGATACAACTGTATAAGACACCGGCTGTGTCCCCTCAATAGGACCGGCTGTGTCCCCTCAATAGGACCGGTTGTGTCCCCTCAATAGGACCGGCTGTGTCCCCTCAATAGGACTGGTTGTGTCCCCTCAATAGGAGCGGCTGTGTCCCCTCAATAGGACCGGTTGTGTCCCCTCAATAGGACCGGTTGTGTCCCCTCAATAGGACCGGTTGTGTCCCCTCAATAGGAGCGGCTGTGTCCCCTCAATAGGACCGGTTGTGTCCCCTCAATAGGACCGGTTGTGTCCCCTCAATAGGACCGGTTGTGTCCCCTCAATAGGACCGGTTGTGTCCCCTCAATAGGACCGGTTGTGTCCCCTCAATAGGACCGGTTGTGTCCCCTCAATAGGACCGGTTGTGTCCCCTCAATAGGACACATGACATAACTATGGGCAGACAAATACGTCAGAGAGATAATGGAGCTGAGACCAAGTCTGGGACTGAACAATTAGATATTGTGCGTGCTTGCGTGCGTGCGTGCATGCATGCATGCATGCATGCGTGCATTTGTGCGTGCGTGCGTGTGTAGGTTTGTGTAATTGCAATTATGATGTGTTTGCCTGCCTGTATGTTTGTCTAAAGCCAGTATATACTCAATACATTTGGGTTAAACATGGATGGACCTTGAATGGATTTAACTTAAATAAAAGTACATAATAAAGTACACAATATACTTACAGTACCAAAGTACCCATCGTGAATGGAGCTCACACATATTTCAAAATCTGTACATTTTTCAAAAATGTTCTACAAGCTCACAACGCATCGCAATGCGTGTGAATTGTAGAACTGCTATTTTTGCCAAAGTATATAAAATAGGTCATAATTGATTCTAAACCTGCAAAGTAACTACTAAGTTGAAATACTCAAGTAAAGTAAAAGGCCAACTGTAACTTAAGTACATCACTAAATGTACGTAGTTACCTTCCACCAGGCCACCTATATATTCATTCACAATTCATTCACAATGCGTGTGAAGTCTTGTTTGCCATTGAAAATGAAATTCCTGCATGGCCCAGAGAGATACAACTGTATAAGACACCGGCTGTGTCCCCTCAATAGGACCGGCTGTGTCCCCTCAATAGGACCGGTTGTGTCCCCTCAATAGGACCGGCTGTGTCCCCTCAATAGGACTGGTTGTGTCCCCTCAATAGGAGCGGCTGTGTCCCCTCAATAGGACCGGTTGTGTCCCCTCAATAGGACCGGTTGTGTCCCCTCAATAGGACCGGTTGTGTCCCCTCAATAGGAGCGGCTGTGTCCCCTCAATAGGACCGGTTGTGTCCCCTCAATAGGACCGGTTGTGTCCCCTCAATAGGACCGGTTGTGTCCCCTCAATAGGACCGGTTGTGTCCCCTCAATAGGACCGGTTGTGTCCCCTCAATAGGACCGGTTGTGTCCCCTCAATAGGACCGGTTGTGTCCCCTCAATAGGACACATGACATAACTATGGGCAGACAAATACGTCAGAGAGATAATGGAGCTGAGACCAAGTCTGGGACTGAACAATTAGATATTGTGCGTGCTTGCGTGCGTGCGTGCATGCATGCATGCATGCATGCGTGCATTTGTGCGTGCGTGCGTGTGTAGGTTTGTGTAATTGCAATTATGATGTGTTTGCCTGCCTGTATGTTTGTCTAAAGCCAGTATATACTCAATACATTTGGGTTAAACATGGATGGACCTTGACCGAGCTGTGACCAATAGGACAGAAGCACTGTGCGTTGACCCTACTTGCCAGCCATTTAGCTTGTAGTTTTCTTTCTATGAGACAACCCTCCAATGCCAGTCAAACAAACTACATACCGGAAAACCGGCGCTCCTGCCAACGGCGCTGTCTACACCCCCGCAAGATAATACGGGAAATGGATGCTTCTGACTACGAGTATGACATGGGTGACGTAGATGTGTGACCATATCATTAGTCTACAGTCACACATGTGATTCAGATATGTCAGACGTGGCAGCAGCCTATATATACAATGTTAAAATTTGCTAATGGTGGGCGGGCGGGCGAGCAGACTGTGATTCAGACATAACCATAGAGTTCACTATGACTCAGACATAATATCTCTGCTGGCGTGCAGAAACCACCTAACTTAACTTAACTATTTTTTAAACAATGCAATGCTGGCTCATTAAAGTTGGTATTGTGACTTGAAAGGAGCATCCCTTTGTGGGGTTTTGACGGCACTGCAACATGAAGTTGGCGACTGGACTTCCATTGTCAGCACTCTCTCTCTACATCACTCTGCTGTTGACTGCTGTCTATGCAGACTATTCCACATCGGCACACCCACGGCCCTAGGAACACCTAAATCTAACACACCCATTATTAATGTGATTATCTGCAGCTGTTTTGCCTGTTTTCAATCTTATCTAGTTTTTAAACTGAACTGGAAAACAAACTGCTGACTGTGGAATTGCCACATGAACTATCCCAATCATTATGTTCCATATCATTTCATTCAGTGCTACTTTGTTTGCGCGCGTGTGTGTGTGTGTGTGTGTGTGTGTGTGTGTGTGTGTGTGTGTGTGTGTGTGTGTGTGTGTGTGTGTGTGTGTGTGTGTGTGTGTGTGTGTGTGTGTGTGTGTGTGTGTTTGTGTGTGTGTGTGTGTGTGTGTGTGTGTTGTGTGCGTGCGTTCACATTTGTCCTATAGAGTGTTCCTGAGAGCCATCAACACCTATGCTGAGACTATGAATCGCAAGTTCCTCAATAATGATGATTTTGAAGTGCAGGTTAGTACAGTGTGTCTGTAGGTATGTGTCTGTGTACACTGGGGGCCCTATCTTGCGTCAGACCACTAAATCCTTAATTTGGGGATTTAGCATTGCGTAAGAGGCGTTACCCTGTAAAAATTGCTATCTTGTACCCAAGCCTAAATCCCTAAAACACCTCCACTACCCGTTACATTATGCATAGGTGTGGTTTGGGCGTTACAATAATGAAACCAATCACCGTGCCACATGCCATTGCCTTTAAGAGAAGACTGCGCAATCCATTATCCCTTACCCATTATGCCCAGTACAATGTTGCCTTGCAGATATGGCTCGTGGAATAGCGAGCTTCGCTGCCTTAAAATAAATGTATATTTGATACAGAGGGTTGTTTTGTGTGTCCTCTAGTAGCTCCGTTATCTATCATCCAATACACCACCAACACAGTCTCACTCGCAATAAAGCAGGGACTTTGTGCTGCCCAACCCCCCCCCACCCCGCTGTGCCGTTTGTTTCACAGAACACTCGTCATTTCATTAAGCTTTCCTTCGCTCAATTCTGTAGATTTTTTTTAATGTAAAGTTCTGTGTAATCTATGAGGTTCCAGTTTTCATTTAGTATATATATATATATAGGATCGGCATAATGTATAGTGGGTTGCGTGGCCGCAAGATACCGTTTACGGATAGTTGAAGATCCTAAATGCGTAATTCACGGATTGTGGTTAATCCTGTGGGTAAGGCATGGTATGTATACGCCTGTATGTGAAGTCTCATACTCACATCACCTGAATACTGTATAAACTGTATTGACATTCTCTCATCTCTCTCTCTCTCTCTCTCTCTCTCTCTCTGTGTCTAGTTGTGGAATAACTACTTCCACTTGGCGGTGGCGTTTATTACCCAGGAATCTTTGCAGCTTCAGCATTTCTCGCTGGCCAAGAGGAACAAGATCCTGGCCAAGTAAGAATGGACAACCGTATAATTCTTCTGCATTGCCTTCTCTTTCTCTCTCTCTCTCTCTCTCTCTCTCTCTCTCTCTCTCTCTCTCTATCTTTCTCTATCTCTCTCTAATGTATTGTGGCATTAACAACATCATAGTTTACCCTTACTGCCTTTTAAACCCAATCTAGTGTCAATGTTTTCACCTTATGATTTGATTTCATTCTGTAGTGGATTATTTCAGCAGTATTTCCTCTCATTGGGGCGTTTAGGTTGAGGCGTTCAGATAGTATCGATTGCTTCTGTACACCAGCCTCGTAAACCAAAGAGCATCTCTTTTTCATTCTTAATGTACTTCTCCCCCCCCCCCCCCCCCCTCTCTCTCTCTCTCTCAGGTATGGTGATATGAGGAGACTCATTGGTTTTGCCATACGAGACATTTGGTACAAGCTAGGTGAGTAAATTCATATCCGCATCGGATATCCCCATATCCGAGTTCAGTTTATTTCTTTCAATTGCAACATCATAACTCAGAACTGAGTTTTTGAGGGGCGCTAGTCCCTCCTATGCCCAGCTTTGTGTGGTTGTGTACCACGGAATGTAATGGTTTGATTGGCTGAGCACGGAATTTGATGATGTTGATGCATGATGATAGCTTATAATGTATCACATTGTGGCATCCGATTGGCTATTAACAGGGTAGATATGCTGTAGTGCTTAAGGTTTAAGTGGTTAAGCAAATGTCCTCCCTTCATTTTCAAATGTAACGCTGTATACTAGTGCAGTGCTTCCTTCCTTCCTTTCCTTGATGTATAATTATAAAGTTTGAATTGTGAGACGAAAAAGGCACATTATGTATAATTAACCCTAGCATCCCTACCCTGGAGCTAGCATTCATTCTAAATAGGAGATCTACAAGTGATTTGAGCTTGCAGATGGGCTATTATTTGCTCTACATACTAAAGTGTGTGTGTGTACTGTAGACTAGAGTGAAAACAGGAGGAACTAAAGCTTCGTTCAAACCTGAAGATATATATTTGTTTCCAGTCACTTCAATCGCTTCACTTTGGTCGTGCAGGTCAGCATATACAAAAGTCCCTTCGCTCGTGTCGCATGCCGATTGGCTGTAGACACCGTAATTTAACTTTGGCATGCAGTATAACCAAATGGACCAGCTCGTTCACAGAAGATAGATCGCTGGTTCAATATATTTAACAATATTCCTGTCCTGCTACTACAGTATATCATTCATGAGCATCAAAGTTAGTTCCTATGTCTTTGCAAAGGGTTTGTATATAGTTTTTAGGTCATTTTAGGTTTCAGTTGGCTGGATGAATAAAACCAAACAGTCGCCCTGTTCGTGCCGCACCCGTTCGAACAATTTCTTGTCGTTGCATTGACTTTGTATGTACAGTAATCGTACACCTGAACGCACCTTAACAAGAGGGTTTAAGTGGTGGTCAAAATGGGCTTCCACAAATAACGGGGTTCATCAGCTTCCTTGTGTTGTTGTGCGTGCGTGCGTTGTAGGCAGTCATAAGATCTGTTTCATCCCTGGAATGGTTGGACCCATTCTGGAGATGACACTCATACCAGAAGAGGAGCTGAGAAGAGCCACCATTCCTATCTTCTTTGACATGATTCTCTGCGAACACATGCACTCAGGAAACTTCCACAAGGTCAGCATGCATGCATATGCACGCACGCACACACACACACACACACACACACACACACACACACACACACACACACACACACACACACACACACACACACTTATACTGTTAAACAAGCATGGTTGCAAATCCATTACCTGTGACAACGCACATTAAATTAACACATCTGGATTGATTAGATTTGTGTGATTGATATTTCTCCCCACCCCACTCCACCATCCTCTCTGTCTCACTCTCACTAGTCTTGCGTGACCAGACTGTTGCCTCTCATACAGTCTGGAGAACAGAAGCTCTGATCATGAGCAAGCAATAAAGTGGAAGTGAAGCGTCCTCCCCACTTCCGTTTTGTCTTTGCAATCGTGCAAATTAACACTTTCCCTGTGATTCGCGAGTTGCTCGAGTTATGTTTTCATTGTTTAATCCACGTTTTAAATCAGTTTGAAGTCATACGGGAAATCCACCAGACAGAATGGGATATGAGACACGTTTTGATGACGTCATAGCAGAAAGGCCGTCTGCCCCACACGGAATACTAACGCCATTTTATTTCATTGTGTCAACTAAATCCTCATCAATTGCAAACTAGATTCAACATACTCAAGCCTGCACACATTCTAAATATGCCCCCGAAATATTGTACTCAGCAAATGGACTGTTACCACCTTCAATAATAATGATAATAATAGTCTTTATTGTCTCCACATCATATATTTTATTTGTCATGGACACTTGTACAGAACATTAATAATTCTACTCGAGTTGGAAGCATTAAGACCCATTTTAACCCTCAATGGCTTCCTTTCTGAAAAATAACGTCATTGTAAAAAGATTCACAAAATGACGTTGGACTTAAATACTGAATGGGAAAGCTGCCTAGCAGTGCGCGGCTGCCCCGTCCGGTCTGTTGTTGTGATCGGAATATTTTTTCACACTACAACAATCGATTACACCGTTTTAAAGTGGATTTTCATGACAAGCAACTCAGCGGTCGTTGCAGACAGTGGCTGTTCAAAGGTAACTTTATACTTAGGCAGTCTAGCCTAAAAGACGGTCGTAAATGTCCGGCATCGATCCTGTTTATCGAAATTATATAAGCATGGCAGCTTCCTTGCTCGGATTTCGGGAGGTGCAGTTCCAGACTCAATAATCACTCTCAAACACAAACTCATTCTCTTGTCTTTCTCTCCCTGCCTGTCCATTTGTCTTTATGCAGTTTGAGAATGAGATCATTCTGAAGCTGGACCATGAGGTGGAAGGAGGAGAAGGGGATGAGAGATACATGCAGCTGCTCAAAACCATGTAGGTCCTGATCACAATTCCTGCTCCACACAGCAGCCAGCAACAGTGCTTAGAATGTGCTACCTACAATGCATTCACAGTCTGCAGTATGCCATCAGGGATCTGCATAGTGTACTTTTGTAACGGATCTATTTAAGTGCAAGTCAGTATGAGAGTATTTATCTACTTAAGTACTACAGTAAAGTAAAAACACTTTTCGAGTAAATTGAGAATTTGACCCAAAATAGGCACAGCAGGGTTGATGTGTTCTCACTCAAAGTGACATACCAGTGATGCTATTGTTCTTGGTGACATGTTGCTGTTCCTCCGCCAGCCTGCTGGACTGTGCTGCTGAGATGCAGCCCCAGCTGAGGTCAGAGGTGGAACACTTTGTTGCCCTGGTCAAGGGACTCCTCGAGCGACTCCTTGACTACCGTGGTACGGTGATGAGTGACGATAGCCGCAACAATCGCATGTGCTGCACCGTCAATCTCCTGGTAAGTCGTGCCTCTCCACCTGGAACATAATACTCTGACCGGCCAGAGTCTACCCATGCAGCCTGCCACAGATACAGGCTTAATAACTTGAATTAGTACTGGGGATTTTGCTGTGTGGTAAGTCTGGTGGGCTCACTGAAGTATGTCTCTTCAAGTCTCCTTGATCTTCCCAGAGTTATGGGTCGTAATAAGCTGTGCTATTACACTAATTCTTAGTCAGACCACATAGCAAAATCCTAATTTAAACTACTCAGGACTTTGCTATACACGACTCGTCTCAAATTAACTGCCAAAATGAACTAAATATATAGGCGTATAGGAGACGTAGGAAAATAATTGTGCTCATAGGCTGTTGAGTTGAAGTAATCCATCAGAGCAGCCATCCGTTTGCCATGTCATATTATTTTACAAGTAGCCTATCTTAAACTGAAGGCATCCAATTGTTACAGTATGTTACTGGTGATGGAGGTGAATGGTCATGTTTCAAGGTCGTCCCTGTTAGGCAGAAACCTTGTATCTCCACATTTAATCTTTTTGCTCTGTCTGTCTGTCTGTCTGTCTGTCTGTCTGTCTGTCTGTCTGTCTGTCTGTCTGTCTGTCTGTCTGTCTGTCTGTCTGTCTGTCTGTCTGTCTGTCTGTCTGTCTGTCTGTCTGTCTGTCTGTCTGTCTGTCTGTCTGTCTGTCTGTCTGTCTAGCATCACATTTCCTATATGCACACACACAGTCACTTGGCTAACCTAGAATGCCACAAATAATTTGGCTCATACTTTGTTATACAACATTGGATGCAACAGTTTATTATTTAATTTCTTAAAAAGTAACAGTTTCAGAAATAAAAGGTTTCCACTTTTAACGACGATATGTGTTGGACATGGCATGCTATGCTCTAGGCTAAAAGCTGTACTGCAAATGGCTTCTTTTCTTTAGCACTAAAATTGATTTTTTTGTTTTGTTTTTTAGTCTGCTGTATTTATACTGTCAAACTTCAGAGAGTTGAAGTGCTGAAGGCTATGATCCCACCCACCCTGACTGAACAGAGAGGTTGATTGAGACCATGATCTCCGGTCAGGCCCTTGGATCATGGATCACTTTTCCTACATTTGCTTTTTGTCTTTACGACGTGACCTTGTAGGAGCCTAGCCTTCTAGAACATGGTCTATCTGTCTGTCTGGGGCTAATCTTGCAATCCGTTGGATGGATCAGCACCAATTTTATGCTGTTTTGCTATTAACTTCATGTTTCATCAGCCACTGCCAGGCCCATAATCTGTCTTCAGTACAGTGTCCTTAAGTTAATTATATGCTAGTCTTAGTTTAGGTAGCCTGAAAGTACCCAAGCTTTTCTTGGCATAATAGGGGTGGATCAAAGTAGCCTCCCTATTGGTTCACTAACCTTAAATGAACAAAATATTGTGACATTTTATGTTGTCCATATTGTCCAATGCCCGGCCAGGCATACCATTACAGGCTTTGCAACAAATGCATGAACTCGTATTTCTGCATCTTTTTGAGACAGAGTACGTGTTTGTTTTGCAATGTTACAGTAGGTGAAAAATGGCAGTCCTTGAAATGTGATCCCAGTGGGAGTTAAGGACTTATCCTGATCAAAGATAACTCTCAGGGCCAGATTCCTTATGGTGGTGCTGGAGGCCAGAGCAATATCATTGCAATATATCATTCGGTATTAATGTGTTTATAAGTTATAAGGTGTTTGGACCAAGCCCAATATCTTCAGTGCCTGACTTCATTGCAGGTCATCCAAGTGTTTACAAACTCACAAGTCACAACAGTTAGGAGCTGTGAGCTTGTACATCTTATTTGGTGTAGACCAAATAAAGCAGTCCATGTACAGAGCCAACACAGCTGGTCTCTAGAGGGTTAAATGATTGGTTTCATCATGGCTTAATTGATCAATATACGTAATTGGTGATAGGTTGCTTTTTCAAGAGGGGGTTGGGCTAATGAGCGCAGTAAGAGTATATCGTGCAGTAGTCTGTGGTGCATAGCATTAACCATTCTCTTTCATTTATTTGACAAGTTAAAATCCCTACTGTACTGCAGGCTATCTGGCACATTGTGGCTTGTTATCTACATTGTGTAGGACCCCCAGCTAGGCTGACTCTGAATCACAGAAAGTTGGATGATGACATTGTTGGAAGGAAATTTACTTTGTCAAATATTTTTTATTTGATTTATATATCATTGTGCTGTAATGTCATGTTTTTATGTTCTGTGTGGACCCCAGGAAGATTAGCTGTTGTTATACACAACACCAGCTAATGGGGATCCATACTAAAACTCTAAAACTCTAAACTCAGATTTTACTGTGCACTAGCTATGCCGTTAGAAACCAAACAACCAATGGTTGAATGCACATACACATGCTGTATGTGCATTTGATGCATTACAGAATGTAATCTGGTAGCTACCAGTGATTTAGCATTGTGTGTGTGTGTGTGTGTGTGTGTGTGTGTGTGTGTGTGTGTGTGTGTGTGTGCGTGCGTGCGTGCGTGCGTGCGTGCGTGCGTGCGTGCGTGCGTGCGTGCGTGCGTGCGTGCGTGCCCTAAGCTGGTAAACCTGAGGTCATGTCAGGTTGAACACTGTACGTGTTCTCTTTTTTTTTTTTTACTGTGCTTTTTAACTTCATGTAATTATGTAACTTCAGATATTTGTATTTGTTAGTTTGAGTTTCCTATCTGTATTGTGTTGAGTATGACATTTAATAATTTTGTATTGTATGTTTTTTATTCGGACCCCAGGAAGACTGGCTGGTTGCCATGACACCAGCTAATGGGGATCCTTAATACAATCAAATCAAATACATAATACTGTATTTCCATATGACATATTCCAACAAGGCAATTAGATTAGGCTTTAACAAAATTATAAAATAAGAAGAATAAGAAGTTAAAATAAACCAAAAAATTAAGAGAATAAAATTACAGTGCAAAAGAGATGAGTAAAGAATTCTGTAAAAGGCACGGACAAACAGAAAGGTATTCAGCTTTGATTTAAAAGAACAGAGAGTTGTAGTAGACTTGCAGTTTTCTGCAAGTTCTATGTGATACATAAAAATGGTTTTATGTGGTGCATAAAAACGAAATGCTCCTTCTCAACAGTCAGTAGTTATGGGGGACATGGACGTGGCCTGTCTCAGACAACCTGAGAGGTCTGGATGGTTAATCACACGATCAGAAATGTATTCTGGCCTTAAACCATGAATTCAGTGCTTAATTATAGACTAACTGTATCTGAAATCAAGTGATGACAGACAGGGAGCCAGTGTCGACATCTGATAACTGGAGTGATGTGATCCATTTTGTTGGTATAGTGAGGACTTGAGCAGTGTTCTGAATCACCTGCATCTGTCTGATCGATTTTTAGGGAGTCCTGTAAAGACACAGTTACAGTAGTTAAGTCTAGCCTACTGAAAATTAATCTATTGACACGTTTTTCTAATTCTGCTGAGACATAAGTTGTTAAATCTTTCATCTTAAGGTGAAAGATAGCTGATAGTAAGTCTGAGTTTATGACTTTATGATTTCTGTCTTGAGCTGTGGTTTTTAACATTACCGATTGAAGCTGGGCACTGACTTTTAATCATTGTTACTTGGCTCCAGAAACAATAATTTGACTTTGTTTAATTTAAGAAAAGTCTTGCTCATCCAATCATCAATTTGTTCAATGCATTTACTCAGTGCTTGCATTGGAAGGTAGTCCCCTGGTGATATGGTTATGTAAATGTGTGTGGCATCAGCATAATTAAGGTAACATATTTTGTTGTTTTTCCATTCTGAAGGAGTCATTAAACTTCATTAATTGTGGAAATGTTCAGCTCTACCTACACACACACACACACACACACACACACACACACACACACACACACACACACACACACACACACACACACACACACACACACACACACACACACACACACACACACACACACACACAAACAGACTAACAAGCCTCTCTTTCTTGTTTTGCAGAACTTTTACAAGGACATAAATCGTGAGGGGATGTACATCAGGTATAATTAATTCCATTTGCATCATTTTACGTTGATTGATACTGTATAATTTGTACTTTGTGCATGTTTTATGTGTATTTGTGTATGTGTGTCATCATTTGGTGTCACTGTCCACATGAGAAATTGAGCATGTGTGACTGCAGGAACTACAAATAAGGTCGCCCGTCACACCATGTTAGTGTCTAATGTGGAACACAGCAGTACTGACCAAACGGTCTCGTAGTAGACTTACTGTAGACTGTGAATATAACTGTTTGTATGTGTGCGACTGTGCGTGTTCGTGCATGCATGTGTGTGAATGAGAAAGCGACTATGTTTGTGTGTGAGCGCGCATTTTTGTGTCTGTATCCATGTGTTGTTTGTGTGTTTTTATCAATGTGTGCAGGTATGTATGTGACTATATCATGCACGTGTGTGCGAGTGTGTGTGTGCGTGCGTGTGTGCACAGCTGCATAATCTGACATGGGATTATATGAGTCCTGCTGAATTAATGTCAAAATCCACAGGATCAGCTCTTGGTCTGACTGCAACATGGGCACTCGTTTTAGGCCACATGGAGTGAGGGAGAGAGATGAGAGAACGAGAGACATACTGTGAGAGAGAGGAGGGGCAGAGAGACAGAGAGAGACAGAGAGAGAGGAGAGAGACTAGAGACAAACAAGACAGACAGACAGACAGACAGAGAGAGAGAAAGGGGTGGAGAGATGGATTGGTGATAAAATAATGAAATGAAAGAGAAGGAAAAGAGTGAGGTCAGAAGAGCAGCAAGAGGAGGAGTCAGGAAGAGAGAGGGAAAAGGGATGGATAGATCTGAGGTCGGGGTTCGTCAAACAGTAAAATCAATAAGCCGATGGAAGAGAGAAAAGGAATTAAAACACGAAATAATAGAAAAGCGGAGAGAGGGAGCCATGCTTTCTCCTTTTTTGAGCTCCAAATGTCCAATGAACAGCTATGTGTGTCCCTATGTACTGTATGTATGTCTCTATGTACAATATGTCTCCATGTATGTCTGTTTGAGTACGGAGTACGGACAGCTGCAATACCGCTGGGTGACCTAATGTGGCTGTGTGCGTCTCAGTACAGTATGTCTCTATGTATGTCCCTATATGTCTGTTTAGCCAGCTCACACACACACACACACACACACACACACACCCTCACACACACACACACACACACACACACACACACACACACACACACACACACACACACACACACTCTCTCTCTCTCTCTGCACATTCACACATTGGTGTGATTCTTCCTTTTGGATTCACCCTGCCGAAAACAGTCGGATTTCCATAATTGATCAAATTTAAAAAGTGAATCTGGAGTCAGAGTTGCATGTGACAATGATTGAGTGAGCATTAGACGGAGGAGACAAGATGGAGGAGACGAGAGGCATGCATTCAGGAAAGGGGATGTGTAGTAGGCTAGTGTGAGGAAAAGAGTGCACAATGCACATCCATGTCTTATCCCATTAGGACCTGAGACCCATTCCAAAATGTCTTCTATTTAACCCATTCTGAACGGGCACCCATTTTGGTGTCGGCATCATGTTATGCTTTAGCTATTTAAAAATAGCAGATCTACAAGCTCATATCGCGCCACCGAGTGGCGCGATACGAGCTTGTAGGTCTGCTATTTTTTGAAAAATCGAAGAACGACTGACATTTTTAGAATCTGATCTCAGGTCAGAATGGGTTCATCAGGACCAGTGTGTGTCCGGCGGAAACCTCGTATGAATCTGATCTCAGGTCAGAATGGGTTAAAACAGTTTTCCATAAACATATAATTGGGACATGCTATGTACCGGTATGCTCTTGTATATCTGCTATTTTTGAAAAGCCAAAGTATATTTTTGAAAAGCCAAAGTCGCCTGCACGCATCCGCCTGGATGACAGCAGACTTCTGGCCGAGCACTGGCGCTTTGGCATGGGGGGAGTTTTCGCCGGCTGCCGGGCTCAGCTGCACTAATACCTTTCGGGCGGGCCCGTCTAGAGTTTGAATGGACACGTGTCAGTCTAAAGGGAGACATCGAAGCGGAAGGACAGGTGGGGAGGATCAAAATATGGAATGTCAGAACAGGTCAGCTCCAAGGGTTCTAAGGGTTTGAGGTCAAATGTAGAGCTGCTGGCCGGCTCCATATATGCAGATCTAGGTGATGATCCAGTCTTCTCCATGTATGGCTATCAAGGGTTTGATGAGGTCAGTGTCGTGAATCGTGATCTTCATATATGGAGACGGCTATATATGGTGGCGTGATGTGTCACAAGGCGCTTCAACTCCCATGAATGAATGAACCATTTTAAGGCGCTTTGAGCACTTGGAAAAGCGCTATACAAATGCAATTCATTATTATTATCTTTATGTCACACTGGCACTTTTATGCCAGTGTGAACGCAGCATCAGAGGATGGTACTTCCATCCCTTTGATCTTATAATTATTATCTGACACGTTTAGAATGACAGAACAACTGCCACCATGATAATAGATCCATACGACACCGATAGACAGTCAGATGCCCATGCATAGCGTCTGGTATAGTATGGGCAGACAAACACACTCATTCATTTAAAGAACCAGTGTGGTGGCCAAGGTTTACTCGCTCCATAATTCATCAGTGTCTGTGGTGGTGTCTTTGGCCTGTGGTTCTCTGTCCCAGTACTTTGGCTCTGGGTGTGTGACAGAGACTGATCGAAAGGGACGGAAAGATAAAACACAGAAGATGGGCAAGTGGTTCCTTGTAAGATTGGTTTTCAAGAGCTTGGCATTTTTTTGATTGACCCCAGACAGTGCTTATAAAACATTCATGCCTTCTGTCCATTGCCTTGTGTGTGTGTGTGTGTGTGTGTGTGTGTGTGTGTGTGTGTGTGTGTGTGTGTGTGTGTGTGTGTGTGTGTGTGTGTGTGTGTGTGTGTGTAAAATGGCAATATCTGGGTACATTATTATCAATTATTTTTTTATAGCCAGGGCAGAAGTTGGTCAACAGTGACATCTAGTGGGGGAATTTGTGAACTGTATGTTAAAATATTATGTGTGCATGTGCTTGTATGTGTGAACAGATACCTCTACAAGCTGAGGGACCTTCACTTGGATGTGGAAAACTACACTGAGGCAGCGTACACTTTGCTGCTCCACTCTCGACTCCTGAAGGTTAGACACGCCTACGCGCAGACACAGACAAGCACACATACATTCTGAATGCATACGGCAAATGAGATTGTGAACAGGGCGGTTTACATGTTTTATTACTGGACATTGGAACTCAGCCACATCATTTCCAGACCCCTGTCTGTCTACAATTGGAGCCAAAGGCTTTTATTGGTTGACAAACGGCGCCCATGCCAAGTGAGCGCTAACCGATGAATTTCCAACTTCACTTCATGACACAGGGTTTGATAACGCGGCTGTGTGTGTGTGTGTGTGTGTGTGTGTGTGTGTGTGTGTGTGTGTGTGTTTGTGTGTGTGTGTGTGTGTGAATAAGTAACTATCTGTGTAGTGTGTGCGACGTGCATGTGTGTGTGTGTGTGTGTGTGTGTGTGTGTGTGTGTGTGTGTGTGTGTGTGTGTGTTTGTGTGACCTCACATGTGTCTTCATCTATTTTATGGGGCACTTACAGACTCACAGGAATAAGAGCATTTCCCAGTTTCATTCTACGACCCCCACACACCCCAAGTGCAGTTGAACTCGTTCTAACAGTTCTTATGGCCTCCATTCATCTCTAGTGTCAGCCCTACCAGGCCCACTTCACACTAATAGACGGAGCCAGCTGCAGCACACAGAGCATGGAGTAATTCTCTCCCTCACGCTGTCCTAATAAACAGCTTGCACACTTTGAGCAATTAGGAACATTTAGGGAGGGGTCCTATGTCGTACAGAAAATGGTATGTCCAAAACAGTTGTTTTTCAGGGAAATAAAAAAACAACTTGTGCTCCAATGATACTTTCTATTGGTTACTGATACTGTACATATCCTTTTTATATATTATTAAAATTGCCTAATGTGTCTGGACCCCTGTCACTATGACACAGACATAACCACTTTCAAGTAACTTGGAATTCCCATTCTAATCTAGGCATGGCTTCATAGTCGACTCGAAATCCTTGCCATTTTTCAACACGTTGTCAGCACATAGATGAGCTATTTTTTGCTACTTTTGTGTGACCCTGTCAAATGACATAGTATAAAAGGTTGCCAAAACAGTGACAATACTTCATGCCTCGAGGTCCAGTCTAACAGGCACCACAAATTAAAAACAACACAAGGAGAGAGGCATGCTTCAACATTTATACTGGTAGAAAGTAACTGCTGAATTATATTTATGGACATTGTTTAATTATGTTCATCCGATATTCAATCTTCAGGATAAATTGCTCTGTAATTCAAGTGATGATGAAAGAGTGTCTTATATAATTCATGTCCTGAATGGATACTGTGTGAGTACTGTTTGTTATTTTCTTTGTTGTACGGTCTGCTGAGCAGAAATAATAACCCATTGGGATAATACAGATTTATTCTGTTCTCATAAAGGCAAAGCACTTTCATACCACTCAATGTAGCTTTAGCATGCTCCATTAACACAAAAGACACAAAATTTGTACACAGGCTACCATTCATTTTCAATGAAAGCCTGTGTACATACACCTGAAGATACAACGATACATCAGACGTTTGTAGCTGGCGCTGCGACAAAAGCTCCAAAAACGTTAAGCTGGTTTCAACTTCAGTTGCAAAGATACAGAGATACAAATAATGCGGTGTAGCTTTGTATCGTTGCATCTTTTATGCCAGTGTGAACGCAGCATCAGAGGATGGTACTTCCATCCCTTTGATCTTATAAGAGCGGTATCTGACAAATGAGAGTGAAAAGTGTGTTTTTGTTTTTCAAATCAAATGTCTCTATTCTTTCTCTCTCTCTCTCTATCATTCCCAGTGGTCAGATGAGATGTGCACCCAGATTGACTTTCCTGGTTCCCAGACGCAGCGGCAGCTCAAGGAAACCCTCTACGACACAATCATCGACTATTTTGACAAGGGCAAGGTCGTTATGCATTCACAGTGTGACGTACATTTCATACAGTACACAGTAACATCCTCTGAGAGGAAAAGAATGTGCCTGTAATGGTCCAGTTTTACACACTCATGTGTTAAAATAGCACACACCACATACACAAATTATTCAGTGTATGTGGTTATAATGAACCGATAAGGTATTTTTTTGTGATTCATACGGTGTCAAAGAGGTTCAGTTCGATTTTAAGCACTATATTTTTTACTTTGGAGGAGAAACTGTTTACTTTCAGTCGTACTCTGAGCAGTATATAAAAGAGGCAGTCATTACCATTCTGCACACAAAGTGTGCCTGAATATTTCTCTTCGCTCATCAAGGGACTGAGAACAGAGCAATTTAATAGGCATATCCACCATGACAGCTGTTAAAGTTTTATTAGTAGATGGTCTAATGAAGTCGCTTATGTTTCTGTCCTGTGTGTGTGTGTGTGTGTGTGTGTGTGTGTGTGTGTGTGTGTGTGTGTGTGTGTGTGTGTGTGTGTGCGTGTGTGTGTGCGTGTGCGTGTGCGTGTGCGTGTGCATGTGTGTGCGTTCATGCGTATGTATAGATGTGGGAGGAGGCAATCACGCTATGTAAGGAGCTGGCTGAGCAGTTTGAGAACGAGATATTTGATTATGAGCTACTCAGCAAGAGACTGGTAAGATGAAAGAGAAAAACATTCTTTCATGCACTAATTTAATTTCCAAACTTTGTGGATTTACTTTTTTGTTCTGTCTCCTCTGAATTCCCTTCGCTTGAGGAAAAGTTGGTAATTCACCCTAACAATAGTAAAGTAATTGTGTTGCCAACTATAGACAGATCATTGGGCCTCATTTACAAAACTCACTGTAAATGTGTACTACATTTTACTGTAGGTTTGCTACCTAAAGGCAGCTGTCAGATTCATGAATGGGTGTGTAAAGCCTTTATTCGTGTGCATCTCAGGTGCGTCAGATGATGAATTAAATTTCCATGTTCATAAATCAAACAATGTGTTCCACATGCCGTTTAACATCATAAAAGGTATCTGAATATCCAACATGAAACCAAATTCAGCGTGATGAGAACCTTTTCTGAGAACTCTGTAGTACCCACGGCATCGCTCATCAAAAAGAACAGATCTACAAATGAGAACTCTGTAGTACCCACGGCATCGCTCATCAAAAAGAACACATCTACAAATGAGAACTCTGTAGTACCCACGGCATCGCTCATCAAAAAGAACACATCTACAAGGTTACAACATACATCACAGCACCTTGACACCTTGCAGATCTGGTTTATTTGGCGATTGAGTCACTTGTGCGATAGATCAGCTGAATGTGAATAAAGTATTGCTCTCATGTGTAAATGAGAAGAAGAAAGTTACATTACAGGCTGAAATACCTTACCTCACCTTGGCTGAGGTACAAAAAACTAAAACATATACGTACAAACATGATGCTAGCAACCAGGACATACTGGAACGCCACTATCCATCTGTGATTAACCACATTGGGATTGGGAATGGACACAGCTAGATGTAATCCAGACTACATATTCATCAGACGGTATAGTCTATTGTGTGGTGTGGATCAACCAGTTTCATAATTGCTATTGGATTAATAAGTGTCGCAACATTGGAGGTGTGTCTGTGGTCTTCTGCGACATTAAAGCATGACAGGCTATTGCAATCAATTTGCCAAAAATGTTTGTTCAGCTCTAAATGTGTCGTAATAAAACATTTATTAGAATCGTTTGAGTTTGCCTCATCCCCGTCCAGTATGCATCTTTAAGTCAAAAATAGATGTGGTCATTTAACAGATTTTACAATCTTCAAGATTTGGGGCACATGAACATTTTCTTTGGTCTTAGGCACTGGTTTAATTGATTTTGCATGGAGAATAGGTCATTCTAATAACAGCCACGCATGGCTTCTGCCACGTACGAGTGTCTCAGAGCCGACACCAGTTTCACATATTGTACAATATATGTCCTGATGAAGATCGAATAAGATCGAAACCTTGACGACTGCAATAAAAATACAGAGGAGCTTCTTCAGCAATGTGCAGACTCTTTTTTTCTTTATCTCTTCAGGCGCCAATCACAATTTCTGGTTCACTGCCTCCCTGTCTATCTCTTCTACGCATTGTCTTTATTTTCCCATCCCAAGGTTAGAAACTACAAGATCTGAATCTGAATCATTGATGAATGTTTTTTCTCTCAGTCACCCAGGGTGTTCGGAACCAGTTGTCCCGGCTATAACGCTGAGTTTATGTGCTTATATAAATGACAGCCATTGCCCTCAGATGGGGTGTACTTTATTTTGCGTCATTATGGCTCACCCTTGAGCCTGTGTTCTGCTGATGGTGGCATTGTCATTGTAACTGGCTAGTAAAACCCTCTAGAATGCTGTGTGCAAAGTACCTGAAAATGTGTGTCTGTCTGTCTGTCCGTCTGTCTCTCATCTCCCTCTCTCTCTTTCATTTGTTTCCTGCAGGTGATGCAGTCCAAATTCTATGAGAGCATTATGACAATCTTAAGGCCTAAGCCAGATTACTTTGCCGTGGGCTACTATGGACAAGGCTACCCGCCCTTTCTTCGGGTTTGTATGCTCAAATTACCTCTGTTGTGGGGAGATAAGGTGGATAGCTAGTGCTTTTTAAATAATGCCATATTTCTATCAGCCACCAAATAGCGAACACAAACAGACAGACACTTAAGGCCTTAATGGCCCATATGGCGTCACGTTATGCACACTCCTACATATGATGGTAATGTTTCTTTCTAAATAGCATGTAGATGTCCTTCCTTCATATATTTGTTCTATTGAACCTGTTTTGTAGCTCTTTCCCTTTGCTCTCAGTTGTACACATCTGTCTTCTCTTCTCATGGAATACTGCAAAACAATGGAGCACACATGAGAAAAATAATTTCACCAGCTTTACACCTGTAAAGCTGTGATGTGTCAAACAGAACTGATTCTTATTCTGACACTGAGTAACTCCAGTGTCCTTTTCCCATTTGTTCAGAATAAGGTATTTATCCACCGTGGGAAGGAGTATGAGCGTAGGGAGGACTTCCAGAACCAGTTGATGTGCCAGTGTCCCAGTGCCGTTCGTCTCAACACCACCACCATGCCCGGGGATGACATCAGGAGCTCCCCCCTGCAATGTATCCTAGACAATACTTGTGATTCCACTAGACACATTTCAGGCGGGTCACAGCATAGGGCATGTGTGCGCATTCCACACAAAGCCACCTGGTCTATTTTTTCCAAATGTCAAAGCAGTGACATAGACAGTGAAATATGGTGATTTTGACATTATCCTCAGACCATTATAATCTAAGTAAAAAAACTCAGGCCCACCCACATTCTTTCCAGGACCAGTCATTAGAAGCGTCCTGTATCCGCAACTGCTTCCGATTCCAATTCTAGGTTGCTAGGTTTATGTTTAGGGATCAGCATGGTGTGTTCCTCAACATAGTTTCTACAGATATCCAGTGTTTCACGGTGCAACCTGTCCTGGAAATCCCTCCTCGGCTGAAGAACAAACCTGTCCCTGACCAGATTATCAAGTCTGTACCGTATATCTCTTTTTAGCTCATAAAGCTCCTTATCGTTAACTTTAAATATTGTTACAAAATGATCAGCTAATGTTGTAATAACTCAATTCTGATATGTGTAGTCACCTTTCAAGTATTAGCCTATTTTATCACCACGATGAATGGTGGTAGGAGAGAGCATAAAATTAAATTCTCATAATGTCTCTTTCTCTCTCTCTCTCTCTCTCTCTCTCTCTCTCTCTCTCTCTCGCACGCACTCACACACACGCACACACACACTCCTTTTCCCTCCCCAGCTTCTACAAGTCCAACTATGTGCAGCGTTTCCACTACTCCAGGCCTGTGAGAAAAGAGCCTGTGGATCCTAACAATGAGTTTGCTGTGAGTGACAACCTCAGTTACTGCTGTTGGCAATTCACTTTATGTTGCTCTGTCACTTTAGGTGCACGCTGCACAGATAGTTTTATGTATAAATGTATTATCTACAACCGTAGTCTCTTCATTTGTAGAATGGTCTGCACTCACATGTTGCTCATATTCACATTTCTTTTGGGTTGGGGCAAGTACACAGCTGATTTCCCGGCTCGTTGTTCAGTGTGTATGTATACAGTACTTCAAGCCTCCACCTGTGAGGTCCATGATGGTTAGAGATGTCCCGATACTGTATCGCAGGGTTCCCCAATTAACTTTCCTCAAGGGCCATATTTTGACTTGCGTACCAGGCTGGGGGCCGAGTCTGCACGCGCGAGGTCGAGGTCTTGCCCTGAAAATTCATTTTCAGGGCAAGACCCCATTTGAAAAGGATGCCCAGTTTGACATGCATAGGCTACTGACCCCCATTTAATGCCATTTATATCTGGGACCCTACCAAAAAAAGAAAAAAAAAGTTATTTTTTTTCTTTTTTTGGAAATTCTTCCATGGGCCACAATGGGGCGCTCCGCGGGCCGCCTATTGGGGAACCCTGCTGTATCAGTATTGGAAAAGTATCGGATCTGCCTTTATTTGGTCATATCGGTTCATATCGGTATCTGCAAATATGCCAGTCTACCACAGATCAGACACAGGGGTAAGGGGTTGACACTACAGTATAGTAGGTCAATAAAATGTTGGGGCATGTGGAGTTTGCTTTGGAGTTGCCCAAACTGCAAGTGCACATTTGTGTGAGGAGGCTGCTATAAACACAACACGAGATATATAGCTAGATAGCTATAAACACTATTTCTGGTCGGTGGACTTCAAAATAAGATATATTTTTCTTTTTGTATTATTATAAATATTATTCTCTGGTATTGGTATTCGGTATCGGCTAACACAGAAATTGTGGTATCAGGATCGGATCGGAAACGAAAAAAGTGTATCGGAACATCCCTAATGATGGTGTGAGCAGCTGTCATGGCCCGCTGTACTTCACGTCATGGGAAACGCGTCCATAACACATTTTCTACTTTAATGCACATCTTCTTTTCATTTCGGCTGTTCACTTCAGGGGTCGCCACAGCGAATCATCTCCATCTTGCCCTGTCCTCTGCCTCCTCTTCTTCCACACAAACTTAAAAATAAAACTGCCTACAGTATGCAAAACATCTACATTTCTCCTTAAAACCATCTCCAATCAGGGTCTTGAACGTACCAGCACTGTACTGTATAACCTCTTGTAAAGTGTTCCTTATGAAAATGAAATAAATTCCCAATGTAGAAACAACCCTGGGAACTTTTAAAAGGAGCAGCCTGCTGGACCATGTTTGGTAACAGCTAGCTAATTGCAAAACTGTACTCATCTTGACACCAGCATATTGTTTTGTTTCAGAAGTGTACATACAAGAGTGAATAGTTTGTTACTGCAGCTAGCTTACATTTTCACTGATCCTATTTCCTCCTCTCCTAGTCCATGTGGATTGAACGGACCACCTTCACCATTGTCTACAAACTGCCAGGGATCCTGCGCTGGTTCGAGGCGACTGACATGACACATGTAAGTCCATGTACATTTTGGTGTGCATGTATTTTATTTATGTGCTTTTTAATCCCATCCCAACTCCTGTCCTCCCTCCTTCTATCTCTCTCGCCCTATCCTGATTTCTGACATCTTTCCCTCTGTCTCTTTCCTTTTCACTTCTATCCCTCTCAACATATTCTCAAAATCTCTCTTTCACTCCTTCACCCCAATCTCAACCCCACCCTCCTCCTCTCTCCCACTACTCCCGCAGACCACCCTTTCTCCACTGGAGAATGCCATAGAGACCATGGAGTTCGCCAATGAGAAGATTCTGACCCTGATCAACCAGTACCAGGCTGACCCAAGTCTTCCCATCAACCCTTTGTCAATGTTGCTCAATGGCATAGTGGACCCAGCTGTCATGGGTGGCTTTGCCAAGTACGAAAAGGTCAGAGCTCAAATATTACACTACTGTAACACATATTGTTGATAATCTGCTCGCCACATAGCCATATCCTTATTTGTTCACAAAGACGACTCTGAGTTAAAAGAAACAACATTGATTACCATAGCCTCCATGTTATGCCAATAATCCAATAACTGTATATACTATATAATATTAAGTCTTAGCCGTGTGAGAAAGGTAGAGGTCCAATCATTTCATGTGTAGCATATTTCATAAGTTTCTACTCAGCATTTTTCAATATCAATATGTCTTCAGGAAAGTCTTAATTCAGAATATGGTAAAAGTATACATTTATTTATTGTGTCATGAATTATAAGCTTAGAAATCACACTTCCATTTTCTAGTCCTGGATCAGATCCAGCTTTTTACCCAGTGTCGATATCACACAATATATCCTTACCACCCTCGCCAGCACTGAAACTGATTTAATGTCTACAAATTCCACTGACCAAAGGCTATAAGATTGTAGAGTGGAGGTCCCTCATAATCCTAAATGTCATTACTGCTTACCCTCACAAACCAATAAATGTAATAATATCCCAAGTGGGGAGATCAGTCCTGTTAAAAACTGCCTGCAGAGGCAGAAAAGTCACTTATTAATTTCCAAACTGCCAGACCAGGTGAAAAGTATTGCAGCCGCTTGTTCGGGTTGTTTTTTAATATTTTCTGTGCACCAGGCGTTCTTCACAGAGGAATACACTCATATGCACCCAGAGGACAGAGACAAACTGCTGCGTCTCAAAGACCTCATCGCATGGCAGGTACTTTACACGCATGAACACGCACGCACGCACGCGCACACACACACACACACACACACACACACACACACACACACACACACACACACACACACACACACACACACGGTAATTATACATTTTGTATCTTAGATCCCATTACTGGGTGGAGGGATCCATCTCCATGGCAAGAGGGTGATGGACGACCTCCGGCCTTTCCATGAGCGCATGGAGGAATGCTTCAAACAGCTGAGAAAGAAAGTGGAGAAGGAGTACGGAGTGAGAGAACTGGTAAGGAGATATAAAGAGAGGTTGTTTCTCTCCATAACCCTCAACAACAATTTTAATAATTAATGCAGTTGATGCAGTTGAAATGAGAAGCCTACATCTGAGAGATCAAAGTGCTCCACAAACCTCGGGAGTATAGCTTTGACAATGGAGGATTGTTACCCATATCCTCCCATTGTAGCCCAGAATCTTCATTAGGAGGACTTATAGGAGTAATCTTCGTTCCTACTCTCACCTATGGTCATGAAGTGTGGGTCATGACCGAAAGAATAAGGTCACGAATACAAGCGGACAAAATTAGTTTTCTTCAACGGGTGGCTGGCATCTCCCTTAGAGATTGGGTGAGATGTTCCCAGCATGCCAAGACGTCATGATAACGTTATGATGACATCCTCCAGTGACGTCCAGGATTAGGCCAGATCACAGCCCATATGGGGATGATCTTTACGTAATTTCCAGGACGTCTTCACCAGTTTAAATAATATAGCTTATTCTGGGCCAGATCTGACTAGTTATGATATGCCTTAAGTTAGGGATGCACCGGAAATTCGGCCACCGAAAATATTCGGCCGAAAATGGCTAAAAATGTATTTTCGGCCTATTCGGTTTCGGCTCAAATAAGCCGAAAGATATCACCGAATAGTAGTAGTGGTCCTAAAGTTGTGAATCGAACTAAACTGCGGGAAAAACACAGATGTACAAGCCCAACGCGCTGTGCATTGCGATAGCTTGTAGATCTGCTCCTTTCAGCGCAGGAAGGGCGCATGCTTATGACGCTCTTGCATCAGCTCAGCAGGCAGCAGTCACAAGTTACACAACACACGAGCAGCAGTCACGGAATGCTTCAATGCACAGGCAGATCCGACACAACTTTATTGCATACATCTGTGCTTTCATCCAAGCTTCCATAGCCTTTTAAATCTTATTTCCCATCCACGGGCACAAGCAAAGTGATATCAGCAGCTCTTCCACCCGATCTGTGGACGGGTGGTGTTCTGTTGACGAGGGAAGCTATAGCTAGCAATAGCATGGGAGCTAACGTTAGTTTTAACAGTACTTTCCATCCGTTCCCCAACACCTCACACAATGATACTGTATCGTTGCGTCTGCCCATGTTTAATGGTCATGAAGGGTTTCACTGTCCACAGCAGGCAGACCTGTCAAAACGATGCACTTCCCAAAACTCAGAGACATGCCACCACCTATGAATTCAAACCCACCTCTGGAATATTGCTATCTCATTCCACTTTAATTTATTTTATTCCATAGTCTTAGTTTTTCTCTAATAAAGTTGTTTTTATTTGTTTTCTCATGTTCTCCTTGAAAAGTGTCTAAGTACTCAGAGAAGCTTTATATAAATAATACTATTATCACTATTATTATTACTACTTGTTTTATTGCCTATGCTTATGTAGAAAAAAAAGCTCACTGCTCAGGTCAAATAGGCCTATTGATATGCGATTAAAATGTGATTAATTGAGATTAATTAATCACAAAGCCTCCAATTAATTAGATGTTTTTTAATGGATCCATAAGTGTTTATTATTTAAGTTAGGTTTTGCCATAATCATGTCTTTTGCCATAATCAGGTAGCTTTACAACAAATATGTATTCGGCTATTCGGTATTCGGTATTCGGTTTTCGGCCAACTGTTTCCTATATTCGGTATTCGGTTTCGGCCAAGAATTTCCCTTTCGGTGCATCCCTACCTTAAGCTGATCTGGCCTCGATCAGACTCTCTCTGATTCATCCATGGACGTCCATCTTAGTGGGTAAAATTAATTTTGGTTGAAATCAGGTAATATTCTGGGCCAGATGTGACTAGTCTTGGTTTGACTTGATCTGGCCCCAATCGAGACGTCACTAATTTGTCCAGGTCCTGACCGTGCTTGCTGGGTTCAGTCACGCGAGAGAGACTCGGAGTAGAGTTGTTGCTTCTTCGTCTGGAAAGGAGCCAGCTGGTTCGGGCATCTGGTTAGGATGCCTCTCGAGCGTCTCCCTAGGGAGGTCCTCGAGGCATGTCCCACTGGGAGAAGACCCCTTGGCAGACTAAGGCGCAGTTGGAGGAAACACATCGACTCACTGGCTTTGGAACGTCTCGGGATCCCCCAGGAGGAAGTCACTAATGTTGCTCTGGAGAGGGAAGTCTGGAGCTCTCTAATGGAGCTGTTGCCCCCGCGACCTGACTACGGATAAGCGGTTGAAGAAGGATGGATGGATTGACTTAAAGGAGTATTTCACTTTAAAACACTTCTGGGGTCATTTTCATGTCTCTACTCAGGCTTTTGTGTGCAACCCCAGAAAGTTGCTTGGTATTTGGGTATTATATTTAGGTATTTGATATGTGATCAAACATATCCCCGTCCTACTGTAACCCATTCAACTGACCATTTCCCTGCTTCTGTTGACTGATATTGTCCTTCTAATGAACGGGGAGGCCTTCATGTTCTGTACTCTGTAAGCCTTGCCGAGCCATGAGGCCCATAGGGCAGGAGCCTATCTCCTGTTTCTGTAGCGTGAGGATGTACCAGTACACCCCCTGGACATAACGCTAGTATGTCGCAGTCCAACCCTTGATACTGAGTGCCAAGCAGGGATGACGCTTACACAGAGATCTGTGTTCTTCCTCATTTTGTCCCCGTCACTTTTCCTTCTAGCCGGACATGGATGAGAGGAAGTCCACTCGTCCTCGCTCCATGATGCGCTCCATGCGTCAATCCATCATCTCCATCTCCTCCCTCCAGGGGTCTGAATGTGGGACCCCAACCAGAGTTAACGCAGACAGGTAACACACAGAGTCTGTACCAGGTCTACAACCTGTTCTTTGTTAGTGCTTTAAATACATGTGCCCAACCAAACCCTCTCCCCATTTTCAATCCACGTTTTCTCTCCTTTTCATTTCAGAGACTTCCCCCAAGACACCCTGGCCCCACGGACTGACACGCTGCCACGCTCCAGCGGCAGCCTGAGCAGTGTGGTGGAACAGGGGGTAGTGTTCGTGGGTGACAGCGAGGTCAAGCTGAGGAAGAGCAAGAAGAAGAGGAAGAGGAGCAGCATGATCTTCATCACAGAGGAGAAAGAGAGGAACAGTACTTTGGACAACAAACGGGTGAGTAAAAACAGGCAGAGCAGGAGTATAAGGAAAAAGGTGAAGAGGGTGAGAAACAAAAAGAAAGAAGAGTGAGACATGAGCATGTATGTTGAGAGGTGACAAGAGACAGCAAATTGACCAGACACATTTCGCTGTTTCATCGTACGACGCAAGAGAAAAATGGTGGAGGTAAAAGTTATAGCCTGATGGAATGTGCAAGCTAGCACTGTCAGAAGTCTTCTCTATAATCGTGAAATTAAATTAAGATGCTACAGACAGATAGCCTGGCTAATAAGCCAGACGCGAATCTGCCGAGTCTGGCTTATTAGCCAGGCTAACAGACAGACACAACCACTTAAATCTGCTGATGGTATTTTACCTCCAATGTCAATTGTTCAGCGTAAACAGAACTAAGAATTGCATTCTCTCTCTTTCACTGACTGGACTTGCCGTGAGGTCCTGTTGTCATTGATGTTTGTCAGTGTACGTTGTGAAGCTCTATGTTTGCAGTTGGTATACTGTATGCACCAGAGTCACCAACAGAGAGTACTGTCCATGTACTGTATGATATTCTGTTCCGGTTGCAGACGATCCAGCCCAGTGAGTGTGTTTGTATTTCTGTGCCCTCTGTCTCCCTCTAGCTGTCTAAGAAACAGGAGTTCCGCAGTGACACCAACCTGTCTGAGCCCAACGATTTGCCATCTCTGACAAACTCCAGATCCCTGCCTGCCATCACAGGTATGTGTAGATGGATATGCACGCACGCACACACACACACACACACACACACACACACACACACACACACACACACACACACACACACACACACACACACACACACACACACACACACACACACACACACACACACACACACACACACACACACACACACGCATGCATGCACACGCACACATACATGCAAGCATGCATACAACTATAAAACAACCTCTCTCCACAGGTTTGTCCCTCTCAGTACTGCCTGGTGCAGAGGAGGTAGACACGGCCAGATCCAGAAGGGACAGTAAAAGCCGGTCTATGTGTGCGACCTCTGACCGCACTCCAGACCGCCGCTCGAAGGGAGTCATCAACCTTTTTTTCAAGTCTAAGGTACAGGATGGATCAAATATATATTCCTATATATAGTCCTATAACCAAGCCCTGTGGCCTGAAACGTCCAGCCATGGTGTAACGTACACAGGTAGCAGGTAGGGTAACAAATACATTTACTGTAAAGGTCCCTGCACACTGCTGCGTTTTTCTGATTTTTAGCAGCGTTTTTCCGCCTTTTTTCCGAAAAATGCGTCCAAGGACCTTTAGTTTCTATTTTATGTGCCTTGGACGCATAATATTATGATAATTATGGTATTAGTCGATGCTTCTTTATGATATTAACAGTGTGTATGTGTTGTGTGTACGTGTGGTTGCATCTGTTTGTGTGTGTTCAACAGAGCTCCAAACCAGAAGATAAGCATGGTGATACAGCCAGAGATAGTCGTTTCTGATACACACCTGTGCCAGTGATTCTTCTTAATGTCTTCAGTGACTTGCTATGGTTTTCAAATATATTATTATATACAGTAAGCATAGTATTGTGACACGTGCATGCATGCAGGCCTCCCCCCCCTCTCAGGGGGTGTCAGGATTACTTTTGCTTTAACACTGTACCATTGAACCATTGATTTATTTTTTTCATTAAAACCTACTTTTGTTGACTGACCTTTTTTTCATTAATACAAATACAGTAAAGCAGCTAAAAACCATGTAAAGCTAAATGCCATCTAAAGGGCTTTCAAATCAATTCAGCTTCTACAAGACTGAACAAACACAAGCCATCCCTTTGACACGGTTGATTAAAACGGATCCTGTTAAACCGTTTTCTCCATTTGTTTGATTGATAGAATCTAATGGGAAAATTAATTGCATACAGTACATGGCGGTTCCCCTTCCTTAAAAAACACTTTCGACACCATGCCATTAATTCAATAAACAGCAAACAGCTGCTGAAGTCAAATTGTATCATGTGCAACAGACAGTGGAGTGCAAACTACATTTTACTCATCTAGAAAATTTACTTGGAATTGTTTCTCTGGATTTGGATGGCAGGTTCTTTGTGCTGTACTCCAGAGGTCATTGATTCATATACCCCTTTTGTTTTCCTGTGAGAAATGTAGTTTGTAATGAGTTTTGAGTTTATGAAGGAATGATGTTGTCCTGAGGTTTTGGAATCATTTGTGCACAGGGCAAGTCTCGACAAAGTACAATCCTATCTAAGTATTGAGTTAACACAGTGAGAGTTTAAAATGGCAGTGACATGTGTTTTAAGTAAGTAGTCAGATTTGAAATGATTAAAATTGAGTGTGTGTCAATTTAAATGAGTGGCCCAGTCATGTTGTAGAAACCATTGTCAGGAAATTCAAGAGGGACACCAAACTCAGGAGGACACAGAGTAAACTATAATCATTATTTTTTATTTTGCCTTAACCCTGTAAGACCCAGCGTTGCTTTTCGGTAACATTTAAATTCATCATTGATGTTCATTGCAATTCCATTGCATGCCATATACAGTAACCATTAGCTGCTTTCTCTCTGGAGCCAATTATAGGCTGAGAAGTAGTCATAAAAGGTCATTGGCGCAGTAGTTTACTGTAGCATCTGTAGTCAGTCTCCACTGTGAATCCTCCCTGACCCCAGCATGTGATCATGGCTCATGTCTGTCAGGTAAGAGGAGTTGGGTCAGGCACTTGACCATAACTCATGTCCACATCAGAATATAGTGCTTTAACCAAAAATATAATTATAACAGTTTAACTGTTATAATGATGTCCACCTATTAAAATGTTACTAGTTTATTGATATTCAGACAGAAAATGTGTAATTCTAAAAAGATCACAAGAGACAGCTAGACCTAGGCTACTAGTGTTCATTCACTCCATGTTCCATAGGTACTGATACTGATTCTGCATGGGAAATAATCGCAATTTGATCTGAGAAGTAGGCTAATACATTTTTTAAGGTTTCAGTATCCTGAAACATCCTGAAATACATTTGCCTTGACTTGACTGAAGGGGCATGTAACTGAGTTCCAATTCCACCAGGGGCCACTATTGCGTTTCAGCACATTATTCTTTAACTTAAATGGCTAGTAAATTCTATGCACAGCAGACAGCACATCAGTTAATCATGTTCAGACACTTTAACTGTGTGTCTGTGTAAGTGTAACTGTGATAAATGACATCATCCGTATTATGAATTATTAACACCCTCTTCCTCTTGAAGAGGCAATAGTGCAGACAATGAATATTGTATACAATCTTACCTGCGCAGGTACAGTAAGACACCCAAAGAAGAGGCCGACGCAGCGCAACGCCCCGTCACGCACGGCCTTCTATTAAACAAGCGCTCTCCCACACGTCTTGTTTTACCGACGGCAGGTTGAAATAATACAAAATGGCGGCTCGGAATATAACTTGTGGAATATTTTGGACAGAAAGTAGCTCATAACATGTCTACGGGGGATTTTTATGAAAAACAAGCTCGGCAGATTGAAAGACGATAATTCAAGCTTGGACTACAGCTGCAATGTTGGTGAGTTTAACGTCGTTTAAGACAAGCAGATCGCAAACGCAAATCGGATGAGTGGGTAGTCAATGGAGGGTATTGCAACTAATTATTCATCATTCTTCCCATTGTAAAAAAAATCTAGAGTTGCAAATTGCGGCTAGGGTGAGGCAGGTGTTGAGTGTTTACTGTGTTTGTTTTTGCATTATTCAATGTTGTGCAAATAGCCATCCAAAAAGATTAAGATTTGCCTATGCTATAGTTTCTTGTAATAGCCTATATTGACCACATTAATTTGTATGTCTGTTGGGAAATCTTGTTCTTTGGTTGACTTTTTTTATTACGTTTTGCTGGCCATTTTATCACCGGAAAGATTTGCCTCCAGGAGGGAACCTTAAGGTAGGTAATTTCACCTGCCTTGCTGAGATTACGATTTGATCCAAAGAGAATGGATTCAGTTTTCCCCAGGTGTAAAGATAGTTTGTTATCACGCCAGGTGCAGAATGCAGATTCTACTGAGTTCGGAGCTGAGGGCCTTTTCAACCTGCAGTTTGTTCCTGTCCGAGACCAGCAGTGCTGAGTCATCTGCGAACAGGAACAAGTTGCAGTCACAAGCTGATGTCATGTCGTTTACATATGTTAGGAACAGTAAAGTCCCTATGCTTCCTTGTGGAACGCCACAGCTCACTGGGAGGGGAGGGGGGACAGTGTTCCGTTCACCTCCACCATCTTTTCTCTCCCCTCCAGGTAGGATTGCATCCAGCTCACTGTTGTGCTATCAAAACCAATTGCTTTTAGCTTGTTAAGCAGTATGAGTACGTGTTTCACGGTGTCAAAAGCCTTTTGGAGGTCCAGCATGACCTAGCCCTAGAACGGCTCTTGTTGTTACATACAGTAAGTACAGTATTTCACATACAAGAGCCATAGAACACCCTCCTTGATTTCTGGTAGAACTTTAACATATGCGGCATAAATGTGATAAACACTCCGTTTGTACCCATTAAATAATTCCAAAGACGTGGTGTGAAAAATGGTCCTCTAGTTTTATATCCATGTGAAAGTTCTGGCACAAAACGCGTATTTAGTGAATTATCTCCACTTTTTCAAGAGATGCACACGGACATCTTTCTCTCCGGGCGAGGGGGGCCGGAACAATCGATGAACTGATTTTACAAATACGTCCAGTTTACCGCAGACATCATCACCAATTGACCAGGGAAACACAAAAGTTTGTGGTCACACAATTGGCAGGTGCTTTGGGATAGGTGCTGCGTAATTAATCACACCACCTGCCAATTATGTGACTTTTGTGTTTCCCTGGTCAATTGGTGATGACGTCTGTGGTAAACAGGACGTTTTTGTAAAATCAGTTCATTGATTGTTCCGGCCCCCCTCGCCCGGAGAGAAAGATGTCCGTGTGCATCTCTTGAAAAAGTGGAGATAATTCACTAAATACGCGTTTTGTGCCAGAACTTTCACATGGATATAAAACTAGAGGACCATTTTTCACACCACGTCTTTGGAATTATTTAATGGGTGAGTACAAACAGAGCATTTATCACATTTATGCCGCATATGTTAAAGTTCTACCAGGACCCGGTGCAAGCCATCTATGCCTGCGATACATGAAAATTTACGAAGTATAATTAAATGATCACAGGCATTCTAGGTCTAAGCATGACCATGCCGCAGTATTTGCCAGCATCCACCTCGTGTTTGATGTGGTCACTCAAATAGAGGAGCCTAGGCATGTGTCAGTGGGATGTTCTGAAGCCGGATAATTTTTTTTTACATAATATTTTGTGTGGCAAGATACTTTTCAACCTGTTCATATTCATAGACAAATTTTTCCATCACTTTCGAGATAGAGCTAAGAATAAAAATAGGGCGGTAGTTGCCAGGGTCTAATTTGCTCCCTTTCTTGTGCAGGGGGGTTACTTTGGCCAGTTTGAAATCTTGGGGGACCTGTCGCTGTCCCCGTTTGATGGAGAGGTTTATTATGTGGGTGATGATAGAGAGCTGGAGCTATAGAGATATTGTCGTGGCCTTGTGGGGTTGAACGGCAATCAGTTTTTTAAGTACCTCCTCACTTAATTTATTTCCCGAATGAATTAACCCCCACATCCTCAGCCTAGCCTAAGATTTAGACTCTCGTAGACGTATTTATCGACGTCAGAATCGATACATACGTCTACGAGAGTCTAAATCTTAGGCTATCTTCAGCCCATGCTCCCTTCCTGGGAAAATATCTCCTAACTGTCTCCATGTAACAGTGGTGCCACTGAGCAGGAGTCACCAGAGACATTAAGACATTGATGTGTAAACCGCACAAAACAAACATGTCGTGTTTTGCAAATTAAATATGAGTAATGAGTTTGTTATGGCTCTTGTAAATTAGAGCCTCTTCTGATGTCTGTACTTTATGGTTTTATTTAGTAAGTAACTGGAATGAGCTGGTTGCATGGTAACATTAAACAGCAGGTTGTGTGAGATTACTCTCTCTGCAAACCCATGTTTATTACTTTGTGAATAGCCTACATCAAAGATGTGATTATAATCCATCTGTAATGGATAATGCCTTGGCCTGGAAGAGAGGTCATCAGGTGGTCCCCAACCTTCTTAAAGTGTTTCGACTTTCGACCCTTAACAGCAGTGATCAGCAGTCATTGGTCAGCAGTGATTGGCCAAATCACTGCCCCTCTCATGCAGGCTTCCAGTTCCAGCTATTGTCCTTGTTTCTCTTATGCCTGAGCCAACAAGAGGCTCTCTCTGCCTTGTTGTTGTGTTCTTGGGGGATTGCAGGCACTGATAGGCTAGTCAATCTATACTAAAAAGGGGCGTGACCCAAAATAAATTGCAATATTAATCATTCAAGGTTTTTTATGATTCCTCCAAATTTTCACATTTGTGATGACGGCTATGGACGTTTTTAGCCCAATGAGTGTTGTTTGTGCAAAAATAATGCTTGCAATGGATTCTGAATCATGAATAACCCTAGCTCTGATCCATAGCCTTCTTCTGCTTCGATTCTGACCTGCAGTAGGTCAGAATCGAAGCAGAAGAAGGCTATGGACCAGAGCTAGAATAACCCCTAGTTTGACACATGACACATTACATGCAACTTAAACCATAATTAAAAATGTAAATGTTTGCCCATTAACTCTTGTATTTAGTGTCACTGTCACACCTGACACACAAGTGTCTTACACCTCTTTTGCCCAAACTTTGCTCTCAATGTACAACAAACCAGTTCATCACATTTCCTGAACGGCTGTTAATATTTATTTATAAGTAAGCCTGGGACGAGGCTACATTCCAGGGGGTTTCTAGGAAATGTAATTCCCATAGTAACTGGTAGAGGGCAGTGGTGGACTGTGCAAGAGGTGGCAGCATTATAGTATGCCTACCCATATATTGTTGAGTGTGTTTCAATAAATCAAGAGGTGACATGCTGGGCATATTGGCCAGCCACCCGACCTCCCACTCTTCATTATACCGTCTATCTCTCTCAATCTATTTTTGGCATTTCTGACCAATGTGACCATCACTATCTTTGGCGTCTCCCGCTGTTCAGGGCCCCCGCCACCCTCTGTTCAGAACCCCCGTTCTACTGCTTGACGCTTTGAACATTTTTCAGTCTCTCTCTCTCTCTCTCTCTCTCTCTCTCTCTCTCTCTCTCTCTCTCTCTCTCTCTCTCTCTCTCTCTCTCTGACAGGTTGTTCAGATAAGTGATGCTAAGAGGAAACATTCTGCTGTCAGTTTTAACGGGCTACTTGGTAATCCTTAATCTGACAGCTCATCAAACCATACTAATACTCCCCTTAATATGGGACCTCTCACTGTGTGTGTGTGTGTGTGTGTGTGTGTGTGTTACTCTGATGTGAAAATTACTGTGTGAAAATTACTCTATGATGAGGTGCTGGAGTGTGTGATTGGATAATCAAGAGCAGGCATATGAAAGCTTTTAAATGTATTACTGGGGAAAGTAATGACAGCCTTCCAGCATGTTGTCTCTCCGCTGATATGCAGCTGGTTATAATCTCTCTGCTGCTGAAATGAGTTTGGGCATGTACTGTAGTACTGTAGGCTACTGTAGTATGACATCCTAAACAAGCACACAATTTAATGGCTCACTTGATGTCCCAATGGAATAGTATTGGTGTAATTTGTAATGTTATACAATAACAATAGACTTTAAGTATGAACTCCAGAAAATGTGACATGAAGCAGTTTGTGTTCATGTTCTGAGTTTATGTAGGCCTATGTGACATAACGCCTCTCAGTCCAATCAATTACTGAAGACACTAAAACAGGACAAATTTGTGATCAAAACATGTTTGTAGATGTTTACGTTTATATCCATGGCTCTGTCGCCGTCTGTGCTCTGGGGCTTTAACTAAGTTTGCCATCAGATATCCCTGACAGCTGCACTGTGCACCAGAGACACAAAGGCGACAGTGGAGAGGAGATGGAGAGAGATGGAGGATGGAAATACACTGGACTGAAAGGAGACATTATCTGATGATTAAGGCAGGAAATAGGACCAGGTGGGGTGGTTTGTGGTATGGGAAGTTGATGGAAGCTACTGCTGATAGATTAACACAAAAGCACAGGGGGATACAATTACACATTTGTGTTTGTGTGATTTAGTATGCAGTAGAACTCTTAACATACGTGTAGTGTACATGTACAACAAACACAAAGAAAATAGCAGGTACTGTACCACAATATACAGACCAAGATGCCCTGAGGGCGAGAAGCGAGGTTGCGTGCACGCATCCGCCTCTGGTTGATGGCAGACTGGGCGAGCACTGGTGCTTTGACTTGAGGGGTGAGATCAACATATGGAATTAATTCTGGACTGGCCATATATGGAGCGTGATTGTACAGGGTTTTGATGAGGTCAGATCAACATATGGAAAGTCAGAACAGGTCAGCTCCATATATGGAGATCTAAGGGTGGCAGCGGGGGCAGTGTCTTGAGTGTACAGGGTTTGATGAGGTCTGGCCATATATGGAGCGTGTCTTGAGTGTACACTGTACAGGGTTTGATGAGGTCAGATCAACATATGGAATGTCGGAAGTTCGGAACAGGTTAGCTCCATATACGGAAATCTAAGAGTGGCAGTGTCTTGAGTGTACAGGGTTTGACGAGGGCGCAGGTAGGGCCGTTAATGTTAGGGCCCGTTGAGAACTCTAGTTCTCAACTAGGCACTAATAACTTTGGGGTGGGCCCGTCTAGAGTTTGAATGGACAGGTATCAGTCAAAAGGGAGACATCAAAGAGGAAGGACGGGTGGGGAAGACATATGGAATGTCAGAATGGGTCAGCTCCATATATGGAGATCTAAGGGTTTGAGGTTTGAGGTCACATGTAGAGTTTCTGGCCGGCTCCATATATGTAGATCTAGGTGATGATCCAGTCTTCTCCATGTACATGGCTATCCAGGGTTTGATTAGGTCGATGTCGTGATCTTCATATATGGAGATGGCCATATATGTAGCTTGTCACGAGGTGTGACGGACTGACGGCCATATATGGTGGTGTCTGGTGTGACATGTCACGATGCGTGACGGACTGACAGCCATATGTGTGATGGACGGAATGACAGGTTTTGCAGGTTTTCATCGTAATCTGCGACCTACGGTCACAACAAACACAAGTACGCTACCGGTTTGACATTGCACATTCCAGGTTACACATTGCACATTTCCTTTTTTATATAATATACTGTTAAGGTACATTGAAGTTCAGCCTAGACGGTCCACTGCATCCAAGAGTGTCTGTCATACCCTTGTGAACCCCCCATGTTATTACAGAGGATCATATAAGTCCACTCATTACCTCCTTATACTGTGTCTTTATGAATCCAAAGCTTCAGTTGAGTATGGTCTCTGTGCATATGTGCCAACTTCTGTGTCACATTTATTACTGGTAGGAGAAATGTTCTCTATAGTTATCTCATGCACACACATGCATATTAATGGCGTATGTTGAATAACTCAGTGCTGACCCTGTCAGGTTTGACCCCATTAGGGTCAAATCTATTCTGTATGATGCTCATTTGGAGAATGGCGCATTGCTCAGGACCATAACCCATGACCAACATAATATCATGGGAGACGGTTACCATGGCCACAAGCCCAGCCAATTCCTTCATTGCTGATTGGCTTGGCTTGGGGGGAAATCCATGTAAGGCCACAGCTAGCTAGTTAAGCATTCTGACAGGAATGTTTTTAGTTCAACCAAGGAAGAAAAGGTGACATTTCAACTCAAGGCCAAATACATTTATTAATGACATTTCAAAACATTAATGAGTCTACTTGGACTTGCAAGAGTGTCACAAGAAAAACAAGAAAAACAAACGCAATGTTATTGGAGTGCCTATTCTAATCTGAAAGCTGGTCATCCATCCATAAAAGAAAACTTCTCCCTTAGCATTTCGGCTTCTCCTGGACATGTTTTGGCAGGTGAATTTTGTCTGTTGCCATAGGGCATCGATATGTTTTACCTCCAAAACCATCATTCTAAATTATTCCTCTCTCAGCAATATGACTTTTAAATGCTTCATAGGGTTTTGTTTTCATTCCTTAAACACAACTTATTTTACAATTTCACTTGAGAATGTTTGAGGTCTTTATTCCACATTATCTCTGTGGAATTGTTGTTTGTTTATGTTGTATGTTCTGGTCAAAACTAATTGCCCCTAGTGGGATTCATTAAAAAAAAAAAAAGTAATTTGCATGAAATGTCACAGAACGTTGCTGGAATTCAAGCCATATATTAGAAAAACAAAACAAAAGCCAATACAAAAAAAATAGGCAATTGATTGACAAAGTATATCACTGCCAGAAATCTGTCCTGGAATGATTTAAGGAAAGGTCGCTACAACATTTTGTATTATTTAATCTTTTTGAGGACCAGATGGAAAATAATGTGACGTCCCTCATCAACTAAGCTTGTGAGGGAACCATAGTAATATTATATCACACGTCTGGGCAAAATAGATAAAATTGATATGTCCACATGTCCAAAATATGTCGACAACGTAAGTCTTGCCAACTATGCATATGTCACAACAGGAATTCACATCTGGGTAAATGCGTGATAGTTGATGGGCCCAAAGGGATGTTGAATTGATCAGATTAAAGATTGAGTCCGCCCAGGCCGTGGCGTAACGGTCTGGGCACCTGACTGGTAATCCAGTCGCAGTGTGCCGCGGGTTCGACTCCCGAGCCCGACACGGCCTTTACTGCATGTCATCCCCCCATCTCTCTCCCGTTTCCTGTCAGCCTACTGTCTGTCCCTTCAAAAATCAATAAAAGGCGTAAGCCGCAAAAAAAAAAAAAAAAAAAAAAGATTGAGTCCCATATGTCATCTTACAGTGAAAGATTTATATTCTGCTCCAAGGCTGTTTTAATTTTGTCGTGAGGAGCATCTCATATTCTTGTCACCCTATCGTAGATCTCATCTCATATGAACCCTCTTGCACATTGGGTATAAAAATAAGTACATCACTGATGTTTGTATCTGATGCACCATAGACATTTTGGATCTGAGTTTTTCTTTTTGTCATCAAAGTTATTTTTATTGATTTTACAATAAAGCATACAAAATAGACATGACTTACACAAAAGAAAGAGACAAGAAAAACAAAACAAAACACAACTAGCAGTAAAAAAAAACAAAAAAAACACTCCTCCACATTCTGTTTTACACATTATATAATCTGCACTGTATTATCAATTACAAACTGTTAATGCAACCATCCTTTAATATACAAATAAAAGTAGTCCCATATTTCATGGAACTTTCCTTTGACATTGTTCCTCCTGGCAATTGAGTATTCGAAAGATGCAGTTTCAGTCATAAGTTGGGTCCAGTCTGTGATCTCTGGCGTAGCAGAGCTCTTCCAGTTTTTCAGTATCAACCTGGCCAAAGGATCTGATCTGAGAAAATGTTTGTCCTGCAAATACCGGTTTGGTCTTCAGATAAGCCTACAATTTAAACTTGAGTAATGTTTGTAATGTGCTTATCTGAGTTTTTCCTAATAAAGCTTTTTCTCCTCTCCCCTGGCTCCCACACACATAAGGGTAAAGCGTGTTTGAGTACATAGCGCGTCTGTTAAATGCCTAAATAGAAAAGCGCTATATCAATTCCAGGGATTAATGTGTCCCCATTATACAGGCCAGAACCTTAGCGAAAATCTTGGCATCAACATTTAATAAATAATTTGGCCTGTAGTTGGTACAGGGTTTTTACCTTTGAGTGATACTTTCTTCATTAAATGATAGTGGAAGTTTTCCTAACTTAAACACATCCGATGATTTGCAGCTTAGTTGGGGAGCTAGCAACCATGAAGAGAATAAATGTAAAAAGTCCATGGGGAATAAGGACTGCATTCAAGAGATAGCCACAGCTATTTCTTCTTGTGATATGGGCCCCTATAGTTTCATTTTGTTGTCAGGGTATGGTGTGGTTATGTTTAAACAATTTAAGAAATTCTCCACCCAAGTGCTTGAAGTGGAGATAAGTTAAACTTGCTGGCCGCATTCACACTTCATGCCATGACACACAGTAGGCCTACTGGTTTGTCACCGACTATTTCCCCTTGCGCCATCCCTTAACCCATATCCCTAAACTAATTTGCCATTTTTTACTATTAAAAAAACCCTTTTAATAAAATGGTTCAAATAGCTGATCTACAAGCTCACAACATGTAGATGTGGATCGGCTAGTTGAACTATTTTTAAATTATTTTCAAAATAGTAAAAAATGGCAAATAAGCTTAGGGATAAGGGATAAGGGTGACTCAAGATGGAGTCCTGAATCTTGTCCATGCTGGAATGAAGTTCAGCCACCAACAATATCCTCTCTGCTAATCAGTCCCATCCGGTTACACCCCACAAAGCTATACAAATGTTGATTATAGACAAAGCTTTTGTCTATAAATGCATTTCATTCTGCAGTAATTCCATCACTACATGTGCAGTTCAATTTTCATTTGCTAATTTATCTGGGGTGATAAATGGTTATTCTTTTTTTTTTCTCCACAAGGCAATTACATTTGGGCCATTATTTCTTCCTGAGAAATAAACCATTTATGGGTTTTTTGAGGGGCGCTAGTTATTCATCATCATACATACTCATTGTGAATTGTGATGCAGAGAGAGGAACTGTGGTATTGTTTGAGGAAGTCTGGGGTGACGGAGAAGTATGTTAGAGTGGAGCAGGACATGTATTGAAGTTGTAAGACAGTGGTGAGGTGTGCTATGGGTGTGACAGATGAGTTCAAGGTGGAAGTGGGTCTGCATCAAGGATGAGCACTGAGCCCCTTATTGTTCGCCATGGTGATGGACACGTTGACAGAGTTAGACAGGAATCCCCATGGGCCATGATGCTTTCAGATGACATTGTGATCGTGCGTGTGCGTGTGCGTGTGTGTGTGTGTGTGTGTGTGTGTGTGTGTGTGTGTGTGTGTGTGTGTGTGTGTGTGTGTGTGTGTGTGTGTGTGTGTGTGTGTGTGTGTGTGTGTGTGTGTGTGTGTGTGTGTGTGTGTGTGTGTGTGTGTGTGTGTGTGTGTGTGTGTGTGTGTGTGTGTGTGTGTGTGTGTGTGGAGGGAGTTGGAGGACTTTAAATACTTGGGGTCAACTGACATTTCAGAGCAATGGAGAGTGGAAAAAGTGAAGAAATTAGTGCAAGCAGGCTGGAATGGGTGGAGAAAAGATTTATGGATGTAGTGAAAGAGGAGTCGAAGGACAATGAAGTTAGTTGGTGTGAGAGAAGAGCAGGCAGAGGACAGGGTGAGATGGAGGCTGTGGAGGAGATGATTTGCTGTGGCGACCCCTGAAGGGAAAAGCTGAAAGGAAAAGAAGACATGCTCATCATAATAAATGGGGCCACTCACTTCACAGTTCACACAAGTGAAAGAAAAATACATACAAACAAAGTTCTATGAACGACCTGTTCTTGCTCACTCCAATGCCCAAAACCAGCTGAACTCAATATGATCTAATCGTCATCACAGACAGTTCCCCAATTCACACCCCAATGCTTGTTTAAAGCAAACGGCCCAGAGGCAGTTCCCATAGAAGGCCTTCTCACAGCTGATTCCTAACTGCCTGGTGAGTGTGTGGGGTTAATATTTACGTTCTCTAGTCTAGAGGCATAGTGAATTTTGTGACTGCATGACCTTTCCTCTATACTCTAAAATGATTGACATGAAACTAGTGCCACCTTTACGCCGATGATGTGTGAGTGAGGCCTCATTCACACGCAATCAAACAAATGTTTGGTAATTTTTTTGTTTTTTTTAGGCCACCACAATGCTTTTCTAATGGGAATCACATGGTTTGACCAAACACTTGTATTTGATTGCTGATTGCTTGTGGCTGCCCGTCCCCCCCAATCAAACAAATGTTTGACTGCCCTCAACACCCTCCTGTCTAGCAGCAGGGTCTTGAGCTCTGCAGTGTGTCTACGATGTGCCGGTGGTGCGTCTTTTTCCCTTCCTAGCTGTGCCTTGGGTTGGCTCCCACTGTGTCAGTCTGTTTGCCACCAGTTCCAGCCAGGTGGCTGCTGCAGTTCCCAGCCAGTCTCATCTTTCTCTCTCTGACATTGTCTCTGACCCGTGGGAATCCCCCGTAGTGACACAAAGTGCCATTCGTAGCATTCTTGTGTGTAGACACCATGCAGCTTCCTGCTGTACCATGTCTCGGCCCCATTCAACAGGACCGACCCCACTAAGCTACGCACAGCCGTCTCTTGGCGTCAGGTTTACACACTCCTCATCCCTCAAGCAAGTGACCTCTGGTCCTTCAGATCTGTCGAAGCAGTCCAGGCACCAAGATATTTGAAGTCCTCCAATTCTTCGAGCAGCCTCACTACCTCGAGCACCTCTGTGTCCTCTGTGTTAAATGCCATTACTTTTGATTTACCTGGCATTGAGCTTCCTGCAAAAACATTAAGTAAAAAGGCACTTTTTTTGCATTTTAATCAAGGTACTTTATTTTATTTCACTTTTGTTGTTGTTTACAATCATACTATAATTGACCGAATGAGTGTGTGTGTGAGTGAATGTGTGTCCGACCACATTTTATCTCCTCATTATCTCCTCATTGCCTGCACCAATCGCTCCCACTTTTCACACAGGCATTGACCATATGAATATGGAGGGCGTAACGGAGCCCTTTTTTCGATTTGACACATTAATGATTATTAATTAATTTATTAGTGAATTAAAAACGCACCCGGGTGCAGTACCCCCCGCAGCCACAGGGCGGCAAAACTCCTCTCCCCAGAAATCACGTGTCACCAGTGAATTGCATTTTGGGACGGTCACTGATTAATACTGGGACACAGTTTTCCGCGTAACTTCAGTTGTTTCGCCTGCTGTCAATTTTGCTCGCGAGTTTTCCGCCTAACTTCAGTTGTTTCGCCCGCTGTCAATTTTGCTCGCAATAGACAGCGGCCGAGCGATCGGGATATTTCCAACCCCCTTACGCATCGACACAATTACTACATACAACAAACAACATGCCACGAAGAACAGCCTCAAGGACCCTAGTGCATTCTTCCACGCACCTATACCCTTTTTCACACCGCCCCCAGCCAACGGAGGTTGTGTGTGTGTGTGTGTGTGTGCAGACTACTTTCGCTGTGAGCATGTGTGTGTGTAAACTACTTAAGCTGTGAGTGCGCACGTTCGTATGTGTGCGCGTGCGTCATCGCGTGGCCGTTTTCACTTTTCAGTTAGCTATAAACACAACACGAGATATAACTGTCTTGAACATAAGCCACACACACACAGCGTGAAGTGGCTACAGCGCACGCTCTGGTGAAAACAGCTAATCTACAAGCTCACAACATCACAGGTTGCAAAAGCCATGAGTTCTCTCAAGCCAAAGCTCACAATTGAGACCGTTTTGGACGCAAATCCACCTGCAAATTGGATCTGTGCGACTGTCCATATATAGCTGCATGTCAAACTGGGGGTCCTTGATACTTTTCAAATGGGCCTCTGTGGGCTAATAAGTGTAAATGCTGCGGTCCTTGCTCTTGCCATGAAAACGTTTCCCTACCATGCATTTGGAAGAATACTTTAATGTTATACTGCTGTTTTTATTCATAAAAAACCACACACACACACACACACACAAATCTATTATACAAGTTAAAATATATCAGAACGGGTAAGGACTAGTAGTTATAATTAGGAATGCACCAATGTATCGGCCATATATCAGTATCGTCCGATATTTGCCGTTATCTGCCAATAAAACTGACATTAACCGATGGCAGTAGCCGATATTTTTCTGTTGTTGATGAGCATACACATTTTGCGTTGCATGGCTATGTTGGTGTGTTGGTTAGCTGCAGATAAAGGCCTTTAACTGTAGGTTACTTGCCATTAATATAGTGGTTGCAAAGGTATTAATTGATTCTCTGAGTGCCGTGGTGGGAGTTCAGGTCTGGTTTTGGTGAATAGTAGTTGTGGCGCTGAATATGGACTCAGCGTTGGATTCCTATTAATAAGATGTGCACTGCAAAATGTGCCAATACAAACATTGTGATCTGTGGCCAGAGCTGACTTGCTGGGTTAACATAGAGGTGTGAAGTGAGACACTTCTCTCTCTCAAAGGGAAGACAGTATACCAACTGTCGGTACACCAACTGTTTCTACTACTAACAAGTTATAATAATCACTGGAATGTAATTATTGTAAAGCAGTAATGTCATGGGTTGAACTGCTTTTAATAGTGGAGTAAAGTCATACAAAGACTAGAGGTTAAAATGTCCTGTCCCAACCCTGACACAGCAGGAGATCTGATAAGGTACCATCCTTTCAACTCACAGCGGGGGATGAGCACAAGAGCGCATGTTGAGCACACGGCGACCACATGTGTGCTCAATTCACTTCCTGGTATACCTCAGCCAAACGCTTCCTGGAGCTGCAAACAGCCAATCACAGGAAGAGCTGATGGCCGAAGGGGGTAGACACCCTGGAGGATGGCCACACACTCAGCACATGGGGAAAGCTTTAAGCTGACCAATGACTGAGGGCCTGACACAAACGGCCAATCACAGGAATGCTCAGAGTAGAACAGAGCTTCATATAATCTAGCATGGGTTATCTTGATTCAGTTCCTAAGCAAAGAGGGAGCCATGCCTCATGTACATTGTGCATGATGAACCAAACCTGTGTATCAACAACGCACAGCAACTAAGCAGCCTCACATTGACCAATGGTAAATATAAATTCATGCAATACTAATGAATAATGCTATCTGTGTGTTATGCTGTAAACCTGTAATGTACAATGACGAATGTATTATGTGTATTTGTCTCATATACAGGTTTTTTACCTAATCTAATCAAACGGTTACTAATTAACTAATTAAAGGCCTGAACAAGGGCTATAATCACTAACCCGATCTAAAGAGCTAAGCTCGTTGTGTCAAATGTATGCTTATGAAATCATATAATAAATATATATAAAATACAAATGAGTTATGTTATTTAGGTTGCGAATGGCCTGAGATTTGAGTAAATACATTTGACCCTATGTGAAGTTGTCATCCTTTCAGAGGGGCTAGATAGCACGGTTATGTTAAAACTAACAAAGAAAACTGTAGCAAACTATAAATCTGAACAGTAGTACCGGTCAACTTCTGTGGAATTAATCCACAGAACTAGCGTAATTTGTATTGTTGACCTATTTCTACCTTGCTTCGTTCCAAGCCTTACTCATCTGTTGGGCTGGCACATCCATCAGATGTATTTCCCCCGGATACGATATTTTCGACCAATCACAACACTTTGTACATTTGTAAAGCGTCAACGCCATTTCCTTGGGTGATACTGTACTTCCGCCAAATTCCAGCACTTCCATTGAAAAAAGATTCTAAATATTACCATACCGTATAATTATATTGAATATATAATTATACGGTATGGTATAATACGTTTAGTAAATACCCTTTTTTTTGCGGTTTATATATTTTTTTAAATCACTGAATCAAAAGTTTTATGGCCATCATTCACCAGGTTGGAGTGCTGAGTGATCCCCAATCTCCAGGGAATCACCATGTGTGTCTGACTGTCCACCTACTGATTGGGTGGCTGTCACCAGGGTTTCCAAGGTAACTCCCCCCGTGACTATCTCCTTCTCCACTCTCTGATGGATTCCCTGTCTTTTTCTGTCTGTCTGTGTGTCTGTCTGTCTGCATCTCGTGTGTGTGCGTGTGTGTGTGCGACGTGCGTGCGCGCGCATGTGTGTGTGTGTGTGTGTGTGTGTGTGTGCGTGCGTGCGTGCGTGCGCGTCACACAGAATGGGTTATTCTCTGATGGAGTATGATTCCAATCTGCTGCAGCAACAAACAGGCCAGAGAGAAACATGTCACTGCATGTCTCCATGAAGACATGCAGTGATTCTGACCAAACAGCACAATATAAAGTGCGAACGTGCTTCACATGAACATGCAAAAAATAAGTAAAAATGCATAAATTATCAGCTACGATTCTACTTTCACTATGTGCATGAGTTTGACTTTGACTTCACCAGGCATTTCTTGGTTGTACTGTACAGACTGTTTCTATTTCATTCATGTATGTACGGAGGTACTTATGTTTCATACTATCACACATATTGGCAAGGTTCTCATAACCGGACGGGCATGTGTTCCCAACAGCCATCCTTCCCAATAGACATCGGCCTATAGTGGGCATAAAAAATGACAAACACTCTGCTGTTCGCATAAGAAAAGGACATTTTCACTTTAGCATTGCATAGAAATGCACTTGCCATATATTTATTTTTACACTCAATTTTGTGTTGTCTCCACCAGGCCGAAGGCATGGGGAGAGAGTATGTTTTGCACTCCGTCCGTCCGTCCATGTGTGTGTGTGTGTCCCCGTCCGTCCATCCATCCGTCTGTGGACAGCTAATCTCCGGCACCGTTGGCTTGATCGCAGCCATACTCTGCACACACACTCCCTGAATGCCACAGCTGAACCTCTTCCCCAAGGTTTTCACATTGGCTTCTTATATTTCCACCAGGAGGCCGCTTTGTGCAAAAAAGAAATTTGGACAGTACACCTACAGATTTTTTCAGACTCCATCCTGATTGGCTAACATTGGCTACCAAAGTTCGCAGGAGTGCACGGTTTCAAACAAAATGCCGCAAATCATGAACACATTGTGTGATTTCCGTGAAATTGTGCACGCACATTCCCACTAGGCAGAGGAAGAAATGCCACTGGAATATTTTCAACTCAGCCTCAGGGTGGCGCTATAACTGGCCAATTAGTGTTTGTACCTCTAACTACATGGATCTGTGTAAAACTTTGTATGCACACTCCCTAGAGGCCAAGGAAAAACCTTCGCCTGGAAGATTTCACATTGATCTTTATAGCACCGACATATGTAAAACCCATTTTCTAATATTACTCCTTCAGATTTTATCCAAATTTCACGCAAATCGGTACACATGCTCTCCATAGTCATGTGATCAAGACGGGTTTGTTTGATTTCTCATAATCCATCCTGATTGGCTATGATTGGCTTCTAAAGTTTTCACGAGTAGCCCGCTTTATACCCGTTTTGTACAAATCACCACAACTCCTCAATGCAGCGTCCGCACACACAAAACATGTTTATTACTCCTAAACATTTTGCCATACATCACACACACACTCCTATCCTCCAGGTGGAGACCTGTGCCCAGAAGGGCACTTTTTCTAGTTTTGTATCTGTTTTTATTTTGTCTGTATGCAGTATCAGATTGATGTAAATCTGAGTTTACATCTCCTCACCTCCTCTGTCTCGGTCTCACTTGGCAGGACTATCACTTGCTTAGCACCACAAACATTTATAATGGCTGCATAGAAACAAGGTGTATTAATGGTTGGGCTGTTAAAGGGACACTTCACCCTTTTTGCAAAAAAATATATGTTAATGACGTTTAGAAGCTTTAGAACACTTTCCTGGAGATCTTTGTGTGTGTAATATGTGGTTTTAGATATTTTAGATTGTAGCAGTGAGCCTGTTTGCTCTGATGTCATGGACACTGGGCTCACTTCCTTCCTGGACTACATGTTGTCTCAGTAAGACAGCTCTCCCCCTATCCACAAGGAGGAGCAGTGCACCAAAGAATTATGGGAATTGTATTCCAGGAAGGTAGTGAGACCAGTGTCCATGACATCAGAGCAAACAGGCTCACTGCTACAATCTAAAATATCTAAAACCACATATTACACACATAAATACCCCCAGGAAAGTGATCTAAAGCTTCTAAACGTCATTAACATATATTTTTTTGCAAAAAGGGTGAAGTGTCCCTTTAAGCTACCAAATAGCTCAGGCAGTTGGTGCATAGACCATACTCTGGAGTCTGGACTCAGACCCCCATCTTGTCTCTCACTGCAGTACACTGACTCAGACAGCCGTCTTGTCTTGTCTTGTCTCTCTACAGTCTCTCTAGGCTGCATTCGTTATCAAACACCTGTCTTGTGTCTGTCTGGTGTCTTGTCCGTGTTTAATAGGCGCTCCAATTCATTTCCAATGGAAGTCCCATGGTTTGACAAGACATGCTTGTTTGATGGCTGTGTTCGGCTCCCCTCCACCCATCAAACAAGGATGTCTTGTCAAACCATGTGACCAGATAGGTCAGTACACTGACTATCTGGTCAATATTCAAGATGTGTGCCTTGTGTGGTTGAAAGTCTCTTGTGAGCAAGAGAGAAGAGACATTTGAATCACAACATTATCATCTTTGTTGGAAGAAATGTATTTTTTTTCTTTATTTCTTTATTTGCCAGCTGTTATTTTCTCCTTGATATAACAAATCTCTTCATCCCTCCTTCCTGCGCTCAGCATAGGGGTGGGTAATTGATATAGAGTGTATGAACGGCTGGCTGGTCCTGGAGGAGGCCCTCTCTCCTCTGTATGAGTCTAATTAAACATTGTCTACACTTGACCTTCTCATCTCCGTATCACATCCATGCGATGCACAGTGAGGTGGGCTCCTTCATTACTGTGAAGCATGCTCCGTCCCTGGGTCACCCACTACACAAATATCCACACTGATACTAAACTCTAACTTTAACTCTAACTCGCTCTAACTTTAATTTTCTGTCCAAGTTTTTGTCGTCTTTCATGTCCCAGGGTTGAACCACCAACCAGCAAGATGACTAAATCATACAATCAAAGCAGAAAATTTGTACTCAACAAAATCATGGTCAGTATTACCTGTTTCCCCCTTGCATGTTTTAAACGGAGAACAACAACCTTAAACCAAATATATCTAATCAGTATGTGTGCTGATAATAAGAGATCATCACCAGCTCTGTGGGGAAAATATAGTGCATTTTTCTTTTTTTAATTCCAAACAACATCAGGAGCTCAACATAAGAGACCCCCGAAAGGCAAACTCTGCTGCTCTTGTCACGAGTCACGACCAGTGTGTATTTACTGGTTGTTGTCACGGAAACGGTCGACAGCGTGACATCAAGCCATGCCGTAAAGTCGCCCTATAATGTATGGCGAGCAGACTTAGCAGAGACTCAGAAAAGCATAAGAAGATCAATAACATAACATACTACAAGTAAATATATCATACAGTAAGTATCCTATATAGCGAGTAAGTATAATAAAAAGGAGGTACCTAACTATGTGATTGGTTGGACTAGCCTTATAAGGCCTACACCACCATGATCTGCAAAAAACAAATGTGAGTACTCATCACAAACGGCAGTCTTTTACCAGGTGCACGATTTAAAAGGGAGATCACAACATTTTATTTGATATTCTGGCAGTGGCAGGAACAGACAGACGTGTTTCGGTGTGAGCCTACCTCAGCTATGTCGCCATGATTATGGCTTTAGCATGTGTTGGACTAGCGTCCACTGTCCATCTGGAGGTACTGTGTGTGTAGCTTTTACCCAGTATACAATACCTCCGGGAACTACTTCACCAGGCAGATAAGCCAGTAATGATGCACTGATGGTGAGAATCCATTGAGGGAGAGACCTGTAACAGATTATCTTGTTAGCCGAACTACAAGCAATGTGATGCTTTGTGAGGGGGGGGGCAGTACAGACCACTGGGGGAATGGGGATCCCTGATTCCCTGTCAACAAAGTTTAGGATTGAAGTGGTAAACGAACTTTATACTAGCTAATCTGTATTCATGTATAGAGTGGGGATTGAACCTGTGTCTTGTGATGACTTCTATTATTTTCATAGAAAATGTAATTACAGTACTAATTTTACGTTCTCACGATTTTTAGTGAAGACTAAAAATCGGACTGAATTGATCAAATTCTGATAGTGAAACGAGTCATTCTGTGATGCTGTAAACAATTTATCCACTGTTTTACAGCTGCTATTCAGTATGGAGTTAGCCTTGGTACCAGGCTTTCATTTTCGTCTGCGCAAAAAATGAAAGCCTGGAGGAACGCATTGGCCGCTCTGGTCTAGAAGTGGGAGTCAACCCTTCCGGGTGGGCGTCGCTCCAAATCATGTGACGTAGTGCTGCACTGGGGGGGAGAGGAGGGGCCGGGGGTGACTGACAGATCGGTGAGATCCAATCAGGGCGTGCGCAAATATCTGCCGTGACCCGCCCCTCTAGACCAGAAACCTAACGCATTAGCTCAGGCTAGTATGGAGTAGGCTATACGGTGGAGTGTGAGCCTGGCTTAACTGGGTTGTGTATGGCCAGTGAGCTCAGTCCTGGAACACGCATGTAGCATGCCCACTTGCAAACTCCGAAAGACTGGCAGGTAAACTAACATGACTGGTTTATGGCCCACCCAATGATGTGGCCCACTCTCATTTGTCGTGGTATGGTACATGGCCAGTACAGCACTGCTTTGTCACTGAGCAGAGAGGGAAGGGGGAGGAAAAGGGAGGTCATGGAAAATGATCTAGATGAAAGAGCGCCGTCATAACACATCTGCCACTGTTTTGTTGAAGAGGCACAATGCCACCACCTGCATAATATGTGCATATTTGATACAGGGGGGAGAGAGAGAGAGTGGAAGGGTCATTTGAGGCTCATTTCTGCTTTAGGGGGGACAGACGGGCAGTGAGCAATTGGGACAAGAGTGACACAAAACACAGACCTTCCAATTCCAAGGTGGCCACTCTACCTCTTGAGCCGGTGCCAGCACACAGGTACGTTACCCCCCGTGGCAACCGCGCACCCCTTGAATTCGTGATGATATCAGCACAAATGCATGAATAAAGCCTGTGGCAGGCGCTGTAAGAGCAGGTGGAGTGGTGGCCCTTGAGCTGCAAACAGTCAACACAGAACCACAGATGGATGATCCCATGCTGAATGATAAAATGAACTCCTGCAGAGGTTGACAGGGATTTGTGACCGTGCAGGATTTATAGAATACATTTGAAATGGAGAGGGGTTCAGGGTAAAGCCTTCTTTTTAAAGTAAAGTTTGTACAAAACTTTTGTACAAAAGCATTTTATCAAGCCACCGGAGCTTGGCTTTTTATGCTGCCATACAACTCCCCAGATTTATGATGTTGAACTTACCTATAAACGTGGGACTGTATTTATTATTGGGCAGTTTAACTGAGGCAGGGTTTTGATTTGTTTGGTTTGTCAGGTGTGGATGATGGGTTGCTGCTAGTGCTAGTCTGGAAAGCTGCTCACCATCGATGTTTGAGCTTGTATCTCAAAGGAAATGGAATGGAATGGAAGAGGAAGTAAAGGTTGAACTTTTTGTACAGTTACTCAATGAAGGCCTCAGTATCTGTACAGTATATGAATGCATTCATACCACATTATGCTTGCATAATGTATGACAGGTGTGTCTGTATCAACAGGCATAATAGAATGATGGTAATATTCACTCATGTCATGTCGCGGAAGTGATGGCGCCTGTGTTTGTGGTCGTCCGTCTCCCGCTGTCTGTTCTGGTTGTGCTTGTTTTATCAGTTATCACAGAAAATGTCAACTCTACTGGCTTATGATCGCCAAGCCCTGCTGGATATTCACCTTGCTAGCGAAAGTTTGACTCAGTTTCCGAGACAGAAAACTTTTCCTCTACCACCGCTGCTCGCGAGTATACCTGCTCACTTGTACGCTCCTCTCCCCCGTCGGAGAAGGCACAAGACCCGCTCCCGTGGTAAACGCAGCGGCCAACTGGTGAGGCTGAAAGCCGCCCTGGTGCATTTCTCTGCATCTACCCTGGTTGGAAATGGATCGTCCTGTCTCTACTCTGTCTCCCGTCGCTCTCTCGAGCCTATCGGCACCTGGCTGGTGCCTTTCACTGACACTGACGTGGATAAGGATTTCCCGAACCGTCTCTGCTCTCCCCACCTCCGCAGACGAGGAGTGAACCACTGCTGCCTTCGACCCCTCGCCCGGGCTCCCGCGGCCGGGACTGAACGAAGCGCTGCCCCGCCTCCAGCAAGGATCGCCCTGGTGAACGCTAGGTCGCTGACAAACAAAACGTTTATCCTGAATGATTTCTTCGTCACACGTCAGCTTGACTTTATGTCAATCACCGAGACTTGGGAGAGAGCCGGTGAGTCAACCACTTTTTCCGAACTTTTGCCGCCTGGCTGTGCGTATTTCAGCGCTCCACGAACGACTGGCAAGGGAGGTGGAATTGCGACAGTTTTCAAACAAAACTTTGACTGTAAACAGCTGTCACCGCTCATTCTCCAGTTTCGAGCTGAACATGTTTGCTGAAATAATGCCGAAGTATAATCATGCTTTCATTCTGGGTGATGTAAATATACACGTGTGCTGTCCCTCTAAGCCAATGGCTAGTGAATTCTTAAGTCTCATAAGTTCCTTTGATCTTGTGCAGTCTGTGTCTGGTCCCACACAAGAGCACAGGCACACATTGGACTTGGTCCTCTCATATGTGTTGAAATATGTGGTGCTTTCTTCTCTGACCATATGCCTGTTTTGTTTGATATGTCACTCCCATGTCACACTGTTAAACAAGCTGCACCAGCTATTAGATGCCGTATACTTAACTCTTCCACCGCCGCCCGTTTCTCGTCTGCCTTCACCAGTGCAACAGTAGGCCTACCAAGCCCAGCCAGCCCTGTGTGTATGACCACAGATGAGCTAACCACTCGCTTTGATTGCATCTGTCTTAAAGCCCTTGATACTGCTGCTCCTTTTAAAACTAGGCGCCCTAAACCTAAAACTGAGCCCTGGTTGAATGACAGCACACGGAAGGTCCGAAAAGAATGCAGGCGAGCTGAACGTCAGTGGAAAAAGGATAGGCTAACGGTGTCATTTGACATTTTGCGTGACAGCTGGCGAAAATACCAGCAAAGTGTCAAAACTGAAAAGATTAAATACTTTTCAGATATCATTGTAACTAACTGTCACAAACCTCAGGTTTTATTTAAAACTTTTTTATTTAAAAATACTTGACGTCCCCCAGCCTATCTGTCTTGATGCTTCCCCTGAAAAATGTGAGCTCTTTTTACAGTTCTTTATTGACAAAGTGGCCAACATCAGGGCTAGCATCCCTACTCCGACACATGACCCTTCTACTGCTGTCACCTGCCCCAACATTTTGAGCCATTTTGAGCCTGTATCCCTTTTTCAGCTACAGGAAATAATTTCCCAAATAAAACCAACTGGCTCCCCCTTAGACGTCCTTCCCCCTCGTCTGGCTAAAGAAAGCAGTGAGGCTACCGGGCCAGATCTCCTATTGATCATAAACCAGTGCCTGGCAGGTGATGTACCAGCAATTTTTAAACATGCTGTGGTACAGCCGCTGCTTAAAAAGCACAACCTTGATCCTTCTGTCCTATCCAACTTTCGGCCTATTTCCAAGCTCCCATTTAATTCCAAAGTTTTGGAAAAATGTGCCCTGGCCCAACTGATGCCCCATCTGAACACACATGGCATTCTGGAAGTGTTCCAGTCCGGGTACAAAGCTCTCCACAGCACCGAGACTGCACTGTTAAGAATCTTTAATGACATATTTTTGGCTACAGACTCTGGTGACTCTCTCATTCTGGTGCTCTTGGATCTTACCGCGGCATTTGACACTGTAGATTACAGTATCTTGCTCTCTCGCTTGGAGCAATGGGTTGGCATTAAAGGGCCAGCACTAGAATTTTTTAGATCTTACTTGTCAGGGAGAAGTTTCCGTGTCACCCTAGGGGATGCCACATCCACCACAGCATCCCTCCATTGTGGAGTGCCACAGGGCTCTATTCTTGGACCAATTCTGTTTATGTTGTATCTGCTCCCCCTAGGATCTATTTCGAAAACACGGTGTTTCTTTCCATTGTTACGCTGATGACAGCCAAATTTATTTGCCTCTAAAGCGTAACAATCCTGACTCTTTGAAACCACTCCTTGCTTGCCTCGAGGATGTAAAAGCATGGCTGGCTTTAAACTTCCTAAACTTCAATGACAGCAAAACTGAAGTTATGGTGTTTGGGCCCACACAAGCACATGTGTCCCCTCCTGGTGTTTTAGGCCCCCTTGAGCCCTTCTTGAAGCCTACTGCCACCAATCTAGGTTTCAAAATCGACTCTGACCTAAAGATGGACAAACAAATAAATGAAGTAGTAAGAAAGAGCTTCTTCCAGCTTTGGAGGCTATCTAAGGTTAAGTCTTGTCTATCCCGCTCTGTGTTTGAAACTGTAATTCATGCTTTCATGACTTCCCTCCTTGACTACTGTAATGCCCTGTATATTGGAGTAAACCAGGTTTCCATATCTCGATTACAGCTAGTCCAGAATGCAGCTGCTAGGTTACTTACAGGCACACGTAAGCGAGACCACATCAGCCCTGTATTAGCCTCCCTCCACTAGCTTCCTGTGCGATACAGGATTGACTTCAAAGTATTGCTCTTTGTCTTTAAGTGTCTAAATGGTTTGGCACCCATTTATTTATCTGAACTGCTGAAACCCTATGCTCCGACACGGACGCTCAGGTCCTCTGACCAGCTTCTCCTGGTGGTGCCTAAAACCAGGCTGAAGCTCAGAGGTTATCGAGCTTTTGCAGTGGCAGCTCCCAAGCTCTGGAATGAGCTGCCTCTGCACACAAGACAAGCCCCCACCCTCCAGGTGTTTAAGTCACGCCTCAAGACTTACCTTTATTCCTTGGCTTTTCCAAGCACAGTATGAGATGTTCGATGTTTAACGTGACACTGTGCATGTTGTTTGTGGTTGTTTTGTGGTTTTTAAATGAAGTTGTTTTTTAATGTTGAAGTTGTTTTTTAATGTTTTACTGTAAAGCACTTTGGTACAACGTTGTTGTTTTAAAATGTGCTATATAAATAAAGATGGTATGGTATGGTATGTCATACATGTAATAAATTAATGCAATAATGTAAAACCCCATAGATTTTCATGGCATCAGCATGATGACATAATAATGGAATATCCCATAAACCCACACATGTTATCAGAAGTTACACTAAAAACATACAATAAACTGACAATAACAATAGTCTGGTTGCCCTGTTGCCAACCACACTAATTATACGTTATAATACACTATATTACAGATTGTTTTACAGCTCTTTATACAGGCAATTAACATTTTTAACAATTGAGCGGTGCGCCTGTCACAGACATGCGCAGAGCAAGTTCAGTCAGGAAACTCAGTGCAGTTTCTGCCGGCCGTTAATTGGGCTGACTCAGCATCACGTTATCATTCACATGATTCACTTCATCCATCTTCATACAGGCTATTTAAACTGGAAGTTTGCACTGCTCAATCTGCTTGCTTGCTGCTGCACACTGATACTGCTGCGCTGCTGTCTGCATTACACTTTTGCTGCTCACCCTCCTCCACCCCAGCTACCACCTGTCGTTTTGGATCTGCGGGGGATTCGGAGTCCCTATGGTTGGGACTGATGCGCTTGATCTGAGTACCTAAAAAGCAGATCCAATTCATCGTCAAACCATAATAACTATATTGCTCATTTTATATTCAATAAATATATTCCTTCCATTCATGAGTTCTCCTGACTGAATTGCCATTTTACAAGAAAGATTATGAGGTGTTATGAATATGGTTCTTTTTGCAAGCATGGGCATACCCAGTGTTTAAGAAATACAGAGATCCACAATCCGACCCACACTTTGTAATTTCCCTGACCAAAAATGTGATCACAATTTAGCATCATTTGAGATTTTAATTGTATACATAAATGTTAGATCTACAAGTTCACAACCTGTCACAACCCACTACTATAATTGCGATCTGTGCTTCCACTGCAGTAGTCACATATTCAAAATGGAAATGGAGGCCACACCATTAAGTCTTGTCACACTTTAGTTAAATTACACTTCACTTTTGATTTTGCTCTGCAGTATCTTACACAGACCAGAGACACCCAGGCTGTATCATGAGCAGACCTGACCTTCATATCCACTGGCACTGGTACAGCCAAGCTAACAGTGACGGGGGGAGGAGAAGGAGAGAGATCATATCAGTCCCTTTCTAAGCTCCTTATCATGACGACCACACTTATCTGCTCTCAGGAGAATGACATTATCAGGAAACATTGAGAATGCAGGAGAGAGAGATGAACTGAAAGAGACAGCCAAAGATGGAGGAAAGAGAGCCTGGTGATGCAGAAAAGGACAAAACAATAGTGATTAAAGAAAAGGCCTATAGATTCTGAACTGTAACTGAATTATTGTACAGATATTTACTACTGTATGTCTCTCTCTCTCTCTTAGCAGTGTGCCAACTTGTAATCACACCACATAGAGCCATCAGCTCACCATTGTTTATTACTCGTTTTTTGTCATATGCATGCATGGATAACTGGTATAGTGCAATAACAATAATGCAGAATGGACACAGCATGTCTAACCTAACCTTCCCTGGACAAAATCGTCAACGATTGCACAAAATAGAAGGTGCATATATCCTCAGGCTTGTCCGTGCAGCTACACAACTGCAGCCTGTGGTCTCACCATCTCCTGCCTCCGTTGGCACCACCTACGCATCGTGACAGGAATTATTAAGACACAGCTTGGTTCTACACTGCCTTTTGTATTTGTAGGTTAGTATGTCTATGTTTATTCAGCTTTCAGCATGATCACATGCTTAAAAAGACAGGTGCCATTAAAATAAATTGCACACGTGTAAAGTGAGGGGCGCTCTTATCATCATACTGTAGTGTACATCATCATTCATCATCACATTCCGTGCTCAGCCAATCAAATCATCACAAATGTAATTCCGGCCAATCACTTTTGGCGTCTTCATTTTTCTGCCCTCACTTTTTATCCTCAATAATGTACTTTGCTCAGCCAATCAAATCATCGCTATGGGGTGATCAGCCACAAACAGACAAGGTTGGCCATACTAGGGGCTAGCAGCTCTCAAAAGAACTGAATTATTGTGCTGATTACAATATAAATATATACAATATAAAACTTCAAATAAAAAAAATGCAATTGCCTAGTAATGATACAGAGATGGTAAACTGTCAGAGGTAATACCATATAATGATGCAGAGATGGTAAAGTGTCAGAGGAGTTAATACCATAGCTATTGCTGTACAACTTCAACCACTGCTCATGCCTCTCTACTCCCCTTAAATAATAATCTTACCCCTAGTTTGACACGTCACATGCTACTTAAAGCATAATGAAAAATGTAAAATGTTGCCATACAGTAGGCTGTTAATGGCACGCCAACTTTCAACCCCTGAATTTACCATTATGCACTAATTATTTAATTGACACATTTTAATATGTAATTTGGATGACCCTAAGGATCATAAAATCAAATCATACGCATCAAACTTTGTAGGCACTTTCCCAGTAGGCCAAGTAAAACACTACCTCTGCCTCATGGTGGTGTTAAGAGGGGCCTCCAAACAACACAGAGCCAAAAGCGATTTCACTGACACCCATAGGGAGCGCCGCAAATGCTACAAATGTAACTGTTGCAGAAACATGATTGTTTTCACCAAAGGTACACATGTATCTCATAAATCATTACAGGTGTTTGCCTGTAATTGGTTTAAAAAATTGTGTTTCTTACACAGAAAAATGCTATACATTATGAAAGCAACATTCAGTCAACCCTAAATTGGAATCACATGTTGAGGAGCTTCTGCCCATAACCACAAATGGGTATGTCGGTAGTTGCACTGTATGCTGTAGAAATTCTAGCCAGCCCACCAATCAAAACTTATACAGCCCTGACTAGCAAGTGGGGATTGATTGACTGATTAAATATTTATTACACAGAAATGCAAACAGCAACAGAGTACAGTCAAGCACTTGGTCTAATCTAAAATGTCCTTGCAGTCTTGTTTCCATTCTGATCCTATGTGTTCAATTCATAAATCATAACATAAAAAATAGACAGATTCAATATCACAAAATATAAAACACTACAGTGTTTATGTGCACTTATGTACACAACAGTCAGAATGACACATGCCACATATCGGCCTACTGTAGGCTTTGCCTGGCCTGACAGCGTGTTGCATGTTCGAGTCCCGTTCATGACGACCTTTGCTGCCTGTCTCTCCCCATCTCTCCCTCCCTCTTTCCTGTCGTCTTCACTTTAAAAACGATTAAAATAATAATAATAAAGAAAGTGTGTGTGTGCACGCACGCTTGCGTGCATGCGCGTATCTGGATTTAAGCCTGCAGGTGAAAAAGGCTTGTCAGTCATAATCCATGTATGTAATACACAATAGTGTATTCTTTCCATTTTTCTGGCTGCCAGGCTGCTATGGGGCTGTCAACAGCTAGCCTCGGAGACAACAGTGCAGGCGTTTCATTCAGACGGGGACTCGGGAGGGATGGGACAAAGGAGGACACAATTCTGCTACTTTTTTTATTTTATTATTATTCATTAATTCTGCTACCTTAAAATCTAATTTATCTCCACAATACCCTCTTATGCCAAGGACACGATTTAGCATACCCTAAGGGACCTGGGGGTTGACTAAGTCTTGATTGCTGAGAGTATGTGGTTGTGCAAGTGTGTACTGCATTGTATATCCTTGTGGGTTGGCGTTCATATCTATGTGCCTGAGACTGAGTATGTGTCTCTCTGTGCATTCAGTGCAAGTGTAAGTCTGTCTGTGCTTATGTTCTGCCTCAGTGGGTGAATAGCACATACACCCAGTGTGTGGGACAAGCACACTATGTTAAGAAAATAGAACCACACTTTCACATGTACTTCCATGGCAGTTCATCAATATGCATCCATGCATCTTCCCCTATACATTTACAGAGTCATGTCACGAGATGGAACATTATGGTCATGGGGATTCCTCCCATGTTTCGTATATACTGAGGTCGTGCGAGTGCTTGTCCCCAGCGGTGCAAAGCCTGCTTCCGCTGAATCAGCATCGTCTAAGTTGCATACAGATAGGTAGGAATCGATTATGATTATTCCCTTTTATGTCAACATTGTACGTGAAAGGGCATCATCAGTGTCGTCATCAAATCCCATATACACCTGACCTGAAGTAGTGAATTTTGTTTCAATGTTGTGCAATGTGCATGAGTGCTGGCACCTTTTGAGTTTAGGTTTGATGTCTGCCGTTTCAATTCAAATTTCCATTTTCAATTCAGACTTTTAATGCATATGGGATAGCGTCCAAAATGTTATACATCCACTGTTGGAAGATTGTGTTGTTTTTTTCTTTAGCTCAGTTATTGCAGAGAGCCTCTTGACTAACTTTACTGCCTTGGTGGTATAATCCTCACTATACACAGTCTTATTTTCAGCTCTCCATTAAATTAGTATTGGTTGTGATAGCTGCCGTCATAAAGTAGCTGAGTGACTTTATAGGGCCTGGTGGTTTATTACCTGGTGGTTTATTACTCCGTTAGGGGTTTATGAGGTAAATTAGCTGATTTCAGGTGAGCGTGTGCATGCATGCTCTCATGTGTGTCTGTTCATGAGCTTTATACTGTATGCCTGTTTATATACTCTGTGCTTAGTGGTGTAAACTATTAGTACATTTACTCAAGTATCGTACTTAAGTAAAATTTGGAGTTATTTTTAAGTGGTGCAACCACTTCCTTAACTGACTGTGTGTGGGTGGCTGGGTGGTTGTTTTTCACCACCTGTGCGCAACCTAACACACACACAAACACCCATATTAACAGTATATATGGTGATTTTGGGTGTGCCAGTACAGTACAGTACAGTGAAGGGTACAGTAGAGGGACCCCCACACTGTAACTCTGTCATTTCTCAACCGTTTCGGACACGGGCGGCTCGCCGGAATCGGGACGGCACCCTGGGTGTGTTCATGTGGGTCTGGAACCCCCCCGGGGACCCCCACACGGAGTTGCACCACTTACTTCACACGGGTGTGATTTTTTTACTTTAATGGAGTATTTAATCTACAAGCTCAGCCCTGTATACATTTCGGCCATTTGAAAATTAAACATTTAAGAATGTGTGAGATACTGTAGGAGAGTGTAGACTCTAGACTAGAGAAATAAGGAATCCTAGGGCAGAGAGCGATGAGACGTGGACATGCCAGTCATGATGGATTTGTATTCTAATTCGGGTCTTCATAATGACTCATGAGGAGCACGTGCCTGGCTGAGCCGCCAGGCAACCCAATTTAGACAATTTACAATGATTCAAATTATTTCACACACCTGATTAATTTCTAGTTGTGTTCTTTTAGTACTTTCCCTCACTCCATATAAGTAAGTGAAGACGTAATAGAAACGGACCCCATCTCTCTCCTCCGCTGATGGTCTGCGTTATGTTAAGAATGTTATTTATTTCTGTGTAGCCATGCAGAGCATGTAAATGTACCAATTACTGCTGGATGGCTTTGTGTGTGTGTGTGTGTGTGTGTGTGTGTGTGTGTGTGTGTGTGTGTGTGTGTGTGTGTGTGTGTGTGTGTGTGTGTGTGTGTGTGTGTGTGTGTGTGTGTGTGTGTGTGTGTGTGTGTGTGTGTGTGTGTGTGTGTGTGTGTGTGTGAACTGATGACATCAGGGATCTCCATATATGGGCAAAAAAGGAAGACAGACAGAGACAGAGGGTACAACAGGGATTCTGAGCATTCCCAACTTGCATCGTTCCCAAGTTTGGCACCAGTCTAGTAGATATAGTCTTTTTTTCTTTCTATGAATTTCTTTGTTTATGCTTGAGCAAGCAGCCTCCCAGAAGGTTATGCATCACTCCCTTCCTCTTTCCCTCTCTCTTGCCCTTTCCTTCTCTCACCGTTGCTCTAGTGAGGGTTTCACATGAGGATTCTTCTATAGTGTAGAAGAATCCCCCACTAGAGCAAACAGATTGGAAGCAGCGTAGTGTAACGGCAAAAAATAGATAAATCCCAAGACCCTCTGTTACTGTTAAAGTAAACAAGACGGCAACACTGATTAGCAACACACCAAGGGAGGGAGAGAGAGAGGGAGAGATTTGGATATCAATTTCTCCTTATGTTGCATTTATTTTATTTAGAAATTAATTTCCTATTTTATACTGTACTCGACAGTAACGCTGAAATATGTGTTATAGGCTATTTGTGGTACCGGTATACCTGTATAGTAACGGGCCAAAAATAGGGACACCGGGTTTACTAAATATTTAAACAATGAAAACTATTAACAGGAGCTTGTGACTACATACTGTAATAACTTGGATCTATTGGAACACAGATTCCTTTTTTCCATTTCCTGACAAGTAATAACCTCGGAGGTACTTTTCACCAGTATGTCTACACTACATGTGCAGTGAACTAATGAGCTGCTGCTCCTGGTAGCTGCCATTAGAACTATAGGCTCGTCAGCCAGACTGACATTTAGTTCTGTGTGCCCTGCCAGTTGTCTGATAGTTTACCGATATTATGTTGCTCCCATGTTTCTCCCTTAGGGCTAATGTTGTGTCAATGCGCCAGCTTATTATAGGAGGAAAGGTCGCTGCCTGTTTTAATATTCACAGTACAGACACCTCAAGGACACACGTAACACATCTACTGTATGCATAAATATGTTGCATGTTGCATGATGCACAACCGTAAAGTATATTAACATTACAAAAGTGTGTGTGTGTGTGTGTGTGTGTGTGTGTGTGTGTGTGTGTGTGTGTGTGTGTGTGTGTGTGTGTGTGTGTGTGTGTGTGTGTGTGTGTGTGTGTGTGTGTGTGTGTGTGTGTGTGTGTGTGTGTGTGTGTGTGTGAGATATTCTGGGAAAATTGCAAGTGTGGTTGCACCGACCACATTAGCTCGCTAAGTACAGGATGAGTAGTACATGAAATTGTTGCCTACTGCAACCACACTAATAACCCTATATTGTTTTCTGTTATTTTAGTGCAGAACACAAATTACTTCTCCATGCATTTTTGAGGGTCATTAGCCCCTCCTATATTCAGCTATAGTGTAGATTATTGTCCTAACACAAACATTAAATGCCATTGTCAGTGAATGGAGTTATGGAGAATTTACGTCATATGTGTCTGAGCAAATCGGCTAATTTTGTGTTACCACAAAACTTAAATGCCATTGACAATGGATGGAGAATTTACGTCATATGTAGACGAGCAAATCGTCTATTTTGTCCAAACACAAAAAATTCCCATTGACAATATCGGACATCATGAATATGTATGATGATAAGAGTACCCCTCACTTCCCAGTTCCCATGGGTGTGATTTTATTTATTTGTATTTAGATATTGGTATAGTTTCCTGCATTATAGCACCTATTGACACCAGGTCCTGTGTTTTGCTGTTTTAATGCATTTTAATGAAGGAGTGAGTAGGCTATAGTTTTTGACATAATGGCTGGAAGATCCATGTCTTAGAATAAATACTTTTATAGTGTATGTTTACGTTAGCACTGTACTCACAGTGATACAGTATTTCCTTGGACTGGACATGGACTGGTATACTTGCTTAGGCTACTGTCCACACATATACACATACTGAACCTAACATGCTGATCAATCTAGGTTTTATGAGCCCTTGCTGTGTTTGTACAACCCAGGCTGAATATTACATCCATATTGATTGAGGCCCTTCATGCTTAAATGATAACGGTAATTGAGACAGTCCCCAAAGTGCTGCTATACTTATACAAAACATCTATTAGCAATTTAGACATGAGCTAAAATGTATTTCCCCAAACTGCCACGCAGTTATTTTCCATTAGCTTATGGGTCGTCAAGCATTTCAGATCATTTCCGGATGATGACACCACACCACCAATACTCAGCCTAATCAGTGCAAACAATGAAACATCCTACAGATAGGAGGTGCAACAGCTGTCAGACTGATCAAAGAACAACAATCTGTCTCTGGATGTTAACACAGTCTTATGCACACCTGATATGCTCTGAGACGGGTGCGTAGGCAGGGCTCAATGTATTCAGAAAATATGTGTGTACAAAGACCCGCTTGAACACATTTTTTCTGAATACAGATATGTTTTAAAACCAAAAAACGTAGGTGGAGAACAAGAAGATATAGCAGAACGTGTTTGTTCCGCGCGCTACGTCCTACCGGGGACACTCCCCCCTGTCAGGTGATAAGAAGTGGCCTGCTCATTCCTCATGCATTGAAGGAAGCATGCGCTAAATTTGTGGCTCCCCCCAGGTTGGCAGAGGGAGAGTAGCGCCCAGTGCTTAGGCACTGGCAACAGGTGAAGAAATGCGTTACGAAACTCGTGGGATAAAATATTTTTTGGGAAGAAAATAAGTAAAAGCACAACAGGTACCCTAGATTTCATATCACTATGAGGTGTGGAGACAATTAGCATCACTCATGAAGCAGAGCAAGTTCAGGAAAGTCCTCATAGGTACCTCTCAGGTGCGCAGTGGAGAAGATTTTAACCTCTGGCCTTTCACCTTTAACCTCCAAGGAGGTACAGACAGAAAACCAGATATCAATACCAATCCGCGTTCGTTTTGCATGATTATGTCCATAAACCTGTGCCATATACCTCTGGAATGAATACACAACAAATAGTTATAATTATCTATAAGTTTTAATAATCAAAGCCCTATTAACTAATGTACATTTATGTTTGGTCCCTATGTCTACAACAATATAAATTGAGCCTATTACAATCATAATGAATCAAATCTGGTTATACAATCAATGTTACCGACAGAAGTCACTGATTAAACCACCAGTAGACCTCTGGACTCCCTCTCTACGGTCTGAGCGAGTGAAGATTCCATGTGATCCAGAGATTTTTAATATTTCCAAGTTTGTGAATATCGTCCAATCATAATAGAGAGTTCATTTCTTCAGGGGGTGCTCTTGGCCGTCCCCCTTCTTTGAAGTGTCGCGTTGGTCCTCTCTTCCGGACTCTGCCCCCTGGGTGTGTGGGTGTATGTGTCGATGTGTTCAATTAAATGTGCCAATCATTATGAGATCATCTTTATGTGTGTGTATTTGAGCTTTCTTAAATGTGCCAGTCAGTCATTGTACTCTTACTTAAATCAACCAGTGTGTGTGTGTGTGTGTGTGTGTGTGTGTGTGTGTGTGTGTGGTGTGTGAACCCTGTACCCTGAGTACCACCCCCCCTTATGTGTGTGTATGTAACCATCCTGCCATCTATCTCATTGTTTGCACAGTCGAGTCGAGCTGACCTGCTTTGGGGGACCTGAGAGAGAGTGTGTGTGCATGCACGAGCGTGCACGCGTCGGGAGAAAGATGCCTCTGTGTACTTTATACTCTCTACTTCAATAACTATTGACTAATTCCATGATTTTAGCTTTAGTGAGGCCTGTTACTATTTAGTCGCACATTATATGATTACATATCCTTTTTCCCCTTATGATTACCTGTTTTATTCCTTTTATATAAGGTAAATACTTTAATAATAATTTGATTGGTAAATATACTTTGGTACTCGTGGTATTTATACCCTAAATATTTTAATAATTCCCTCCAGCAGTGCGCTTGTTTCTGGCACGGTGGCACCAATGAGATGGCTGATCTGTTCTGTCTTTGTTGTTGTACATTATGTTTATTGCATCACAGTGTAATAACAGATGGCAACATGTGGCTTTGTTTGTGTCCTTGGCTTGTCATTTTGTCATACTTTAATTTAATTTACTTCCAAGCACTTTGTTTTTAAATGTCTCTCTCTCTCTGTTGGCTGTTGGGCCTATTGCACTGTATATCCTGAACAGAGGGACCTCCCCCCACACACACACACACACACACACACACACACACACACACACACACACACTAATATATACTGACAAACTATTTCTGGACATCCACTTTGTGGAAAAGTAAAGGTCTGTGTGTCATATCAGATTTTCACAAAATTCAACAGGCCCTCACTAATCTCAAACTGCTATTAAATCCTGGAAAAACTAAATTCATGGTCTTCTCTATAGAAAACCAAATGCCACCCAAACAATCTTTAACTTAACAACTTGGGGCGGCGGTGGCTCAGGGGTAGAGTGGCTGGATAACCGCAAGGTTGCCAGTTCGAACCCGGGCTCCCGCAGAGTTGCTGTCGAAGTGTCCTTGAGCAAGACACTGAACCCCTAATTGCTCCTGATGTGCTGGTTGGTGCCTTGCATGGTTTCCGCCGCAATCGGTGTGTGAATGTGTGTGTGAATGGGTGAATGTAATGCACAATCTCTGTAAAGTGCCTTGGATAAAGGCGCTATATAAATGCACCATTTACCATTTTTACCATTTCTTAACTAGAGAAAGGGTCTCAAACTATAAATATCTGGTTATATGGATGGTTAATTTCATTTAAAACCCACATTTCACAACTCATCACTAAACTGAAACCAAAACTAGCATTCCTCTATCGAAACAAAGCTTGCTTTAATTCAAACAGGAAGCAGCTGATTCAAAGCACAATTTTATCAGTTATGGACTATGGTGATATTATCTATATGCACACAGCTCCATCGTCACTAAAACCACTCCACACAATCTACCACTCTGCCCTCCGCTTTATTACTGGAGATGGGTTCCTCACCCATCACTGTAGGTTGTATGAAAAGGTTGGTTGGCCTTCATTGGCTAAGAGACGAGAACAGCACTGCACTGTTTAAAAAAAATGCCTACATATCTTAGCAGCCTATTACATCCCAAAACTGGCCAACATCACACCCGCTCCCAAAACTACCCCATTGTGACGTCCTAATTGGGTAAAACAGCCTTTCATTACTATGCACCTCACATGTGGAACTGTCTACAATCAATCCTAAAACTGAACATGATTTCATTTTTTAAAAGACTTCCATTTGAGATGTAGCTGTACTTGTTCACTCTGAATTGTTTCTTATCCTGTAATGTATCTGTGTTTATATTGTATGTTATGTGTACTGTAATCAGGGCGTTATTGGAAAAGAGAGCTTGCTCTCAACTGACTTCCCTGAATAAATAAAGGTTAAAGAAAAAGATATAAGCATTTGTAGTTTGTAATATGTTGATTAAAATTGTCTACAGCATGCGTTAAAGAAGAGAAGGAGGGAGAGGCAGAGCGCTTGAGCAGTGCCGAGGTCATATGAAAGGGGTGAGGAAGACGGCAGCGAAGCTTACAGCATGCTGTACTTTGATTGTGACATTTAAAAAGAAGTAAAATTTCTTTCTTTTCTTTTTTAGGTTTTCTGAGCTCAATTGCACCCAAAAAACCTGAACCTTTAACATTCAGTAGATTTTCTGTGGTCTGGGGTTTTCTGGCTCAAACATGTGCTCTGATTTGCCTGTGGACTGTGAGATAGACTGTGAGTCCACAAAATGACATAATACTTTGCCAGCAGATTTTCATTGAAGCTCAAAAGGCTTCAGAACACAGATAAAACCCCAGACCACAGAAAATCCACTGAATGTTCAAAGGTCAGGTTGTGTGTGTGTAATTGAGGTCAAGTAAGGTCAGCTTACCAAAAGTTCTCTGAGTTTTATGGTCTATGCAGCTCTGCTTTGAGTGCATGCTGAATATCACCCTGCCCACTGTACAATACGTGCTGGAATGGTGATCGCCATTGTTTATTTTCATCACGCTCCAATTTGCTTCGACTTTATCTCTGCGATTTCATGATTTCTGGCAACGGTCTCCATTATTTAATCACCATCTGGTTGTGTTTGTAGTCCCTCACAGAGGAACTACAGGATTATACATCCTAACCTTCTCAGCCAACATTTCGTTGTCCATGATACGTTGCCAGCAGATTGTCGAAATAAAACATCATAAATCAAGAATGCACCCTTAGTTTCTGATCTATCACAATGTGGTGTCTCTGCAGTGACGTTCACCCATGGTCAAAACATGTGTTTATTTTCTCCACAATCATAACTTTCATCGACATTCTGTTTGTATGTTCTCAATGTGATTTTGATTATTATTATTATTATGTAGACTGGTTGCACACGAAGCTAGTTGCCCAGCTTTGTGTGTCTGTTTGTACCACATTTGTGATAATTTCATTGGCTGAGCACGTATGATGATAAGAGCGGCCCTCACTTCACACAAGTGTGATTTTTCATCAAAGCCTTGCACGGGATGAGGAGAGTGTGGAAATCAGATATGGGAGAAGACCTTAAGAGGCGGCTACTGCGGAGTCAGTACTGCTGTATGGGGCCGAGACATGGACCAGCTCACGGTACAACAGGAAAAAGCCCTGAATGGAGTCTACACAAGAATGCTACGAATGGCACTAGGTGTCACATGGATGGACCACATCAGAAATGTGGACCTCTATAGGGACCTATCACGGGTCACGGACAAAGTCAGAGAGAGAAGGATGAGGCTGGCAGGGCACTGCGTCAGGCACCCAGAACTTGAGGCAAGTACTACAGCTCAAAGAAACACAGTTGAAAAACATTGTACCTCTGCCAATCAGCAACACCTGAGCTTGATTGGGGCCCATAAAATATCCAAGCAACCTGGGTCTAGTTGTGGTGACGTCATCAAAGGAGTACTGAAATACTACTACTAGATATATGGCTCTTACTTTTACTATGGTTCTGGTGGGCTGCGTGTTACAGCTATAAAATAAAAATCCCACCTGTGTGAACTGAGTGGTGCAATACCCTCTCTCTCTCGCTCTCTCTCTCTCTCGCTCTCTCTCTCTCGCTCTCGCTCTCGCTTGCTCTCTCTCGCTCTCTCTCGCTCTCTCTCATTAGCAGGCACAGCAATACCCCTCTCTCTGTTTCTGGTGCCCCCTACTGGTATAAATAAGTCACATACTCGTGCTCACTTATACAGGTACACAAACGGGTACACGGACATACAGGTACACAAACAGGTACACGGACATTGCTGGTTGTAGGAGTGGTTGCACCACTCAAAAATGGGAAGGGAGAGGAGAGGAGGGGATTCGAGGAAAATAAGGAAAGGAGGCTTTGAGGTGCCATACACAGAAAAACTGGGCAGAGCGACAGCTGGGCTCCATTGGCAAGTTTGTTGTTTTTGGAGGAAGTGAAGGACATTTAAGTGATGAGTTCATCCCAGTACTTCTGAATGCATTGTTATGTTTATCAGGACCCACAGAGACAGCCTGGCATGGGTAATTGAATGAGCTACTGTATGTGCAAGGTACAAGGTACAACTTAAGATACAGTACAGTACTTTCTCAGTTTGTTTTGATAAGTCACACTGCTCTGTATTAAAGATGTTTCTGGTTGAACATGCACAGAGCTGAGGGACAGGCCGTTATTTAGGGCAACCCCTTGCAAGGACACCCACATGATTGACACCTTAACCTGCAGCTTTTGTTGGAAATACATGTAGCCCCTATGCTGTCTTTATGATATATTAAACCCTGCTGAGACCCTAGCCTAGGTGTCATGACATAATGTTTAAGCAGAATAGCAGATGGTCTGCAACTGAAACCATCTATACTTAATTTAGACTGTCCCATAAATGTGAAATGGCAGAACACATGGTCAGTGTGGTTCATCAAATATTCTTCATGTACAAGTAAAACCTTCTTCTGAGGAAGATCGACTGATGATGCTCAAAATGTCACCATGACCATATTCACTATGGTGCTAGTGTGCAAGTGGCATTTTTCTATTGTAATTCGATCATAATCAAGCAAGGGTCTTGTTGTGGGGTGTAGGAACCAAACCACCAGTACCGATTAGGGATGTGCCGATGAGATTAATTGCTCTTATGGCCGATAACCAATATTACCAATGTTGATATGATCTAATTCTGTATTAAGAATATATAATAATTTTGTCCATGGCCATGTTACCCAGGCTAGCAAACTACCGGTAGTGCTGTGGGAACCAACACACGGGCACCGGTGACGAGGACATCCCACATTAACACATGTGGATGTACTCAAGAACGACGCAGGAGTGCTGGCCAGATATTCCAGTCAGTCATTCCAAATTTGTAATTTGGTTACAGTAATTATTAATATAACCTGGAAAACAATAGAAGCATACTATGGGTCGCAAGACAAATGTCAGTGCAACAATAAAGTACTATCCTACACATGGAGCTAAAACACTTTTCTTTGGTTATTTGGTTCATTTGGCATATGAAAATAATCCAGTTTTCTCTCTTTCTTTAGTCAACATCAACGCCTGGGAAACTCAAATGAATGATGATGACTAAAAAAAGACTGATCTACAAGCAGATCAAACAGAATTCAGTTTGATAAATTTCGCTCCTGCCAACATCAGGCCACTATATACGTATAATTGTGAATTAAACATTCATGTGCAAACACTGAGTAATTGATATTGTGACTGGACATATCTTGCTTTTCATTTTGACATACAGTACTGTTTATAAGAAAACACTCACTGGAGTTTGCACCCTGCTATGCTATACATTATTTGCTTTCTATTTGCCTAAATAAGCCATAAACAGTCCTTGATCCTGTGGATGTTTCCAGGGTTGTGTGGATAATCCCAGAGTGGATAATCCCAGGGTTGTCTTGCTTTGTATTTGGTGGCAACAGCAATACCCTTATAAATCATCTGTGTTTGTGTGTTTATCTTGACATCAGAGAACCTGGGGATTATTTTGTGTTTCTTAAAATGTCAGTACTTACACCCCCTGCTGAGCCAACCTTTAGTTATTATTCCCGGACTATTCTGCCTATTCTGCCAATCAACAGCAGCCTGGATTTCAAAACATCTACATTGTGCTTGTCTGATTTCCTATCCTGTCCATCCACCTCTCTTTCCTTGTGATGCAAGCTCAATTAAATTCCATGCAATAAAAATGAGCTTTATTGGCATGATAAAACATATTTACATATGCCAAGGCAAATGTCAAAAACATAATAAAATCAATTAAAGTGTGTACAATTGGAGGGAATACTGCATTGTGTAAATGGAGCTCTCTCACATCGCAACCTGGAAATACTGGCTTTCAAAATTACTAATGTTCATTTGCTGTTAAGAATAGTTCTATGTATGCTGGCAAGGGTAGCTTGGTACAGTATAAAGGTTTTTGAATCAAATAGCAGCAGTTATTTCAGGTCTTTGCAGTCACTTGGTATAAAACTGACCACATTTGACCAGTTCAGGAAGTTTGGTTTGCTCATCTATGTAGCTTATCACTGGAAGATACAGGCTCATGCGCCATTCATCCATTAACTCACTCACTGTGTTTGGCCAGTGCTTTCCAGAGAGAGGGGGCGCCACAGAGAAGGCCCTGTCGCCCCAGGTTCGGAACCTGGTTTTGTCGACCTCCAGCATCACTGGACCTGAGGGGATGGGACGGGATGTGTCTCGAGGAGGTCAGAGAGGTAGGGGGGAGCCAGGTTGTGGAGTGCCTTAGGTGGTGAGCATTTTTAAGTGGTTTTTAATTTGACAGGCAGCCAGTGGAGGTTGTGGAGGACTCGTGTGATGTGGTCTCTGGAGCGGGTACTGATAAGCAGGCAGACAGCAGAGTTTTGAACATATTGGAGTTTATCGAGGGCTTTCTTTTTTTTGAAACTTTATTTTTTATTATTTTCAGGTTCTCTCGGGCATCACAGTACAATATAATTGTTACATTTCAATTGTTAACATTCAGAATGCAACGAGTCATCCAGTCCAAATAGATTGAGGTTCTATGCTAAGATGGTCCTCAAACCGATCATTCGTTTTGGCAAAGTCTGTTTTTCGCATATTTATATTCTGTTGATTCATTACCATTAATATTTTCATGAATATAATCAGACCTTCATATGTAATAGCAACACAAAAGAAAATCAAGGGATAAAATAAATAAATAATATACATATATATACATACACATACATACATACATACCTACATACACACACACACACACACACACACACATACAGTACATACATACATAAAATTAATAAAACACCTACGTAGTATGCCCTTATTAGTACGTCTTCATAGTTCACACAGGTTTAGTCTCACATAATTTCCTTTCTCACACGTATACATCCAAAGGTCATTCATCAAATATCCATTACTGTGTATAGTATCTGTTTCTACCAGTATTTGTATGATTTTTAATTATTGGTTCTCTCTATCAACTATCAATTTACTTATCTTAATTGGGTTCTGTAGTCCGTTAACATTGAGTCTAATCATCGTCTCATTATAACCTGTGCTATCCTATGATGTACACAGTATCTCTATAGTCATGTGTTCAAGACGGATCTGTCCGATATTTTAGATTCCATCTTAATTGGCTAACATTGGCTTTCAAAGTTTGCAGGATTGGCCCGTTTTGAACAAAAAGCCTCAAATCATGAACGGAGCGTGCAATTTACGTGAAATTTTTCACAGACTTTCCTACTAGGTTGAGGAATATATCCCACCCTTTTCACATTGGCCTATTATAGCGCCACCAGGAGGCCACAACCTGACCTGCCCTGTTGGAGACCTGTGCCCCGGCCCCCGAGTGGCACTTTTTCTAGTTTTCCTTAATAATGATGATTCTATACTTTAAGTATAGTGACTTTGAGTAAATATGAATCTGAGCTATTATGGATTTATCATCTCAAGGGGACACATAGGCTCATATAGTCAGTCTTTATTTCCTGCAGAGCAGAGTTGACTTTAATTGATTTCCCCAGAGTCTCAAATAGCGCTTCTCCACAACACAGTACAGGACAGCATGGCACCCTTTTTTTTCACCCGCTCCACTACTGATTGATCAGGTTGCACACTTCAGGTGAGAACAAATGTTTGGCAGCAGCGCCAGCGTCCTATACCCAAGTGGTTCTCAATACAAAAAAATATATATGTTCTGTGATAAGAGAGAGGTAGAGTGTGAGAGCACCCCTTTTTGTACAGTTTCTGGGGTGCGGGGAGCTCGCCTCCCATAGGGCATAGCAGTGGCCGTGGTTTTCTGGTTCCACTGGAAAATCGACCATTGATTTTTCTCATAGAGATTTACAAAAGCCTATAATCAAGCCATCCAGGATCCTGGTGATTTGTGGCCATAAAATCTTTGATTCTGTGGAAAAATAATAATTGAATATTAATTTAATTATGATATACTACACTTAATAAATACCCTTTATTTAGCGGTTTTCATTTCCCTTTTTCACAGAATCAAAGGTTTTATGGTCATGATTCACCAGGATCCTGGATGACATAATTATAGGCTTAAAAAATATATTTTTGTAAATCTCTCTGGGAAAAATGAATGGACGATTTTTCAGTGGAACCAGAAACCCAAGCCCACTGCTATGCCCTATTATGTTCTCCTGATCGACTGCTCTTTGCGTTCCCAACTTGCATCATTTCCCGAGTAGGCCAGCGCCTACTCAGCACTCCTTGACAGGTGAACCCAGTACTTTGGAAACTATAGGTCCCACCAATATGTGGCATAATCTGGCATTGTTGGTCAGCAGTCCAAACAAAGTTTCTGTTTTAGGGGTTTGAATATGCCTAAGTATGTCTAAGTATTGTAGATGCTATATTATAGGCTTTATAAAAAATACAAAATGTATGCAACGGAAAAGTATTTGTGTGGATGTAGCCTGTGAGTCAGTGATAAGAGAATAATGTGAGGCATGAAGTGTATAAACAGAAACAGAGAGACTCAGCAAAACAAAGACAAAGACAAGCAGCTAGTCTGATGCAGATGAGTGACTTCTTGGGCTGAGAAATGTCAGATAAGCAGTTTGATTCACAGTCGGCTCCCTGCGTATCTCCATATGCAAAATGCATTGTTGGGGACGGTGAAACCTTTCATACAAAGTTTTGATTAACTCCCCCTTTTATTCATAGAACAGTAATTAACCACACCGATTTCCAATGATATCTTTCAGCTGACTTGGAGAATAATCATTATTAGATTTTCATTTAGGTTTTTTCTATTATTGATTGTTTTTGTTGTGTTGTTGTATTGAATGCATTAGAAGAACATCAAGCCAAATATTAAACTATATCACTGACTTACAGTGATATAGACAAATAGAGACATTTGATTAGAAATGAGGAGATGAGCTGAGCTTTGTAATTCATTGGTGTGTACGGTAATCTCCCATTGCTTGCCTGGCACCGTTTCCTCCCCTGTTGCCTTATAGAGCAAAATAAGATTGAGTGAAGGGAGCAGATTAAGTGGGAATAGTGGTTACAATTTACAATGTCATTCTGCTGCATGCCATTAGGCCTTGAGTGAAATGTTATCTACCAGAGACGAGTGTCCATTAGTGGTATCGTATAACAAATTTGTTTGTTTTGCTTGTTTCCTGCTTGCTGTTTTCTTTCCTTACCAGCTACACACCAGTCATACTGTACTTCTTCCTCTTCTTTGCTGTAGTTGTCTTTCTCCCTCCCTGCTTCTCCAGCTGACGTCATACATTTTGTTTATCCTCTAGTCTTGGTATTCAACCCCTCAGCGCTACACCTAGGCTCTTCTCAGATGTGACAGAACATGCACAGTGTATCCAGAGTCCAGACCATCAGTAAAATCACTCCCTTCCTTGTGTCCTTCATCTCCCTTGTGTCCAGCTCAGTCCATTAGGAAGAGGTGAAATATTATGGTTGTATAAGACACGTAGATGGCCAGAAAATTCGGGTGGGGGACTAACTGGAGAGGGGAAAAACATAGTACTTTATTTTTATTTAAAGTTGCAGAAATGACAGAGTAAAGCCTATCAAAAACAGACAATTTAGATACAATAAGGAAAATGCTACAGTATATGTTAGTCTACAAAATGGAGTTTAGGAATAGCAATTGCTCCCTTCAGTTACACGTTACAATATGTGAGAGTTGGGAGTGATTTCTGGGGAAGTTAATACATTTCACTATACCAGTAAGATGCCCTGAGGGCAAGAAGCATGCGCAGACTGCGCACATCCGCCTGGGTGACGGCAGACTGCTGGGCGAGCGCTGGCACTCTGGCTTATGGAATGAATTCTGTACTGGGGCAGTGTACAGGGTTTGATGAGGTCAGATGAATATATGGAATTAATTATGTATTGGCCATACATGGAGCGTGAGTCTGTGAGTCTGTCCATCACGCCTTGTGTCACGCTGTGCGACACAAGGTGTGATGGACGGACGGACTGACAGGTACAAGGGCCAGTTGAGGCCCAGGTAGGGCTGGTAATTTTCGGGCCTGTTGAGAACTCTAGTTTTTGCCGGCTGCCGGGCACGGCTGCGATAATAACTTTGGGGCGGGCCCGTCTTAATTGACAGGTATCAGTCAAAAGGGAGACATCGAAGAGGAAGGACGGGTGGGGAGGGATCAACATGGAATGTCAGAAGAGGTCATCTCCATATGGAGATCTAAGGGTTTGAGGTTTGAGGTCAGATGTAGAGTTGCTGGCCGGCTCCATATATGCAGATCTAGATGATGATCCAGTCTTCTCCATGTATCCAGGGTTTGATGAGGTCAGTGTCCTGGTCTTCATATATGGAGACGGCCATATATAGAGCGTGACATGTCACGAGGTGTGACAGACTGACGGCCATATATGGTGGCGTGATTGACTGACAGATTTTGCAGGTTTCATAGTAATCTGTGACCTACAGTCGCAACAATGGGGCATGCAGCTGTTCAAAAGTAGTCTGGACTGGAGCTCATCAACAGCCTGACTGATGACACTGGTGTCTTAAAACCATATTGACTCCCTACAGGCCAAGGAAAATGTCTGGCCTGCATTTTTCAGCTCTGCCTTTTAGAGCGCTACCAGGAGGACGACTTATGTGCAACAGTTTTTATATTAGTCCTTCAGAGCCCTATCTAAATATCACGCAAGTCGGTACACATGATCTTTATAGTCATGTAATCAAGCCAGATGTATAATATATAGGCCAGCCATTTATTGAAGACACAACATGCATTCATCTTCATCATAACATTATTAAGCATTATGAATATACTGTTACGTTACAAACGATCCTATCCCGAGGGGCACTTTTTGTAGTTTCACTTAATTTTGTGTTGTCATAAGAATTTAAAAAATAGTGTCAAGAGAGACATCTCAATGAAAGTTTTTGTTAATTATTGGTGTGCGTGTCTGTGCAAGTGTGCAGGGTGAAAATCAAATCAAAGCCATGCTGCTGTTCATTGATGAGCAGCTGAGCCCAATTATTCTCAGTCACAAGTCACCACCCCGGACACGCACACACTGCATGCACAGTTGTGCACGCACACACCTTAACAGCTCAGAGTACGATAGGTTGAATGAACACCACCAAACACGCACGCATGCACACAAACACAAATAAAACTGCAACATATGAAAGCCTGCACAGTTTGTGCCCTTTGTCTTAAATGTCATTCCTGTTGACAGGCTGTTTGCCTGTAGCAAAACGGCCTTCTTCTTTAACTTGCCTTCTTTCTCCATGCCTCAGGAAATCCATCTGTTCCTCTCAGATTTCAGGTTTGTTTACACATTTCCACATGGATTTAGCAATTATCCATTAATTTTCACAAAATTAAATTGCACCAGACTGAAAGTGAGTGACTCACAGACTGTGAGTACCACTTGAAATCACCAATTGGAGAAACGGACCATAACCTACTTTGTAAGCGCTTAATTGAGAATGGTGGGTATATGAAATAAATATATATTCTACAGGAAAAGTCAAATGTCAACAAAACTATGGACGGCAGAGAGCTTTGTATCTTTGACAGCACTGGTCAAGAATATTGTCACCGTGGACCTGACAAATTTTATTTTTGGTTTATTGATGCATGGATAAATAAAGATGACCTATTGCATATGGACATCCTCCCCTTAATATAGCCTCCCCTATAGTCAACTCTGTAAAATCAAAAAATAATCTGTGGATGTTTTTAAATCATGGTTAAAAACCTCACCATTTGCATTGCCTTTTCATCTTGTGTTAAACATGTTTAATTGTATTGTTCTAATTATTGTACATTTAGATGGCCACCGGCCTACTCGGAAACAACACAAGTCGTGAATGATGCCCATTGTACCTGTCTGTGTCCCTTTTATGCCTACAGTATATGTGACCAGGGACTTAGGCACTTAGATCATGCACTACACTAAAACACAAACCCCAAACACAGCCTATACTGTCTACCATGCGTGACCAACCCACATGTCGAACCAAAATCTGGACCACCTGCTAACTGGCATGGCCCGACCCATACACAGTTTTGAAGCACTACTATTATACTACATAATAAACAGCTGGATTGCACAAACAAAACAACAAAAATAACCAAACAAACAGCAGAGCGTGGTGTTTTTGTATTTTTTTTAACATCAGGGTCCACGTCAGGCCAGCTCCCAGTAGTGTTCCGTTGCGTGTGTCTTAAAATGCTTTAACTTCATCTCCCCGTAGTTGCGCTCCTTGGCTTTTCCCAGATCAACCAGCACTTGTTTCTTTTGGTTTCATTGTAGGCGTCTGGATCATCTCTTTTTGATGTGTGTTCCGGCCATTTGATTCTACATCAATGTAGATGTATGATGTATGTAATGATGTATGTAACATCAACCTCTTAAACTTCTTCTGTGATTTGGGACCTCCTTCCACCACCACGATGTTGATGTCTTTGTGTAAAACCACGGTTTCTGTCAGGTACAACTGGTTGGCGTTGGCCTCCACCATGAACTTCTTAGCTGGATTATGAAGTTTACTTACAAATCCTGTAGACAGCGATGTGATCACCATGAGCCAGGTCTTCCTTTAGCTTCTTCACCTTCTTCTCCTTATGCTGTTCTGGCTGGTTTATTCACCTCCTTTATCTCCACTTTAGGCGGGGCCATGCCCATGGAGTACAGATTGGCGAGGGCTCACAGGTTGTGCAGTCCGGTGTTGCCCAGGGCTTCATGGCCAGCTGGGACTGCACGCCTGCAGCTCCGCCGCCTTGCGGGTCTTCTCATGAACGATGGCATCATGAACGACGCCATCGTTCATGAGGGGCCCTGCTCCCTCCGGGCGGGCCCGAGGGAGGGTGGAGGAGCCTGGTTATGGGAATCGCATTCCATCATGGGATGGCAGGGTGGGCAGGGGAGGAGCAGGAGACTGGAAACTGTGGTGTGTCTTCCTCTCCTCGATCTGTGTACAGTAGGTGGAGCTTCCATAATCTGTTCCCCGGCTCTCTTTGGGGGGCCGGGGGTGACCTTCAGCTCCTCCACCTCCTTGAAGAGGATGAATCTGTCTGACTGATGTGTCCCTTTTGTTTTGCTCATTCAGTGTATAGAGTTCTGTAGCAACCATAGCCAAATATGTAGTCCAGGCCAGTCTATGACTCCATGGGGATTTGCAGAGATATGTAGCCCCTCCTATGCCCAGCTTTGTGTGTTTGTGTGTACCAAATAATGATGATTTGATTGGCTGAGCATGGAATGTGATGTATGATGATGTATGATGTTAGACGATAAGAGCGCCCCACTTCACACGAGTGGGATTATATATGTTAACTGACTTCCCACTTAGCCCATCACTCCCTTGGGTCCTGACTCCTCAGCAATATGCACGTCGAGTTTGAAGTTCATCCGCCACAGCTCATTAATTTTAACACATGGCAGACCAATGCAAGGAGAATTTGCTGAATAGATCATGTAAACCCCTTAAATTGCCTTATCCTCCTGGGGCAGCATAGCTGAACATGTGGAAGATGTTCATGTTAATTTACCCATAGTGTGTAGAACTGTTTTGCATCTTGGGTGAATCTTCCATCCTAAGTGAATTAATCTTGAGGCACATTTTGCAAACAACACAGACAATAGATTAGACGGGCAAGATGAAGTGCTCAAGTGCTCAAATAACCAGGACTTAAAAGGAGCTCAATAACACAAGAGAAGGCCCAGGCCGTAGCGTAACGGTCTGGGCACCGGACTGGTAATCCAGTCGCAGTGTGCCGCGGGTTCGACTCCCGGACCCGACACGGCCTTTACTGCATGTCATCCCCCCATCTCTCTCCCGTTTCCTGTCAGCCTACTGTCTGTCCCTTCAAAAATCAATAAAAGGCGTAAGCCGCAAAAAAAATATCTTAAAAAAAAAAAAAAACACAAGAGAACACAAGTATTCATGCATGCAGATGTTATTCATGCGGCCTATCAAATTGAGTTTGTTTTACTGCCTCGCAGCAATAGCCTCGCAGTGATGTGCTTATAACGAGTAGTACACTGTAAAAAGTAAACTGACCAGCGGGTCCATTTTTTACACTCTCCGAGTTAAAAGAACACTCAGGATTGTACACTGTTGTGATTGACACCCCTGAACACAAGAGCAGAGCATTAGCAAACTTGAAATGAATACACGCTCAGTGCACTCTGTGATTTGTGTCCTCACAGAGTGGCCGTATGGCGGCAGGTTTTCCAGACAACTAGGGAAAACCTTATGTCCAAAACTGTTAGTCTTTGACAAAAAAAGAAAAATAGATGCAATGTATCCAATGTAGCTGCAAAGTGGCGTGTATTGTTTGGCTGCCCTTCCTGAAATTATCCTCCTAAGACAAGGTTAACTCCTAGACTGAATGTCAGACGAGGTGTCTGTGTGTGTGTGTGTGTGTGTGTGTGTGTGTGTGTGTGTGTGTGTGTGTGTGTGTGTGTGTGTGTGTGTGTGTGTGTGTGTGTGTGTGTGTGTGTGTGTGTGTGTGTGTGTGTGTGTGTGTGCACGCGGCATGCTATATGTCTGGGCTCCCTGTGTGATTTAAATGCCATCACCTGATCCATTTTGTTCCCATGTGTGTCTGTTGGCAGGTATAGGAACCCATTTGGGACCGCTGTGCACATTATGCACTCATCATGCCATTGTTGAACAGACACACCAATGTGGGCATGAGATGGAAAATGAAAGGCATGTTTTCGAGAGCACCATTCTGAAAAATCACAAGCAAAATCAATGTCCTCCAGTGCAGTACTCCACAGGTGTAATCAATTCAAAGGAGCAGAACACAGTGATTTGCATAGTGTTCAGGTTTCGGTACCCATGCAGCATCGGCCAGTTATTCAGTTACACTCCCCCATTATCCCTCCCACCCCTCTCTCGATTCCTCCCCCTCCCTCTCTCTCTTTCCTGAGGATCTCCTTATATGGGCATGATATGGTCAGACACTACAGAAACCATTGCGTCGTACTGCAGATTTGCACCGCTCTCAGGCATGTCCACATTTGGGCGCAATCCACCCGCCTGCATTAGCCGGCCACAGACAGAGACCTTGAACTTGACAAACATGCTGTGGGTACCCTCATGTTTCACCACGTGGACAACATGTTCTCTCAACACGGGCCATTTGTGATGATAATGATGACAGAGGGTATTATCTAATAGCAATGCACTTGCTGGCTGCCAGGTGCATGTCCTTCCTTAATATTTAGCATTTAAGACGAAGGAAGCGCACGAGCGCCTCATTATATGCCTGGGCTCTCATGCCGGTCAGAGAGTCTTTCATCCCAGCAGCACAGTTAATTGGATTCATGTTACTCAGCTAGAATATTCTTTGATGCTTAGCGAGTGGTACACACACGCATGCATTTGCTTTGGATTTCCGATTTTGGTATTGGAATTAGAATTTCTTGATACACGCACTCACACGCGTGCGGGCGGAGGTAATGTCTTATACGTCCACACAAAGGAGATGCATACAGGGGCACAAATATTATAGGTGCAATAAGGTTACATTTACAAAATCATGGCATGTGTTTTCATGGTACAATAGGCATGTCACTCAGTACTTTATCTAGGGGTATAAGTAGCAGCGTCTCCGCCAAATGTGGGAAGAGCCACTACTTTGCTAGCCTTTTTGCCTCCTTTTTGGGAATCCCAAGCCGTTGGAACCCTCTCACAACCAGTCTGTGTGTACTCTTCATCTTCACTTCTCTGGACTCTTCATCAACCACAACGACATCTGGTGTATTAGCTGTCAAAGATGTTAGATGTAAATATGTCTCGGTTATCACAGAATTGAAACATGGATGGAATGGCGCAGGAATGTTAGTACATTCTCACTGACGATGCATGATGTCTTTTGCTATGAGTTCCACTATATTCTGCTATGTACATCCCTTTGTATGCATAACAGCCATTCAAGATGTGGGACAGTGTTTCAGTGAGCTGTTCTGTGGTGTGGTGCCGTGCAAGCAATGAGTGGACCTGAGTGCTGGGGAAACGGATAGAAAGATTGTGTCTGGTGGGAAGGACTTTTGGTCTGGCTTTTACAGTGAATGTGATAATGTCCTCATTGAGTGCAGTGTTCTTCAGGAAGGAGTGTGAGACAGAGTGATCAGCATAGGGAAGACATGCGAGTTTCCAGTGGTGTTGGTGTAGATCCATGAGTCGTCTGGCACCTGCAGCTGTTAGCAGGTGCCAAGAGCCAAGCATCTGTTGACAGGGAGGCCCCTGACAAGCCCCCCCCCCCCTCTTTGCTCTACTCTGCTTTACTGGAAGTATGGTATAGTGAATCAAGAAGGTTTCATTTATAGTAGGCTAACTCTCTCACTATAGTAAGTTAGTAACGTATAGGTACATAGGAAATGTTGGTTCAGAAGATCATTGTGTGTGTTGCATTGTGATGTGACACGATGCAATTGTAGATATATTATTTTCTCTTTGTTGTGTGATAAAATAGGCCTATAGGATGAAGTGGTAGCCTACTATTAATGAAGAAATTTGGAGAGGAAAACGAAAACGAGATGGGCTTCCTTCCGTATTTTAAGGACATTTTCAATTTCAAGTTATTACTGCTATCTACTGAAAAGGAGTTTCATGTGTTCAATGTGCTTAATTGTGTGTGTGTGTGTGTGTGTGTGTGTGTGTGTGTGTGTGTGTGTGTGTGTGTGTGTGTGTGTGTGTGTGTGTGTGTGTGTGTGTGTGTGTGTGTGTGTGTGTGTGTGTGTGTGCGTGTGCGCGCGCACAAAGGATATGTACTCTATTCACTGGATGATTGGAGCAATTTCACCATTCAATACATTTATATATCGCAAGTGGTTATAAATATGAGAATAATGTTTGTGATAAAGAGAGAGAGAGAGTGCTCATTTGCAGTATTCACAGGCAGGCCCCTTAAGTATTTTTATTTTCTAGATTATAAATTATACTTACACATATTTTACTATCATAATTTTGTATTACAAGTCATATGGTCTAACAGAAAATATTTAAAGCAAAAATGTGTTACAGTATTTGGCAGCACTGCTGCTTGCATAATAGTCAAACCCCATACGTTACTTATTAATAATGTAGATCTATGCCGTTCTTGTTAGGTGTGCAATACTATTTTCCCAATTGTTTTTGCATGCATTTGCATTTTTTATTAGCAGTCTTGTCACCCTCTCCAACATGGCAGTTTCATCCAGTGGAATATGGTCTTAATAATGGTTGACTGGTGAACCGTCACTCCTCTCAGACACTGAGCTCAGGCTTCTCCTCCTTGCTAGTTTTGGAGGACGGTGGTATGATCTAGCAACCAATTACTAATTATTGATTCAAGCACTTGGATATTATTTTGCACACTATTTCAAATTGCATTTTCATTATTTAATCTCTGACTTACATAGAAAGGTTCTTAGGCCAGGTCCACACACAGGTGTATATACAGTATACTACATGATATGATATTGATATCAATATAAGTAGGAAAATGAGCATATATGTTATTAGTCATCCTGAGATGTCCTTTAAGCACATTTTAATATAGGATATATATTGTGTGTGTGTGTGTGTGTGTGTGTGTGTGTGTGTGTGTGTGTGTGTGCGTGTGTGTGTTTTAAACATTTCTCACCCCTCCCACATGGCACTGTATTAAATGTGCATAAAGTAGGCTATATGCATTGACTAAAGTCTGACGCTCTTACAGTGGAGATATAACATCTCAGCAGAAACGGAATGAAAGAGATATTGAATTGTGCCTGAAGGAGGGCTGGGGTATATGGTAATAAGATTGTGCAGCCCATTTCAGTCGACTTTGTGGTTGGTCTGCTTAGACTTCTCTTTAATTATTTAGTTAGTTTATTGTCTTCTCCATCCCTGTCGTCTGTCCGTGTGTCTGTGAGTGTGACCAGCTAATCGTCGTTGCAAAACTGCGCACACACTTTAAATGTGCTATGTAAATAAAGGTGACTTGACTTTACTAGTCATATGATCAACACGGATCTGTCCAATTTTCCATATTCCATCCTGATTGGCTAATTTGGCGTTTTCAGTGAAATCTTGCACGCACATTCCCACTAGGCCGAGGAAGAAATGCCCCCCTTTTCACTTTATTTTATAGCGCCACATTTTGGAACAAAAGCAGATAAGCGTGGTCACCAAAAGCAGATAAGCATACTGAATCATAGCCACGTTGACAACGTTTGTAATAAACCAACCCGTTTGTAAATCCGTCAAGATTTGAGCGAGTTATGATGATGATGGCCGCCGGGTGAACTACAGTACGTCAGAGACTCCGCCTTGAGCCATCTAGCCTTTATGTCTATGCTTTTCACATTGGTTTATAGCTCCATCAGGAGGCCACAAACCAGGTGCAGACCTGCTCCGAGGAGCACTAGTTCTTTATACTTTCTTTGGTGGTGTGATTCTGCTCCTGTGATATATGACACAGAATGTCACTAAGCCCCCTGAAGCAGAGTCTAAGATACAGAGTTATTGCATAGACATGACATTGAACCCTTCAAGGTTATAGTTAAAGATACACAGATACACAATCCAACAGAATCATGCATTTAACATAGAGAAGGCCTAAATGCCACGAGGAGGAGGCTGGTCTTTTGATCACTGTCAGGCTGCAGGAACGGTGCTGTGACCGTGTATGTGAACTGTGTTCTACTCAAAAAGACCACCTAGAATGAACCATTAGGAATGAGGGTGTTAACGAATGAGAATTAAGGGAGATTGAGTGTGGCTCAGCATGGGGAACTGGTTGACTGCTGTGCTTGCCTGAACTAATAGCGATTGTATTGCTGTTACTATAGCACAGCCTTGCAGAACATGTCACACCAACATTTTGCTGCTTGTACAGTACGTGTATGAGTGCCTGACAGACAAATAAACCCTCTTGATTTGTTATTCCTAAAAATTACGATCACAATATTGTTTTGCATGTTGATCGACATCGTTCGATATTTCATATTCCATCCTAATTGGCTAACATTCTCTTCCAAGGTCCGTTTTGAATGCCTCAAATGAAATCATAAACGCAGCATCCAATTTACGTGAAGTTTTGCACGCACATTTCCACATTGGCCTGTTACAGCGCCACCACGAGGCCACAATAACCTACCTGACCTGGCGAAGACATGTACTCCAAGGAGAACTTTTTATAGTTTGTCTATTTGGAGGATAATATGAGTTCACTTTCACCCTTATTTCATAATACTGGAAATTAACCAGGAGTTGAGCAATATTGACACCTGGTTCAAGGCAAATAAGTTATCTCTGAATGTAAAGAAAAGCTCTTACATGATGTTTTTGCCCCATAATCACCCAGTTATAAGTACCCTCTCCAATATCCAGACTGATAATAACATACTACTAGAAAGGGTTACTGTTACTAAATTTATTGGAGTCCTCATTGATGGAAAAACTAAATACGAAAAATCATATAGCACTCATCTGTAATAAAGTAAGTATGAATATTGGAGTCATTCGAAGAATACACCAACTTGTGACAAGATAAATCCTTATTAATTTGTATTATACTATGATTTATATAATCTCATATTGCAATATTGTATGAGCTAGTAATTTCAAATCTAATCTTAATGGTATTTTTCTGTTACAAAAACGTTTTATCAAAATTATTATACTTTTTCTAGCAGGCTCGCCAGTTTTCAAAATGTTTTCCAGTTTAACAATGAAATCCACAATCATTACACCAGATCAGGAAATTATCTTCATTCCGTCTTCTTCAGGACAACACCTGCCCAATTCTCCATAATAATAATAATAGCTCAGATTTATATAGTGCTTTTCTAAGTACCCAAAGCGCTTTACATAAGAACATAAGAACAACTTTAATTCGAGAAACAAAAATAAAAACAAAAAGGAAAGGAGCTAGGTTAAAAACAAGTACAGAGGACCTCATTTTTGGAATAAATTACCGCCTCATATCAGAGACTGTACTAGCCTTAGTAACTTCAAGTGACAATTACTGCAGTTCTTATTATCAAGCTTGGGCAACACGCCCTAGTCACCCTGCTCTTTATTATCATTATTAATGTTACTACTAGTATCATTTCTTGTTATTATTATTATGTATTATTTTCATTATGTGTTTTAATTTTATTATAATTAGTTTAAGCTCACTTGGCAGCTTTTAGGAAGGCCACTCGATAAGCCCCTCTGTTTTTTTTTTAGCCCTTCCGGCACATTGTTTTTCATCCCATTTGAAATTTTCTTTGTTTGTTTTTTAGGTCTTTACATGTATCCATTTATCTGTCCATATAAATGTCCAAAGTTATCATTATCAACATACATTTTATTGCGATCCACAGTTATGATCCTTTTATCACCCAGCCCTACTTTAGAGTGAGAGCAAATGAGCGGCAGCATAGTGAACAAAGGAACAAAGGCAATAGTAATGATCACCCTGAGGTGAGAGCCACAAACATCGACACAAACATCAAACTGTCAGTCATTATTAAGCATCAGGGGGAAGTGGCATGAGGACTAAGTGATTGGCTGTCTTGACCTCCTCCTCAGACACATCAACGCTGATTAGTGATGTCATTAAAGTGTTTGCACCAGGAAACGCCTTTCAACAGCACTTTGTCACTATTAGTTAACAAGCCGCAGGTTGAAGCGACATTTAAAGAAACATTTAAAGAAATCGGGTGGGAAAAGTCCATGTCATTGTTTAGTTAGCTGATGAGTTTTGGTGTCTGGAGTTTGGATGAAAGTGGATCTTCTATGATACATAATACCTGATTGACAGGCCAGGTATGAGACCTGCATTTTAGGGGAATTCTTGTGTCTGTCAAATACCTATACCACCCCATGCAACATTAAAATCCTTTTCAGTTTAACTGACTTGCTTAGCCTTTCAGCATATCATAGTACATACAGTAGCCTAAACTGCCATTGCCATTCTTATACTGTACCATCCATCCATCCATCTTCAACCACTTATCCATAGTTGGGTCGTGGGGGCAATAGCTCCACCAGAGAGCTCTAGACTTCCCTCTCCAGAGCAACATTAGTAACTTCCTCCTGGTATCCAGCTGTGCCTTGGTCTGCCCCATTGTCTTCTCCCAGTGGGACGTGCCTCGAGGACCTCCCTAGGGAGATGCTCGAGAGGCATCCTAATCAGATGCCCGAACCGCCTAAGCTGGCTCCTTTCCATGGCGAAGAAGCAGCGACTCTAATCCGAGTCACTCTCGTGTGATCTTCTCACCCTATCTCTATACCTATACCCATACTATAGGGTATAGGTATAAAACACAACTTTTCCACTGGTACAGTATATTGTACCAGTGGAAAAGTTGTGTTTTGCAAAGAAGTGGAGAATTACATAGTAGTAAAGAAACCCACATTCTGTTGGTGGTGTGCGTGCGTGTCAGTGTGAGACGGGTACCAACACCCAGTGGACTGGAGAGGTGTGTGTTTTCAGCAAATCTATCAGACTGGAGGTGAGGATGTGATCACATTTTCAGCTGTGTGTGTGTGTGTGTGTGTGTGTGCCTACCCCTGTATGTACAATTAAAAGGCAATAAGGACATTTGTAAACAGAGCTGTGTTACATTGCAACTTCTATCTATATAAAACTATCTTACAAAATCATAAGTGAATAGTTGATCACATGAAGGACCATGTGATCAAAAAAAGAGTTCATCATAGTCCAATTTTCAGTTGAAGAGGTGACCACCGGAAACTACAACATGACATCACGCCGCGGTGGTCACCGCTCACACAACACATCTCTCTGTTTTTACTAACCACCGTTTTGGGGGTCACCTCTTCACCGAAAATTGGATCCACAGTTGTGGTTGCAGACCAGGCATGTAAAAGTGGTACTGAGGGGAGCAGGGGTGGGCATGCCTCTTTGCACGCTTTGCTGCACGGTGTTGTGTGTGCTGGCTTTCCATATACTACACTCCCTGTGTGGAGTGAGAAGTTCCGAGAACGCCATAGGTCGTGACAGGAAGCGAGTTCCTCCAGTGAAGAGGGGTTGATCCGGCCTCTCTTCAGTGTGGTCTTCATTTGGTCTTTGAACCGCTTCTTCTGCCCACCGGCACTGCGTTGACCAAGGTGTAACTGGCCGTATGGACTTTAAGTGGGAGTCTATGGCTGGGCATACGGATGACATGCCCCAGCCACCTGAGTTGATGTTGGTTCAGGATAGACGCCATGCTGCAGCTGCCTGCACCTTCCAGCACCTCTGTGTGTGGCACTCTGTCCTAGCCTGTACTGGCTAATAAGCCAGACCCCCCCCCCCCACACACACGCACACACACACACACACACACACACACACGCACACGCGCACACACACACACACACACACACACACACACACACACACACACACACACACACACACACACACACACACACACACACACACACACACACACACACACACTCTGCTTGCATGGGGGTCAGATCAGCATATGGAATGAATTCTGTACTGGCCATATATTTAGTGTGTCTTGAGTGTACAGGGTTTGATGAGGTCAGATCAACATATGGAATGTCAGAACAGGTCAGCACCATATATGGAGATCTAAGGGTGGTTAGCAGCAGTGTCTTGAGTGTACAGGGTTTGATGAGCTCAGATCAACATATGGAATTAATTCTGTATTGTCACAAGGGGTGACTGACGTACGGACTGACAGGTTTTCATAGTAAACTGCGACCTACAGTCACAATAATGTTCTCACAATGAGTTGTGAATATGTAAGCAGCCAGTTTTTTTCTGTGTGTGGGCAATGTGCACATGCTTGCTTACGTTTCTTCAAACATGTGTGCATGTAAGATCACAGAAAGGACTGGTTATTGTCCACTGTCTTTGTATAGGGGTCAGGAAGTGGTCTGTCCAGTGTCCACCGACGCCACCACCGTGACTAATGGGGCTCAGCCTCTAATTTCTCTCTCTCTCTCTCTCTCACACACACACACACACACACACACACACACACACACACACACACACACACACACACACACACACACACAGGTTCAGTCAGGGTTCATATACAACTCAGTCTCATCTCAGACGGACGCAATGAGATGCATTATGAATGTACGCATGCACTCTTCAAGGGCAAAGACCTAATAAGAATCCCCTTCATGTTTGTAAATTGAATCAACTTAAAGGCAGAACATCTCCCATATCCTACATCAGGCTACACCGGCCAGTGAGGTCTTTGAGTCATTTATTTAATATGATTATATTCTTTTCAACATGTCAGACAACATCATGTGCATGCAAATCCAAGCAAAAACTTGGATGTTTACTCTATATTCTCTCTTATATTGCATGCATTGAATTGTCTGTCTCCCCTGGAATAATCTGGCAATAAAAGATCATGTGACCATGTCTTTCCAGCTGTCTAAGGTTGGGCAATGTTATGTACATGTAAATGGTAAATGGCGCATTTATATAGGTAAATGTAGGTAAAAGTATAAAAGTGAGTATGTTAAAGTTGCCAATGAAATTTGCAATATGTATTACAATATTGTTTAATCATTATGACAAAGGGCAATATTTAACGTCCAGAAGTGCTCCAACAACCATGCACCTGTCAATCAGGCAATCAGCTATTATATATTAGCCTAACACTAACCTCACCAGGCTTTCCACCTCGTAGGAACCTTTCTTCACTCACGAGAGGACCCCATATAGGAACCCCCTCCCTTTTTTTGTACGGGGCTTGCTTGCGCGCGCACCACAGTCGAGTCTACCTAACTTGCGCGCAAGATCAAGCAAGGTGTTGATGAGTTCGTTGTTGTATATGGACCGGTGTCGCACGGGCACGGCTGCTCGTGTTCAAACTTTAACAAACATTGAAATGTTTCTCACATAAGTACATTGCAATTACATTTAAATTATACGCTGTTAACGAACTCCCCCGAATCCCGATGTCTGACGAAGGAGAGGAAAGCGACAATGCCGAGAGAGCGTCTCCCTCCCCGTCTCCTCTTCTCGGCCCCTGTTCTCCGCGGCCCCTGGAACTCTGCTCCTCCGCCTCGCCACTGCTCGGGGATCCAGACCCGCCGTACTCTGGCTCACCGGAGTCGTCTATTCGCCCGTCCCCGACGCGCAGCAACCCGGCGGACTCGCCATTAAAGTTCCACCACCGGAGGTCCAGAGAGAGCGACTCGCTGCTCCGCCAACGCCAGGATGAGCGCGTGGTTGTGGCGGACGGCCGCTACGGTGATGCGGCTGCCCCGGTACTGATGCGCAGAGATGATGCCCACACCACGGGCTCCGTCCAACACCGTGGACAGCGGTTCTCTGGCGCACTGGAGTTTGCGGATTATTATTGTAATGACTCACCGGTCAAGGTTTTAGACACAGAAGAGCTCAACTTCGAGCTCCGGCATCACCAAACGTGAGTTCATCGTTTTTGTACACCCACAACTTTTATCCACTGGTTACAGACGATATGTAATTTATCATAAGTTATCGCACGCAGATGCAGTTGGCTGTGCTGTGCCTGTCGTTGATTTGGCAGTGGTTCAATTGTTTATGCAAATGTGTTTAGGCATAATCTCATATTTTATGCTAATGCATGAAATATGGAGTTTCAGAGCGGAGGTAGTCTAGTAGGCTATACCACACCATGAGCTAGCCTATATATGCCTACACATTTCACTACATTGCATATTTTCATCTACAGAAATGTAAAAATCACACCTGTGTGAACTGAGTGGTGCAACTTCTCTCCCCCCCCTCCTCCCTCTCTCTCTGTGTATGTATGACATTCACAATGTGTTTAGGAGCATACACTGTAGGGTCCACCTGCAGTTGAGGAACATGGACTAGTAGTATTTTGGTACATCACATTTGGATAATCACTATGTGGCCTCTGGTCCCAGATCAGATCTACAACATCTATGTAGGTCTTGAGGTGTGTTCACTTGCTTTAGCTGACAATAGATGGTGCGTGCTTAAAGCTTATTTGTATGTCTTTAAATGTTCTAATTAATTGAAAATGGAGGACCCTAATGTAAACCTTTTATCCAGTTTTTGTATTCACCTGTACTTTAGTTATAGCCTACCCATTCTACAGTACAAACTGTTAATACAATTTTCAATAAATCAATCAAACAGTGAACATATCTGTAGTTCCCTTCAGTTCCCTTCCCAACCTGCCCAGCTAGAGTTAACGTAACGTTATATGGTAAACTATACATTCTTGCTTTGGCTTCTGGCCCCGTATGTCAGATTCCTTATCCCTACCCACCACCAACCCACATCATAATTGACAGTATGTGTACAGCTGCATATGGGCCTAATACTGTACTTATATCTCTACACAGTAACATTCTGACTGTAACCCGGGGGGGGGGGGAGGGAGGGAGGGAGGGAGGGAGGGAGGGAGAGAGAGAGAGGGGGGGAGAGAGAGGGGGAGGGAGGGAGAGGTTTTTTTGGGGGGCTTGTCAGGGGCCTCCCTGTCAACAGATGCTTGGCTCCTGGCTGTCCTTGAGAGTGAACATATTGACTGGTTCTGTGGAGTTGTGTGTGTGTGTGCGCCGTGCGGGTGTGTGGTGGTGGTGGTGGGGGGGGGGGGGGGTGGTGGTGGTGATGAACTATCACAATTAGAGCAGATTTATGGAAATTAGTATCTCTCTTGCACGCACGCGCACACACACACACACACACACACACCCATATTGGCATATGGGTGCCAGATTTCTTAATTTCCAGGCGTGACAATGATATTGAATTTGAAGCCATTTTTTCCCACAGCTCTTGGCTATATCTTTAAAGAATTGGTAGTGAAATACAGTATTTCTGGATCCAATAACAGTGCCCTAGTTTTCAGAGACTTCACAAGGACATAATCAGTGACCTTATATCATTATACAGTAGGCCTACATGAAAGTGCTCAGGTGGAATGGGGGGAGGCTATGGATGGTACTGTCATCCTACATTTGACCATTACATGAAGACAGACAGAGATACAATGGCAGATCCACGTGTCCTGCCTTTGATCTTCTCTGGACATCCTCTCATGTTGATAAAGGATTCAGCTTGAAAGGGCTTGCACTGAGGACTGGAGAAGCATGTACACTCTCATAGCCATCGCGTACGCATGCTTGCGTGTGGTGTGAGAGTAAGGTGAACATGTCTGTTTCTCATTACTAATGCAATGTTCTAATAAGCAATGCACCTTTTGTGTGTGTGTGTGTGTGTGTGTGACTTGTGTGGTTCCTCCACCATTTGTGTGTGTTTACAAGTTACAATTTTTAGGAATCTTATCTTAGAATCAATAACATGTTGTTTGTGCGTTCGTGTACAACTGCCTCCACACGTGGCACCACACGGGTAGGGACATTGAACGTTGCTTTCAACTTCAAGAGCAATACTTTTTATTTTATTTCATTGAAAGTCTGATTTTGCCCCAGATTTTGACCACTAGGCCATTGAGCATTATTATGAAGAGTTGCGTTAAAGATTTTAACTGTACAATCTATGCTTTGAAGAGTTATAGGCTGAAATGTGGAGGCTCTGTTGTAGTGTCACCATGAGAAACATTTGGGGCAGAGGTTCTTCCTTGGTCTACTGGGAGTGGATGTCCAAAGTGGAAGGCAGGAGGTTTGGGCGGGAAAGGGTTGGATATTGGATCATGTCTTGAAGTTATGTTAATTAAATAGTCTTGTATGCCAACACCAGTGTTTTGTACTGGGTGTGGGCAGCAACCACGTTTATGTAGGAACACACATTGTAAAGACTCAGATACTCTTTTAGTTTTCATGCCATTTCACCAATAGGCTCTATGCACATCAAATAACTCTTGCTAATTCCGGGCTCCTTCACTACTTCCTTCACAGATGTTACCGATGATGATACTAATTAAGGCTCTGTTCCATTCTTGTCAAACAGAGTTAGGGTGCTGCTATTGTGCATGTATAATTTGTCTTTAATTCTTGGAGTAAGTTTCAGGATTTATCAAGCGATATTGTACCGAGTGTACAAAGAAGCGAAGTTACTTTTTCATATAGACTATGCTTTTTCTAACACGAAGGCATGCTCACTAAAGGTTTTTATCTGTGCATGCTGCAGTAAGAGATCCGTCTCGAACCATTACTGACAGCATAAGGCCGGCGTTCCAACGCCAACTTAGTAGATTTTAAAGGCTGCATGCAGTTTGCACAGCATAACTTGCTTTACAGTACATTTCTTTATTATTTTTCTTGCTCACAGAAACACTCTGCTATACCAGTGGGTCTCAAAGTGTCCTTGAGTGGGATCCAAATGGCCCTGTACGCGTGTGTAACTCTGAGAGTGTACAAATGGAACCAAATGCACCTTTACAGGTCCATTTGGTTCCATTTGTACACTTTCAGAGCTATGGGGGGTCCTTGAAATTAAAACGTTTGAGGGCCTTAATTAGTATCATTGGTAACCTGTGAAGGAAGTAGGGAAGGGGCCGGAGGTAGAAGAGTTATCCTGTGCGCAAAGAGCCTATTAGTTGCAGGCACACAGTGGATTCATTTTGAGCAAGCAAGACGCGAGCCCAGGCAGCACTTCTGGCCAATTCCGGACGTTCCTTTGATATCTTTCGGGGGCTTTGCAGCTGGTGGGCAGTGTGTGTCATCAAAGTTTGCCGGACATGTAGTTCTTTTACTGTTTATTTCTTTTTTTTGTAACCCACATTTGTATGTGGAACTGACGAGTTAATATAAAGCTTATAATTTATTTTTGATAGTAATTTATTCTACCTTGCATTTGGAGTGTTTGGAGTGTAAAACCTGCCCAGTGGAGTGAACACAGGATGTTATTCTTCACTCTAGTGCATGCCGCGGCAGTGCGGCACGCGCATCAACTGCGTCAATTTGTAGCGTGGGGACCTTTCCGGTTTTATGGGAGTAGATGGAACTTGACGCCACTGGATGCGACTGTGTGCTAGCAGCTAATGTCTTCTCTCCCCTGTAATTTCAGATACTGCCACGCCCATATTCCTTGCCACCTAATCAAAACTTGTCTTGGTGGCTTGATGCTCAAAAAGACCCTAGAGTGTGTTAGAATAAATGGGTCAATTTTTACATTCTCAGAGTTACATAAACTGAGGATCTTTATCTGAGTGGCTAAGAGTCATCATGGCTAGATGCCTAAAAGGCAACACAATCGATGGTGAACTGGAGGGGGTTTAGACTAGTCATTGGTTAGACATGGGTTAAGGTTAGGTTTAGGTGTTCTGCCCCATGGGAGGTGAGGGTTTGAGATAGGTTGTAGTTGTAGGACTAATGACTGGTCTAACCAATGACTAGTCTAAACCAAGTACCGTCTAAACTCACAGACAAAAGAACACACTGCTGGCCCAGGCCGTAGTGTAACGGTCTGGGCACCGGACTGGTAATCCAGTCGCAGTGTGCCGCGGGTTCGACTCCCGGACCCGACACGGCCTTTACTGCATGTCATCCCCCCATCTCTCTCCCGTTTCCTGTCAGCCTACTGTCTGTCCCTTCAAAAATCAATAAAAGGCGTAAGCCGCAAAAAAAAAAAAAAAAAACACACTGCTGGCCTTGTCAAACTTTTACTGTCACAGTTGTGCAGCTTGTTACGCACCAATTAGTCTAGGGGTAAAAGGTACGCATAACGTATAAAATGGACAGGAAACCTCACTGCAAAGTTGAAAATGCTTTTACTTGTACTTCAAGCATAACGTTTACAGAGGTAAAAAAGTGTTCTCAATACAAATGGCTCAATAAATACATGATGGAAGTTAATCGACTTTCAAGTATATTGGCAATCATTTATTATAGCGATGACTAGTAGGCAGTATTATATATAGGGTAACGTATTAAAGCAGAGAGGTATAACTTAGAGTGGTGGTTTTCTTCGCCTAACCAAAACCTAACCGATAACAAAGGAGGAACTACAACTTTAAACCTAACACTCCTTCCCGAAGGGAGTTAAACATAAACCAAAAGGATAAGCAAAAGTTAACTAACAGCTGGAGTTAAATAAGCAATGTCGTCTCGTCGGAAGCCAGGCAAAGATTGTCCTTTATAGCAGACACTCCGAGGCCTCCGGAGCGTCACATGACCGGCTTGGCCATTGAGGGTGATCAGGATCTCATGCAGCTTCTACCAGTTCTCGTGAGAGATGGCAAGCGAGAAGGGACATCTTTAGTCTGCAACTTGGGAGAAGCACAGTAACACAACAGCAACACTGGCCGTAGTGGCGCAGCGTAAACGAGACTTGATATATAACCATAGCTCCAGAACTGTACATGACCAATAGTTTGTTAATATAAATATATATATGGAAATAGCGAGTACATTCTGTATATACATTTAACCAACCATAACCATGAAATAATACCAGAAATAATAATAATAAACGGCTCACCGTTACACAGCTATAGGGCATGGAATGGTGGCACTCATTAGCATACTGATCGGGAACGAGTTAGCCAAAGAGCTGACAGGTTGGACAAGGTCAGGAGTGGTGGCAGCTCATATTCACCTCTCCACAACCCCTCTTCACCTCCTCTCCACCCCTAATAACATCACTGTCATCTTTTTCATAAAGGAATGCCCTCGTTTATATTACTTTGTGCTATGACTGTCTCACCTAAAGGTAGCAAAAATAGAAGATCTACAAGCTCACATCGCATCGTGATGCAAGCTATTTTTGCTACTCTTCCCACCCAACAGTAGGTGCTTTCCCATCAAGTATTTTCGAAAATAGGAAGCGAGTAAGTAAGTAATTCGAAAAAATAAATCAAAAGTTAGACTTATTCGCATTTTGAGGTGTTTCCATTCAGGATTTTATTCGCAAAAGCTTTATTGCGAAAAACCAGTGCTTTATGGAAACATGCTTAGTGATGATATCCCTGTGTCTGTCTCTCTCTCTCTCTCTCTCTCTCCTTTGCTCACACCACAAAGCAGAAACATACACACACATGCAAATCACTGTTCTTTGTCTCGTGATTATGCATTGCTTGCTTTCCCTCTTATTTCTCTCTCTGTCTGCCCCTCTGATTGTAATTCCAGAGTTCAGCTCACAGTAATGATGTAGATGAATTCTATTTGGTATTAGTTTCACAGACAGAATGAGCGAGGAGATTGGAGAGAGGCGATGAAGGAAGGCTACATGTAGATTGAGGGCCGGTTTATTAGTTTAGTATAAGCTTATCTCAACAGACAGGCAGCCAATCTTGCCTTCAATGTATGTGGAAATGCCCTTTATACACACAAACACATATTCCTGTACTGACGTTGAGATGCAAACAGGCATGCATGCACGTACATGCACAAATGCTAATGAAGTTTGCGTTTGTAATGGGTATGTCTTTGGTTGTGATAAATAAAAATAGAGAATGTTACAGTGTGTTTAAGGGGCAAGGAGTGTGTATCTGATCACAGACTTATTTTACCTGCTTTTGGGGGATTTGGGGCGAGATAATAGACATGTTTTCAATATCTTAATAGTTTTGTCTTCATATTACCACATTATCTGTCGGTCAAATTCATGTTATTTAGGAGATTTCCTATGATGTTTTCCAATTTATTTATTTAAAAGGGACAATGCACATTAATCAAAACATTTTTCAAATCCATGTAAATGGGCCTCCTCCTCCTCCTCCTCCTCTATAGTCATGTGATATCTCTGTCCAATTTTCATGTTCCATCTCGAAAATGCCTCAAATAATGAACACATTGTCTGTTATACAGTACAGTGAAACTGTACACGCACATTCCAATTAGCTGTGCTCCAAAGGAGCATCTTTTCTAGTTGAAGTTTAATTTAGTCAAGCAAAATAGGCATTTTTGACTGTGAAATAGTCAAAAATAAAATGCAGGAAAATGCATTTCTGTTGAATAAAGTAAGCCAGTCAATGGCTGGGTTTCCCAAACGCATATGGTGTAAGACTTGTAGTGCCGCACATGCTCCTGTGAACATAGACATTTCGTGCATAGATGTGCCACGCAATGGTAGGCCTCAAGCCTAAAAATAATAATATATATATACATAAATATAATATATATATTTATGTATACTGTATGTCTATGTTCACAGGCTTCTGTGTGCGGCCTATGAGGGCATTGAGCATGTGCGGCACTACAAGTCTTACAGCATATGCGTTTGGGAAACCCAGCCATTGCCTTTATGGTTGCACAACATAAACGGATTACACTTACTGTTGTGTGTAGTTACTAGGGATGGGTCTGATTAATCGATTATCGTTAATAGGAACCGAAATCGATTATGAAAATTAATAATCGATAATCGATTAAAAAAAAATCTTCGTTTTTCTTTAATGAAAAAAAAAAACAGGACAGGGCTATAGGCCTACCAAAGTGTGCCTGGGATGTGTCTGTGTAGCTGCATGACTGAGAGGAGTGTGAGTGACTGAACTGAGTGTGAGTGGAGATTGATTCCAATCAAGATACAGGTTTGGAGGATTTAGCAGGTGTTGGGAATTTACCTAATCAGGCCTAGGCTTAGCCTGATTATCAGACTGTAGCTTTCTTGAAGCTTCCACTCAGAGAGTGGGCGGGGTCTTTGGGCTGGATCCAGGCTAGCCTAGGCTGGGGTTGCTATGGTGATCAATTGGCTCAACACTGGTCCAGGGACCACATACAAATAAAAACGATTAATCGATTGATCGTTAATATTTAATTATACAAATCGATTTTCATTTTGGACACATTTACACATCCCTAGTAGTTACCTCCCAATTCTGATACAGGTGAAAGATTACACAGTTCCATTGTTTGGCAGACTACCACACACACACACACACACACACACACACACACACACACACAGCCTTTCAATTCCATATCCTTTGACAACCCTGGGGAATATTTCCAGTGTGAACTGAATTTCAATTTTCATTCATCCTTTCTCCACTCTATAGTATGTCCTCTTGAGCAAAAGCACCGGTCCTCGTGAGGTTCCAGCCAATGGGAAAAATACTAGTAATGAAAAAGATGTATAGCCGCACACTCGTAGCTGCCAATGCCAAACGTTTATTGTTGACACAGAGAAGAACCCAATGTTTCGGACAGATATACTGCCTTCCTCAGGATATACCCTGAAGCTACGAGTGTGCGGTTATACACTTTTTCATTACTCTCCCTATCTTCACCATAGCACTGCACGCACGCACGCACGCACACACACACCATTTAGCCTTTCTTGCATATTTCACATGGGTTTAATTGCCTTGCATCCTTTTTCTATGCTCGTTGTCTTTGAAAGTAACATGCAATACTGTATTTGCGTACCATTTGGTTACTGTCTGCATGCTCTGTTTTTATTTTATTTTAACAAACATAGAGTAGAGTAGACCAGTCATCTGAGACAGTAACACTCTCAAAGTCTATATACCCCCCCCCCCAACTGGCCATGCAGTTGTATTGTATCAGATAAAGCAGCACAGAACAGGCCCAGGCCGTAGCGTAACGGTCTGGGCACCGGACTGGTAATCCAGTCGCAGTGTGCCGCGGGTTCGACTCCCGGACCCGACACGGCCTTTACTGTCATCCCCCCATCTCTCTCCCGTTTCCTGTCAGCCTACTGTCTGTCCCTTCAAAAATCAATAAAAGGCGTAAGCCGCAAAAAATATCTTAAAAAAAAAAAAAAAGCAGCACAGAACAACTCTTGTCGAGTTGCCATTCTTTGCACCTGTAATTAACAAAATGGCAGACTTAAATTCTTTCTACTGTAAGTCAGTTCAGTCTACTTAGCTGTGTAATAGCGATAATAATGCGATAAAATGAAAGAAATAAGGACTATAACTTTTCTGTGTTTAACCATTTTCATTTAGCTAATCATTAATCATATTCTTCCACCTCAACCACAGGTATTAATACATCACAATGTTCTCCAGGTCTCATGCTGTAATTAAAGAGTTCCTCTTTGCAGTGCACTAGCTGTTCTCATAGTGACTCGTTACACAGTAAAATGTAGAAAGTAATGGATCAGTTGGGAGTATGTGTGTCGGATGTGTGTATGAATACCAATTAATGACAGACACGAGGCAGATTGCAGGTTAACTTAAAGATACTGTATTGAAAGTTTTCATCATACAACATATCAAATTATCAATGCATACAAGGAAAAAAGAATCGTGGCCTTTTAAGTCTTTCGGTTCTTTTTTTTTTTTGCGTGATAAGGGGGTTGCCATTGATGCGCCATCCTGTTGAGAGGGTTATCTAATAGTCCAATAAACAGGCTGTACACTTAAAATTATGGATTCACAAGATCTGGCATTTATTGATTGCCCACAATTATCCCAAATTGAATGGTCATGTGATATATACATGTGAACAGCAAAGACATATATGAAAGCAAATACGACCTGTTACGTCACGAATTCGGATTCGATCATTATCAGTCCACAGATTTGGGGGCCCCGCGAAGCACAGGACAGAGAGCTGGTCTATCCCGGAGAATTCTGACGTGTCCCTCTCTGCCCTGACAATATATACAGTACAGTCGCAATCTCACTGAAGTGACCTTGCATACACACAGCTCAGGCGGCACACTCTGAAAGTAATGGTAACTGCTTGAAGGGTCTACTTTACCCCACCAGCCCTCCTTGGTAATGAGTAATCAATTACCAGATATCATACAGACGTTCGAGGGGCACACCAATTCAGGGACGGTAGAACACTGCATTCAGGGGTTAGTGGTACACAGACATTGAATTCCAAAAGATAAAAAATAAAAAAGAATGACAATTAATAGTCAGGTCAATCATATGAATAGAAGTACATTGCGTCACTGATGCGGAAATCAAATCAACCATAAATCACATTGTACATATCAAACTTCTTGTAGTATTTTACTTATTGTCAGACATCATTTTGAGGCATCGTGCAGGTGGACACTGGTGGTGTGGAAAACCAAGTTAGTATGCGGGTGGAAACCTGTAAAATAGTAAAACCACTCCTTTTTTTGGGGAAACCAACCACTAGGAACGTTCATTTTGTTCCTACCATTCGGCATTGTTCCATGTCCTGCACACTGAAAACATGTTGACAAAAATTGTACTCCGGGATGCCCTTGGGGGGCAGAGTTCTCGCGCGGGGGAGGGATGGGCAATTGTTTATTTGCCCATCCATCCTGTTGTCCAGTGGGTAATTGTTATCGCGAGTCGCAACCCGACGTATAGGCCTTGAACTGCTTAGGCTCCGGTATGCAAGGCACAAGGTGACAGGGCAGTTCGCACTTCCCATCAGGTGATTTTAGGACCAAACTCGTATCCCCCATTCGAACCAGAGACAGGGCCGTCTCTGCTCCAGGGGCGGTGGCACGAGCTGATGGTGCACTGCTCCTTGTCCCGCAGCGTCCCGCAGCGTCTGCAAGCCTGCAAGCCTGTCCAGGTGGAAGTTGTGATGGACTCCTTGGTGCTTGGGTATATGAACCCCGCCTGGGTACTCTCTGACTGACCTGTTATGGAAGCAAAAAACTCGCAAAACAGTTCCCCTCCCCCCTTCATCGACAAGTATATATATATATTTTTTTAAACATAAGGTTCTAGAACTCCTGGTGTGTCTCATATTTACATATTTGAAGTTCAACACTGGGTGTAGCTGTGTTTTTGTTTTCATACTTACCGTTTTGTTGACAACTGTAGAGGAACCACAACAAGGACAACAGCAAGATAACAGAAGCACACAACATTCTTTTTGCCGGCACGTATAATCATTCAAGGAGGTTATGTGATCGGGTTTTTTGCATATGTTAGTAAGTTAGTTATTTAGGTCGCCTTCGGTTTGATTGACATACACAGAATCACAGATAAATGTATTCAGTGACAATAAAACGGAATAGATCACGGCTCGGTCACGGTTCGGTCATCCTACCCAATGATTTGTTGAATCCACCCAAGTGTCCCTCCTGGATATGAACTTGACACCTTGTTGTCCATGAGGGTCTTAATTTTGGTCTGTAGTCCACTTAAGTAAAATTTGGAAAGTCTGGAAAGTCTGGGTCTGTGTTGCATCCTGACCTTGTATGTGAGTGTCCCCCCTGCTGTTATGCTTACACTTCACACACACCTTCGGACATTGACGTCCCCCTGATCCTGTAGAGAATTTATTCAGGAATTTATAGGATTAGGGTTACTCTCAGGGTTATTCTCTCCCCTCCTTCATGTGACATATTATTGACACATTAAAACATATTATTGACATTTAAGTCTTTCAGAACTCCCTCCTGGACACCTCCTGTGGGACAAATTGTTAGTTACTTTTGATTATACATTTTGGCAATTAATCCATCTGTTGGGGGGGCTTGGTTATTTAACCCAGACATTGCAAACCAATTATTCAAAGACATGAGCCTCTCGCATGCTCTCAGTCCCTCCTTGACACATACCAGGCCAGAATGACCCTCCTAGAACTCACTCATGTTTAACCACCTCTCTTGGGGAGATAATATTGAAAGAACGCTTATTTTCAGTATTTGATTTTTGTTCACTATTTTTATTGTGTTACATACTCTATATTAATTTTTGTAGTTGGTCTTCCCCTTACATTTTATTCCTCATTTTTGTAATTGTACCAATTTATATTGACCCCGTGTTTTTTCTCTGTGTTTTCATTATAATTTCAACTTGATTTGATATTGAACCTTTGGGAAAGGTCACTTAAAATGAATCATATTTGTAATTTGGACTCCCAGAGGGAACTTTTTCCCCCGAAAATAGCCGCTCTACATGCTGCCGCGTTGACATGGCATTATAGTGGCCCGACGTGCATTCATACCATACACAAACACTCCAACAGTTGCTACTAGTATGGAAGTCTATGGTGCTGCTCTCTCCCTTGTAACTCCTGCGGCTTTGTGCACAAATGTATGGTTCACAGGTGTCGTATATTTCACCTAATCTAATTAAACCATAGAGAAATGAGCTCTCTAAAACAAACCTGCGCATTTACACATTACCAAGATGGAGGGAGGGCAGATGAAAGGCAGAGAAAAGTATCTAAATAAACAAAATATATATATATTCATTTTTCTCCTGAGCGTTCTCCCCATGGCGCATTTACACATAACCAAGATGGAGGGAGGGCCTAGGGAGATCGACGAAGGAGAAACTAAGAATAATTAAAGATATTTATATTTCTCCTGAGCGTTCCGCAAAAATGCACTTTTTATGGAGGGAGGGTACCTAGAGGAACAGATGTTCCCCCCTGCACGCATTTACACAGTTTAGAGCGCACCGCAGAAGACCCAGGAGAAAGATGGTCAATAAAAGATAAAAAAGACATAACATTGATCTGCCAGAGTTTAACTATAATAACACATATCTCTTGATATAATATCTCATTGACTCCTACTTTAGGCTACTTATGACTCCATTTATCTAATTACACGACAACCATACCAACATGAGGCCTATTAATTAATGTTGAAAACACACGCGACGCGATTCCCCCCTTTATCACTATCATAACACCATACTAAAACACCATATTAAAGAGGTCTCAATTTTGAAATTTTGCATGATTCCACTTAAGTCTTTCGGACCTCCCTCCAGCTCTCCTTTGAGGGCGCAGTCCCGGGCTAGACCCCTTTCCTCTTGAAGTCTACCACCCAGGCTACCCTGGAGAGAAGACTTCAAGTCTTTGCTTCCCGGCGGCTCCTTTTCAGAGCCCACCGATCACAAAGAGCACTGCTCGCCTACTAACTCATTCGCTTTTGGCTTACAGCGGCCTGACTGAACATTGAGCGGAGCGCGACGGCCAACAGTTCCGTCTGAATGGACTTACTGTCATTGCGACTCCACCGACCGGTGACGCAGTCGATAGCGAGCTCCTGACCCCGTAGTGGTGGTTGGCCACCCAGGAGGAACCCGACGGTCTGATCCGGGCCCCACTTAGCTATGGGATACCCAAACTTTGACCGTTTTCACCAGCCTTGCCTGTTCACAGAGTCCGTCACTTCCTAACGGCATCTCTGCTAGGTGTGGACTGTCATCCACGTACCACGCGTTTACCCCCAACATCATATACATGTGACAAAGGCGATTTCCTTTGACCTCTTGTCATACACGCGTTTGTCCGATGTATACAATGCGGCAAAGGCGCCGACTAGGGGAAACCACAGTAGGGTGTGCTCACCCTTCATTAGACACGGGGGCCTTCAGTTCCGTCTCCCCTGCACTATAAATGTGATTTAACGTGCCCTCGGAGCCTTGCGGTCCCACTGTCCCCTGTTATGAGCAAAGGTTTTGGGGAGCCCAATCCCCTTCCCTTACTCATACATTAATATCATGGGGACCCTGCTTAAGGTGTCCGTGGACACTTTTGGGACACTGCTTTGGGATCGTTATTTGGTGCATCTTCTATAGATCTGCTCACTGTTTGTATTTTGCCTGGAACTCCACAAAGTTCCCCATAGACACTGAATAATGACACATTTTACTTTAAATCTTACTTACATTAAGGTAAACTTACTTAAATTTGAAGTACTGTACTTACTTGGTCAATTTGAGCTATTTTTCAACGACCACTAAGATTTATATTTAAGTTAAACCTTTTGGCCCTGCCCCCTTTTTTTTTTTTAGTTCTATATCTCATTTGGCCCTTTTAGGAAAAATACTTGCCCCCCCCTGGTCAATCATTGAAGCGTGACACCGCTCAAAACTAGTCGAAGTGGGGGTAAACATCTGTTTATTGCGTGCTATACAGCGCCCTATATTGTTACCCGAATTGTGGCCCTGTTCCAAAATTCCTGAACCTCTCTCTTATCTAATCCAAAACAAATGGTCGGCCCCTTGAAGGCACAAACCCGACAAAGCTTTAGTTTTTCCAAATGATTTGCTTATTTCAAATTTACTCACTCCATTTAGTATATTGACACCCACACTTGTACTATTTATTTTGCTGAACGTGCCCCCACTCAGTTCCCTAAATGTGTACGTGTATATCCCCTAGTATATACTATGGAGGCCTACAAAGGGGCGAGGGATAGGGGGATGATTCTCTGTTCACTCAATTACTTTACACTATGGTTTTGCCCAATTGCCTTCCCTTACTTTTGAAAAAATATATAGTTTGATAGTGGTACTTCAATTGCGTGTAACTACATTTAATCACCCTAATTTAGTTGTCTTTAGTATTGTGTTTTTGTACCAACGGCGCCCAACCCTACGCAATCGCGCATTTATAATTTGTCATGAGAGTGTGTAAATCCACACTCATGCTCGGCCCATGTGTACAACTGTGGCAGGTCCAATATTTGATTTTAAATGGCTTTGGGCCTCTACTTGGGCAGAGTGGTGCAGGCAACGCACCCCTGGCCCATGACCTTGAGCAGTGTGGTCAGTGTCTCTGTGAGTGACTCCCCAGCACTCGGAACAGTTCTTTTTCTCCATAGCAGGTGGCATAGCAGTCTGGTGGCTGTGTGTGTCTGGCCCATGTGCTTAACCCAGTGCAGCACGGTCAATTCAATGTCTCTCAGCAAGTGCCCCCCCCCAACTCTGGAGCAGCGGTGGTGGTCTTGTGCTGGCTGGTTGCTGCAGTCGACAATGTCTCTTTGGTGGAACAGAGGGTACAACTGTCTCTGGAGATACGACAGTAGGCTGATGCATATGAAATCAAATATCCTCCCACCTGTGTTGTTGATTTTTAGACTATGCCCCCTCCTTCCTGGTCCCCTTCTAAGTTATGGTGTTGCTGGATTGCAACTTTACTATGCGGCGTTTGTACAAAATCACAATTTGTCTTTCCCCTAATTTGACCCTAAACTATATTTCACTTGTGGGAAGTAAACACGTACTTCCTTAGCTCAATTAAGTACAATCTTGGGATGTTTTTATATAGTTTGAGTATTCACTTTTTTCACAATTACTTCACCACTACATAATTTGAACTATTTTACTTATTTTGCAAATATACCTAGACTTATATATATATTATACTGGGCGTTCAAGCTTGTGGATTGGCTATTTGTCCCTACACTCATTTTTAAATGTACACTCTCCCTCTGCACTTCGGCATTCTACACAATGAGTCTTACTTTTACTTTGAGTATGTTTGATTACTGAACAGGGCAAGGCCCTTCTACATGGGGCCCTTTGATTCGCTTACTGGTGTACTTTTATTAAGTATATTTTTGAATTCTGGACTTTATTATTTACTCACTCTGGTCACTTGCACTAATTACACTTTGAAAACAACATACTTTTTGTCCCCCCATTCAAATACCCCAATATTTAGTCCGAGTCAGCCCCCCCCCACCCCTCCTAGATGGTGTACACTTACAATATCCCCTTTAATGTGAACCCCACCCCTCTTACCGTTTTATTTTATTTTAGTCTGGTTTACATGTATTGAATACACTGGGGTTTTCCCCTGAACTGAATTCACACTTTGCAATTTATTCAGTCATTATTATTTTAATCAGACCCTACCCAACCCTCCCATAGTTCACGTACTATTATGTTTTATACTTGACTTTATTTATTCGATTATTATGATACCCTTCTCTCCCCCCCCACCCACTGCATGTGAAATTGAATATTATTGGGGCTTATGGTTTTGTAAATTGATTTCTTCCCAGATATCAAGCTTAAGGCCTGTCTACCGCTCAAATATTAGAACATTATTCCCCCCTTCTTTTAGAAGCGCACAAACGCGCACAGTCCAGATGGCAAAAAGTATTGACAGAAAGGCTATCTTTGTTTTGTGAAGAGTGAATTTCTACTCCCCGGAGTATTTTTTACTTAATTACAAATTTTAGTATCTTGAGCGCTACTGGGTATCACGTGACGTCAACTTCACACATTCTCTATCACACAAACCATCACACAAACCATCACACATGCACGAGCGTGCACACACGTGCATATGCGTGGCGAATATTTTACACTTCATTCACCTGCAACCATTTTAATATACATACAAATAAGTTTACAGAAGAACATAATCAAAAATGTACAGTTATTTTATTATTTTTTTGTCTTTTTCTGGATCCTTAATTTTCTCTTTTGTCATGACTAGCCTTCCCTGGCTTTTGCCCTCCCTGGCATATCTGTGCCCTAAGCAACAGATCTCTTAGCCCCCTGGCTTTTTCCTTCCCTTAGGCTTGGTTGATGTATCGATATTACCATTTACCGCGATATTTGAAATCAATATCTATAAACAACTATAATTTGCCTAATAACTCAGTGCCCATGCATTGACTGGCACCGACGCCGAATTTCCAGCCAACCTAAAAAAGGTAATTGATAATACCGATATCAAAAAATCAATATCACCCAAGCCTCGTGCTACAATAATGTCTGATTAGGACATATTGAATTCACCATCTCTGTGCTTATAAAGCAACAGATCTCTTAGCCCCCTGGCTTTTGCCTTCCCTGGCATCTCGGTGCTACAATAATGTCTGATCAGGACCTATTGAATTCACCCCTTCTGTGCTTATAAAGCAACAGATCTCTTAGCCCCCTGGCTTTGCCTTCCCTGGCATATCTGTGCCCTTGCAACAGATTATTTTAGCCCCCTGGCTTTGCCTTCCCTGGCATATCTGTGTCTGCAGCAACAGATTAAAACTTATTTACATAATATACATTAATCCGGATATCTCCCTTCATTAGACACTCAGGACCTTGAGGTTCAACCATGGAGCCCTAAGTTTCCATCCCTGAACCACAGTTTCCCCAGTGAACTCCACCTAGTAATTCTATTCACCAGACCCCTTATATAGGTGGTCGGCAATTATTAATAATATTATTATTATTTATTCTATTATCATGACTATTATTTTCTATCTAGTTTCCCACTGGCCAGGTGAGAAACTGAAAATATTGTGGATATTATTATTATTTTCACAGCACCACTTGATTGATTGATTGGTTTTTTTATATTTATATATTTATTAAATCACCTATAACCCCTTTTTAGAAGCGCACAACAGTGCACAAAGGCGTCTTTTTTAAAGAAAATTCCAAGCAGCAAAAAGTATATAATATGCATGTGGGCGTGGCTTATCTGGGGAAGCGCCCAGGGAACACTTGAGAAAAGGAAATTATGATTTATGCCTCCCGGTTCAATAATTATTAAACAAACACATGAAATAGGCTGTTACCAGGCCACCGTGTGGCCACCTTGTGCAATTTTTCAATTAACTTTTCGGAATTATTATTCTTCTCCTCTCCAATGTTATGATGAAATGGAATGGTTATAACCTTTTTATTAAAAGTAAAAATAAAAGTCAATTAAGTCAAATGTCACCTGTCTATACGTCAAGATAAGCGAGCAATCAGTCCATGTCAGGTAACTATCAGTTTCCTACTGTCCAATGCAGAGGGAATAGCCGGTCATCATATCTGTCTACTGGTCGTCAGAAGAGGAACATGGTCTATGTTTGTCAGTCAAAATAAAACCAATAAATATTAAATCAAATCAAACCAAAATTATGGGCTTTTATAGTGCCACCATGTGGCCAACTTGTGTACTTATTTTCCAATTAATTTTCATAATTATTATGACACTCCTATTATATTTTTGTAACCATGGCGCTTACAGTTTCCCAAGGAAAAATGTTTGCTCCCCTTTGAAAACGGTCTCGTCTGGAGCTGTCAATGTGTTAAATGGTGAAATCTACAATTTTTTCCCAGCCGGGTTTTTAGGGCTTTCTTTTCACACAACCTTTGTTTACACACCATTACCCACCTCACTGACACTTATCTGACTCCATTTGCTCTCTCTCTGGGTAATTTGTGTCCCCCAAAAACTGGGGAGGTTGTATTTTATGATTTGACATAACGGGATAACTTGTGCATGTCCAGTGGTGGAAAGTAACCAAGTACCTCTACTTAAGTACTGTACCTAAGTACAACCTTGATGCCGATACTTTTTCACTTTTACTCAAGTACTTTTTCAATTCCGTACTTTTACTTGTGAAGGAGTAGTTCTAAATTGCAGTATTGGTACCTCCACTTAAGCAAAATAACTGAGTACCTATTCCACCACTGTGCATGTCCCAGGTTGGCATTTTTTTTGACCCACTCAATGTCGCAAATCCCTCCTCTGAGTGGCAGGACTTGGTGTACTTTTCAATTTATCAATATTTTTTAGACAGGCGCCAGGCTGAGACACAACAAAACCAGTTCCCATCACATTCCGGGCCCAGACGCACACACACATTGCACACACACTGATAAGAAAAGCGCCTCGCTGTGGCAGGGTGTGTGGGGCACGACACTGCACTAGCACACACACACATTCAAATACGCATGCCCACACACACTGCCCGCACGCACACACATCCAACTACGCATGCACACACACACAAAGGCGCATGCACAGACACTGCACTGTCATCCCCACTGCTAGGCGCACATACACACACATTGCACGCACCTTCCGCTTCCCCTTACACACCGAGTCACACGCACGCACACGCGCGCACACGCCCGCACACACACATACTTTTACAGCGAGCGCCTCCATTTTCCATTCTTTTTTTTCAGCAAAACATCAAAATCAACAGAGCTATACCAGCGGGTATAGGATATTTCACTTATGCAAACACAACACAGTTGGCAACAAACAGAGCATAGCGTGTTCACAATGGTATCACATCCAAACATTATCACTTAAAATTGATTCCCCATTTAGATAAAACTAATAAGCCGACCTACACACAGCCCCAAGCTGGTAGAAATCTGCATCCAAATGCATTTTTTAAAGGCCCTTTCTAGCCAGCTATGGGGCCATGTCTAGACTACAATACTGGTCAAAATGACCCAACCTGCTGGACAAGATAACCGCTTTCAATCACGTCGGGGTCACCACGCTGATGCGCCATCCTGTTGAGAGGGTTATCTAATAGTCCAATAAACAGGCTGTACACTTAAAATTATGGATTCACAAGATCTGGCATTTATTGATTGCCCACAATTATCCCAAATTGAATGGTCATGTGATATATACATGTGAACAGCAAAGACATATATGAAAGCAAATACGACCTGTTACGTCACGAATTCGGATTCGATCATTATCAGTCCACAGATTTGGGGGCCCCGCGAAGCACAGGACAGAGAGCTGGTCTATCCCGGAGAATTCTGACGTGTCCCTCTCTGCCCTGACAATATATACAGTACAGTCGCAATCTCACTGAAGTGACCTTGCATACACACAGCTCAGGCGGCACACTCTGAAAGTAATGGTAACTGCTTGAAGGGTCTACTTTACCCCACCACCATTCTCAATTGAGTTGCATCCATTTCTCGACTTGGCGAGTGAAGTTAAGAGGTTGAAATGTATCAGAGGGGAAAAGAGAGGATAGCCAGTCAGTGTGCATGTTTCAAGAAAATCTGCCAGAAATACTGTAATTTATGTAGAATATGTGACCAGTGCCAGCAGAATATGCCTCATGTCGCCAGAATGAACATGCCTTAAATCAATAAATAAACTCGTTTTTTTTTATTATGTGATTTTCTTTTTTTTTCATATTTATACAGTTTGAATGTTGAAGAAGGTTTTCATTCAAACAGATTGTTCATTTGGGCAAATGAAATGTATACATTTATACGTCAAAGTGGGCTTGTTTTTTAACAAGTTTTTGGGGGCAGAAGAGCGCAGTTCCGAGATTTGCATGTTGTGTACGATTGGTCCTGAAATCTCTTTGTCCTCAGGTTTCACGCTCTGATCACCGCCCATTAGCGTGCTTGTGTTTGTAAACTATAGTAGTATGGAGGAGCATTTGGCTTAGACTTTACAGAAAATAAACAAAACCACGTATAGCTACTCGCTGAAATACACTTCCCAGCTTGGAGTCTTTCACCAACAAACAACAGGCTAGAAGCTAGCCTTTTTTTAGCTTAATTTTTTTCCTCGCGCACCCAGCAAAGAGCCAAGATCACACGTCTTTTCTTTTAATCACAACTCGCTCATTTCTTGCTCATTTTAAAAAAGGTTATATACTATGTAAACTATGAAATGCAGGCTTTCATTTGGTATATAGAACGTTTGTGTAGGCCCTCTCTATGAAACGGTATCAAGTGAAAAGGAAATGTCGGAAATCGGTTTATTGTGTAAAAGATACGTCTTTTCAAATGCGGCCGTTAGTACTGTTAATTCAACATCCGGTGAGGGGAGGATACGGATCGTGTATGTATTGTGTATATAAATCAGCGCAAACAGTGGGTGGGCTTTAGAACGGATGTAAGCCTTGCACACTAAATAGACACCCGATGTAGTATGAATCCACCCATCGAATGCACAGGAATTACTATAAATGAAACCAGGCATTGTGACTGCATGTGGACAGATCTGTTTATTAAAATAGCAAATCTACAAGCGCACAACATCATAGCCTGATGCGTCGATTTTATTTATTTAAAATACTGGGTCAATTGTCTGACTTTGATTGCTTAAAGTAGACCTGCATAAAATGGTGTAGGCTACTGCAGCTATTTACAACCAGGTAGTGTATAAGTTAAATTGAACACTTAACTTAATATTTAATACTTGAATACTTATACTTAGTATTTAATACTTAGTACTTTCAAAAGGGTTTATTGGGGCACCTTACAAATTGCATTGTTTGTTCTACTGGCTTAAACATGCCAGTGTTTCTAGTGTTGCACTGTTGACAGCTAAAACGTCCTATTGTCTCTTGTCCCTCCCATTGTCACACCCACTTCTGTCCAGCTCTAAGGTGATAAAATGTTGTGAATATTGAAAAGGGCTTTTCTCAGCTTTGGGTGAAAGGCCCCAGTCATTTTAAAATGGTTATATCTCCTTCAATTATTGTCCAATTTCATTGAATGATACATCATATGAAAGCTTACATTCTGTACTTTAATAATCTGTAAAAATCTGAAAAATGGAAAAGGCGACATGAGGCATGTTTTGTTGGCACTGGTCACATATGTAACATTTGAGTCTAGAGAAACGGGTCCCCTGCTCGCGGCGAACACATTTCCTGTAGGCGAAGACGACGTACTGTTTCTACGGGATCATACCATTATCACGAGGTTTCCACTTTCCACCCGGCCACTGTTATGACTTTGCTGGCCCAAATTGATTCGCATTTTGCACACACTTACATTATTTCGCTGTAGGTTAATATTATTTTGCAAAAGAAAAAATTGCCGCAATAAATCACGATTGCCGATATATTCGTATCGAACCCTAGTGCTGAGTCAGCACAAGTGCACGTGCGGGCCGGCACGGCGACTCTCGGCGGTGCCCCTCGTGGTTCAAGTCCGCTTTAGACGGGGCGCTATACTGTAGATGTAAAATACTGGTTTTACCTTTTACAAATCCTAAGTGCTGCTAAGTTTGTTTTGCTGCTTGAGTTCCGTTGTGTGTGTGTGTGTGTGTGTGTGTGTGTATTGGGGTATTCACTGTGCTTTCTAGCCAGTTATCTTGTCGGTTTTTTTCTTGTTTGGTTTTTTGAAACCCTGTAGGGGTTATATTTTTTGCATTTGTCGCAGACGTGCTGCAACATACTTTTGTACTTGTACCTGTATGTGTGAGAGACAAATAAATACTGTATTTGTTTGGTGAGTTTCAGAGAGTCTGTGATTACTTTGAACTTTCTTATACCACAGCCATTCATCTGATCATTTTGTTTGTTTGTTTCCCATATGGGGATGGATGTGTTTGTCCATTCAGTGGTAGGGAGACAATTCCAGCTGCATTTGTGTTTGGAATCGAAAATAGGCCAAACGAATGTCAATGAGTTAGGGATTCCAGGCACTGCTAGCTAAGTAAGTTTGACAAAACTTGGCGAGTGTGTGGGTGTGGGTGTGTGTGCGACGTGCGTGCGTGCCCTTGCGCTAAGCCTAACTCAAAGTGTGACAAAGTGTGGTTTTACATATTCTTCCTTCTTTTCATGTCCTCCATCTGTCTGTCTGACCTTTCCATTTCTATTGAGTTTTTTTCCTTGCCCTCCATCCACACACATTCCCATCAAAGTTAATATTTTTCTCTCCATCGTTCTTGTTTCTCTACTCTCCTCCCCCAGGGACGAGGCCATGCAACGGCGCCATACCACACTGAGAGAGAAGGGACGTCGGCAGGCGGTGCGAGGTCCCGCCTACATGTTCAACGAGCGCGGATCTGCCCTCACCGCGGAGGAGGAGCGCTTTTTGGACGCCGCGGAGTACGGCAACATCCCAGTGGTTCGCAAGATGTTGGAGGAATCCAAGACCCTCAACGTTAACTGCGTGGACTACATGGGCCAGAATGCCTTGCAGCTGGCGGTGGGCAACGAGCACCTGGAGGTGACCGAGTTGTTGCTGAAGAAGGAAGGCCTGGCCCGGATTGGCGACGGACTCCTGCTGGCCATCTCCAAGGGATACGTGCGCATTGTGGAGGCCATCCTGGCACACTCTGCGTTCCGCGGTGGGCTGCGGCTGGCCCTGAGCCCCCTGGAGCAGGAGGACGACGATGCATTCTATGCATACGACGAGGACGGGACGCGATTCTCGAATGACGTCACGCCCGTCATCCTCGCCGCCCACTGCCAGGAGTACGAGATCGTCCACATCCTGCTCACCAAGGGCGCGCGCATCGAGCGGCCCCACGACTACTTCTGCAAGTGTAACGAGTGCGTGGAGAACCAGATTAGGGACTCCTTCAGCCACTCACGCTCCAGGATGAACGCCTACAAGGGCCTGGCCAGTGCTGCGTACCTTTCCCTCAGCAGCGAGGATGCCGTGCTGACCGCCTTGGAGCTCAGCAACGAACTAGCCAGGCTGGCGAACATCGAGACAGAGTTTAAGGTAAGACTGTCTATGTCCTTGTTCCTCCCTTTCTCTCCCACTTCATGTACCTTGCCTTCCTTCTCCTGCCAATTGAGTTATTGCGCTTGCTCAATCTGTCTGTCTGTCTGTCTGATACCCACACACACACGCACACGCACACACACACACACACACACACACACACACACACACACACACACACACACACACACACACACACACACACACACACACACACACACACACACACACACACACACACACACACACACACACGCACGCTTTGGGCACAGGGCTACAGTTAATCTCTCTCACACATCAGATCCACCTCACTGCCCACCTGTGTGTGTGTGTGTGTGTGTGTGTGGGGCAGCTTAATGTGAAAGTTCACCTGAGGGAACAGAGCTCTTTTCCTGTCTCATTAATATCTTATTATCACCTTCCCCCCCCCCCCCCCCTTCTCTCCCTCCATTTATTTTCAATTTTCCTTTATTTTTGTTTTATTCTGTCTTCCATTTATCACATAACCGTTTGAGAATATCAAATCATGTTAAAGCCATTTGGTGAATAAAGACAGATTGATGAAACTTTCCAAATGAATAGAGTCATAATAACACTGACATGTCATGAGATATGAGAGCTGTAAGATCTGATGGATGCTCAGCTCCATTCTCCTTGAGTGTAAGTGAAACCATAATTCAAACCATAGGAATGATCGTTACCATTGATGGAATGCTAACGTCTAACTTGTAGTTAACTAAATTATAACGAGATAGTATAGTATAGTAATTGTAATCTGTTCAAAAGGGGTTCAAAAGTTCTAAGCATTATACAGCACCACGGAGAACATCCTGACTGGATGCTTCACGGCTTGGTATGGCATTGGCAACTGCACCGACCTAAACCGCAAAGCATTGCAGAGGGTTGTGCCGTGCGGACAGCCGAACGCATCAGCAGATGTGTTGAACTGTTAACTTTGACTATTCATTGTATTTCAATTAACAACATGATTATAGCATTAGTGTGAGAGTAGAAACGAAATGCTGTAGCACAAATGTGTGAAGGCATTTGCAGACAGAGGGTATGGAGTATCAAAACCATGTTTGATGGTCTTTGTCACATACTAACGAGACCATTGTTTATAATATCCTAAAAATAAATTAATGTATTGCTTTTTAACTCTGTGTTGTTTATGTTGGTGCTGCTGAGAGGTGTGAAATTGACTGGTGATGAGCAGCTGTGTTTATTGATGTGTGAAGGACTTCAGGTGATGGATGTGTTATATGTCAGAACCTGTTCTTACATTCCATATGTTGATCCTTTGGGCCTGCCTCAAAGTTATTAGTGTAGTTCTCAACAGGCCCGTAAATTAAGGCCCGGCCCTGCCTGGGCTCTCATCAAACCCTGTACACTCAAGAGAATGTCCCCGCTACCACCCTTAGATCTAATACTGTATGGAGCTGACTTGTTCTGATATGTTGATCTGACCTCATCAAACCCTGTACACTCAAGACATGCTCCTTATATGCCAGGAAGTGGAGAAAAAGGGGTTTTGTGAACGGGGAAGTGAACGGGGACAGAGATTTTTCACGTGATTCATGTTTCTCTGTTTGACTGAGAGTGAAATGATGACTCATAGGTTAGCAAAGAGCGCTATCTATCGTAAACACTTTAAATGCTGTTTTGAAGCCACATTGGCGGTGTGGGCCTTGGAGAAGAAGAAAATGTGGTACTAATGATGCATCTTTTAAAAAAGGTTAATATTAATGGGACAATGCAAAGCATCATATTTTAAAACAAAGTTAACTAAGTTAAAAGAAGAACTGTGTACTTGAATGAATCTGTATTGGCAGTTAATGACTTTTAATTGTCCTCAATAATGCCTCCTCGCAACTCTTTAGCCAGAACACACTTTAGCCAGAACACAAATCTGAGTTTGTTAATGCATACCAATCTTTGTGTAGATTTTTGCTCAGCATCATTATTACGTTTACATATCCTTCATACATAACTTTATACCCTCTCTATTTTCACTCTCACTCCATATTCCATTTTTCTATACCTGCCTGTCTTCCCCCAGCCCTCAAGCACATGCCATATGGTATGCTTGCCCTCTATGGGGACTTGTGACTTTACACATTACACACTCCTGTGTTGTTGTGACATATATGTCATCGATTGAGAAAATCGTCTCGTATTTCCCCTTATAGCCCCCCAGCTGCTGTCTACCCAGCACATTCAAAAGAGTCATGTGATTATAATTGATGGCTCATGCTCTTCCGCCTCCTAGACAAGCAAACAAATGGCTATGTTTTATGCCGCATCCCCCATTGTGTGTCATTTGATCAACTTGCTGTCTACTCTCCATGGCCTTTCTCCTTTATTTAAAAATGTTCAACAGTTTTCCTATATTTTCAGTCCATGGCCTAGTTTTCATTTTATTAGCGCCTTGGCATTCTGATCAGTTTGGTATACATTGGATTGCCTGAAGGGAGCGACAGGGGCAGTATTGCAGTCGCTGTACCGCACTTGTTGTGACGCGACACGACTACGGATAAGCGGTTGAAGATGGATGGATGGATGGATGGATGGATGAAGGTAGAGTTAGTGGCTTGCATGCCTGATTGTAAAAACTACTGTGTAACAGAATAGAGGAATACAATATATTAATTAATAAAGGAAGCAAGCAGAAGAAAAATGTCAATGAATGAAAGGGGGAAAAGAGGCATAAAGGATATATGCTAATTTGTAGTCGTGTGTCTTGGGATAATGATAGAACAAGAGGCCGGGAAAAAGTTTCCAAAAAAGTTTTCAAGGCGCCGTAATGGTATATTTGAACAACACAGCATAGCTATGAATGGATAATGAACTAGTTTCTCTGCAGACCGAAAGGCAACATTTCGGCTTGCCTTCTCCTTTTTTAAACCATGATGAAGGAGCAGAGGAAGAGGGAGTGCTGTGGGAAGGCGCAGAGGGGAGAGGAAGGTGGGGTTGGTAAGAGGTGGAAATGGAAAAGGATTAGATTGGAATTGAAAGAGACCTAGACGAATGTGAAATCTTCTGAGAGGAGATGATTTAAATTGTGTTGAAGATAATGGTTTACAGAATGATGATGGCATGTGGGTGTGAGTGTGTGAGTGTTAATTAAAATGAAATCCACACTGCATTAGTACGGGTATTTAAAACATTGTGTAACTTACTACATTGAAATCTTTTGTTTTATAGATTCTTCCCCACAATTTAAACTTGGCGGCGCTATAAAAGGGCCGATATAATATGAGAAAAATACAGGGCAGAGAATGAGATTCTTTCTTGGCCTCTAGGGAGTGTGGGTGCAAAGTTATATTGTGATCAGTCCAGTTCTAGGTAAAACTAAAAACGTAAAACGGCCTGTTATAGCACCACCATGAGGACGATTTCAAAATATAGTATCATTTCAACCTTGGCCTAGTGGTTCACGGCAAAGCATTGCATTGCGAGGGTTGCGAGGGTTTTGTGGACAGCCGAACGCATCAGCAGATGTCAGTTCCATCTTGGAACTGATGATTGATCACATAACTATAACAGACTGAAAAAATGTTTCTGCTCTGGCATCCAGTGAGTACACAGTTTCACAGCGATCTGTCCAACGGTCCAGGAGATTAGCTGTCCACAGACGGAGAGGGTTCACACACACACACACACACACACACACACACACACACACACACACACACACACAAGGGCGCTTATGGATAGACGGGGGCAAATTCATATTCTGGCCACGCCTTCTGCCTGGCGGAGACTCAGTTCCTTCTAATTTGTTGATATGCTTGTCTACTTTATGTTAAGCTTCCACAAATCATCATGGAATCCAATTTCATTCTGGGTTAAATTGGTGCATGTAAATGAAACTCATTTCTACAGATAATTATCCTACAAATAATTACACATAAACAAATAATTACACTGAGCTTGTGGTTTTTTATTTGCTAGAGGCACATCCTTGAGGATAGAAAGTGATAAAAGTGAAATTCAGTTTATAAAAGAGATCACACATTGATCACACTGGGATGTGTGCACACATCAGCAACGTTTTATAAACCCGGAATAAATCAAATAGATCGCACCTGTCAAAAGAACCAATCCAAGCGGAACAGCAGAAATGCCCATGCCATTTATCTGAATTGGACATGTTGAATTATCCCTGATAGAAATAATGCAGATAATCCAGATAAATGGTAAATGGTGCATTTATATAGCGCCTTTATCCAAAGCGCTTTACAGAGATTGTGCATTACATTCACCCATTCACACACACTTTCATACACCGATGGCAGCGGAAACCATGCAAGGCACCAACTAGCACATCGGGAGCAATTAGGGGTTCAGTGTCTTGCTCAAGGACACTTCGACAGTAACTCTGGGGGAGCCCGGGTTCGAACTGGCAACCTTACGGTTACCATCCAGGCACTCTACCCCTGAGCCACCGCCGCCCGATAACAGAAGATATATACAGTGGCCGGTTAGGACACATGCGTGGCCGGTTAGGACACATGCGTGGCCGGTTAGGACACATGCGTGGCATTTTAAGACTCACCCGTGGCTCCCGACATGCATGGCTGGTTAAGACACATGCATGGATGGTTAAGACTGACATGTGTCTTCCGCGTGCGGTTAGGGTGTCAGACTATTTCATGTCGGACTGTTAGTACATCGGACCAAAGATATATGCACCCGGTTTTATTCAGGCAATCACAAACCAGAGTTTTTATATATACACTGTAGATAGAATAGGGTCATGAGTCATCAAACACATGAGATGAATGGAACTGCCTATAGGGCAGGATTGTGCTCAATTTAAAATTTGTGATTGGATGATGGCCAAAGAATGTGTTCAAAAGTGCTCTGCATCCTTTCAGGCCACATCAATCAAAATGAATAATTGTGCTGCTGAAATATGGAAGAATATGCCTTGGGTCAGCAAAATGCAGAGCAGCAGAGTCCCAGTGAATTCCTCTCCTCTTCTATTCTCTTCTATGTTTTTTATCGTTATCGCTCTGTCATCTTCACTCACACTGTCCCTTCTTCTTGTGGCCCATCGAATTTCCTTCCTTCCAATACAGTTATCCTCATATGTTTACAAATTAGTGAATGTGCCTTCCTCGCTGTTTCTATGGCTCTTATCTCTATCTGTTGCTCTATATTTCGTATTCATTCTGTTGCCAGGCTTTGGCAATGTTTTTATTTGTATTGATGGTTTACCTTTCTCTCTTCCCCCCCTAAATTCATATTCCTCTCCTTCTCACCATTATCTCTCACCCCTGTCTTTGCCCCTACCACATTCTACCTCTCCCCTCTTTACCTCCCAACTCCGCTATGGCCCTGCGCTCTCTCCTTCTTTGCCTTCCATCCTGACCCCCACCCACACTCCTATGAATCCATCCTCTTTGTCCCCATCTTCCAGAATGACTACCGGAAGCTGTCTATGCAGTGCAAGGATTTTGTGGTGGGGGTGTTGGACCTGTGTCGGAACACAGAGGAGGTGGAGGCCATACTGAACGGTGATGTGGACCAGTGCCCCCCCACCGATTACAACCGCCCATGCTTAAGCCGTGTCAAACTGGCCATCAAGTATGAAGTCAAGAAGGTAAGGAAGGAAAGAAACCGACCCAGATGTGTCCGTCTTTAAACATACTCCTGGTACTGCTATCCGTACCAATTGCAAGGAATTATACACCAACATCAACATCATAAATAATTACATAAAAACATATCTAAATGGATAAATGCTATTCACTGGAGTGCATGGCCCTTTCAAATTAAGAGCCTCGTGATAGGAAGTAGAACGAAGTGGTTCGTGCCTGGTCTATCTGGCAGTCTGTCACCGCCACCTAGCGCCCTCGAATGCACACTACAGTGTGTTCATCGTTGCATTGGCGTGTAAAAGCAGAATAAAAAATGAGAACGCAAAGGGACTTTGCCGTTAACTCTGGAGCCCGTTTCCGTCTAAAAGTGGCTTGAGAGTTGAGTTTGAGAATATGGTATCTACTGTATAGGGGCAGATTCACACAGTCTGTTCCCGAAAACAATTGCCTAGTCCTCGCTGACCATGATTCACATTGGCCTTGATTCTTCCGCCCCCGAGTACACTTCATTCAGCTGTATTCAATGCTTTCACATTGCAGCGATCCGTTTTCCGAGTACACTAAAATCGTGGCTTTCGAGGTCTGCAACCGATCGGATATGGTCGGTTCTTTATCAACGGGTTCCGCCGCGTCAGGAGGTTGATATCGACGGCAAGCCACGGGAGCTTGTCGGCAGGAGACTCTTTCAGACACTTTGAAACTGGTTCCGCCGCCGACCGTCTGTGCTGTCTGGAGCTGCCTTTACAGTTCTCCAGCACTACACCGCAGTCATTTTCTCTCTTTATCTGTTCCTTAGACCAGGGGTTCTCAACGTTTTTGGCTGGGGACCCCAAGAAATGCTTTGGCCATGTCTCGTGACCCCAGCTCCGCCGCCCTCCAATACAAATTGACCACTACAATAACCTTAATAATAGAGAAAATACATCATAAATACAGTAATTCCATGAAACCAGATATAATCAATAAGGAAAGTTTATGTGTGTACTATGTAAACTCTTAACTTCCATGGTTGAAAAACCTTGCCTTAGACATTAGGGCCCTCATTTATCAACCGTGCGTACGCCAAAATATGGGCGCACGCCGAAATTACCGACATTTTCGGCATTTAACATTTCCGGCAAAGCTTGAAATTGAACTTGAGTAGGACAAATAGTCACGTCTACTCTTCAGCTGGCGTACGCTGTTTTTCTGTTTTACACAAGCGGAGCAGCCTTGTCTGAACTGCTGAGAGGCTGTCACAGGCATCTAAACATATATGTATTCACTCCTAAAATGTTTATATAAAAGGTATGTATAATGTATATGGGCTACATGTAAAAAATAAATAAATAAAAATGTTAAGGAATACATGTGTCATATTAAATTAGTAGGAGATAAAATCGCGCAATTAAAAACAATGTTGCAAGAGATGCTTAAGCCATTTAAACAGTGTTTTGCATGAGCGCATACATGCGAGGATTTGGGCTGTCTGTGCTGAAATATTTCCATGACGGGACGTTGGAGAGTATAGTGCAGCAGTCCCAACGTGGTATAGCCTACTGTAGCCTAATCTACAGCATGAAGGCCGATGTCTTTCTTACGGTATGTGCAATATAATAAACCCGACGCGTCGCTCAATGCCAAATGTACCGTGCCAGGCTCCCAGCGCAAGTGGGAACTGCATCGGAGATATATAGGTATATTACCCAGCCAAGCAACCACCAGCCACATGAGGCTATATACGGTTTTTGCTGCACATTCATATGACAGTTGACAGCCCGGCCGGCGGCCACTGCAGTGACTAACGTCTGCGAGGCAATCTAAATAGACTGTCGAACGTCGGAACGTGCATGGTCAGTTGGTCACGGACGGACCACTGTGATAGAGAGAGACAGACAGACAGACAGACAGACACACTGGACAGGAGGAGCACCTGCAAAACAGCAGCGTGTGTGTGCCTATTTGTTATTTAATTATGGTTCATTCACAGGTTCAGGTTTTCGTTCACTAATATATCTTGTTGTATATTAAATTAAAAATACTTTAATGATTTAATATACAACTAACAACACACAGTGAAGAATTGCGATATGTGTGCGGGGGGTGAGGCGGGCAGCAAGGGAAACGAAGCGAGAGGAGAAACAGACAGCTTTATTTAATGTGTCATGTAGGTGCGTGCGTGCGTGGACATGACAGCAAGGCAAGCGAGGTGAGAGGGAACAGTCAGGGTAGGCCTACAACTTTATTTAATTCATGCAGGTGTTCGTTGTTTATTTATTTAACAACACACCAGTTAGTTGGGCTTGCAAGTTGCGTGTGCGTGCAGCTTGTGTGCGTCTGTGTGTGTGTGTGTATGAGAGAGGGGGGTGAGGCGGGCAGAAAGGCACGGTAACCATGGTTTCCAGATCGTATAGCAGTGGTTCAGGTCGCAAAAACGAGGGCGAGGCTTGATTTCTTAGGGCGTGCCAGATCAAATTCAGCCGTGACATTTATTAACGTGAGAACGAAATTAAGGAAGGATCAGCTGTTTGCGATCACTTTATAAATGCCGTGGAGACGTGGGTGTACTACGAAACCTGCACTCGAATCTGTGGCAGATTTTACACTCGATTGATAAATGAGGGCCATGGTGTCCCCTTGCCCCATAAGCACTCATTTGCTAAGTGACTAAAGTGAGATCCCTAATGAGTCCCTTATGGCAATCACAACACTGACAAAACTTAATTCATGTAGTGTGAAAATGTACATTGATCGGAAATCCTGCCATGGTTCATGTATCCCTTATGATCCTTCTATCAATTACTACTACTACGTCTACTACTACTACTACTACTACTACTACTACTAATACTAATAATAACAATAGTAAAAATAATATTTTGAAAGAAAAGGGCATTGAAAATGCAATTTGAATGGTGTATTAATGTTCTAATACAGAGCTTCTTCATTCACAAGTTGCATTCAGTTGCTTATAATTTTATATACTGTAGATGGCTAAAGATTGCACAGGGAGGCTTCTTCATCATTAGATTGTCTTGTTTATTGCAGTTCTACACACAACACTGAATACATAATAATGCACTGAGATGAAAATGGTAGCCTATTGATAATGCTATCTCTCTGGCTATGAAATATGAAATGACATGTTGTCTGCTTGTCTCTCTCCTTCATCTCTTTTGTACCTGTAATGGACCTGGTTGGAATAACGTGTTCCTTCCACGCGCTACGTCCAACCGGGGAAACTCCCCCGTCAGGTGAAAAGAAGCAGCTTGGACTCCTCATGTATAGATTGAAGCATGGGCTGATTGGGCTCAGTCCGTTGCTCTCCCCAGGTTGGCAGAGGGAGTGTAGCGCCCAGGGTTACATTAGATAAATGACACCGGGTGAAAAAATGGGTTGCAAAATCGTGGGATAGAAAATTAAGAATGCAAAGAAAGAAGGACGGATGTAATGAAGAGCACAGACACATATTTGACATAGATTGGGCCTTGGCATTTGTTTTAATTTTAAATTGATGATTTTAAGTTGTGTTGTGTTTTTTCGCGGAAGCAAGGAATCCTTCATTATGCAAAAGTGTGAACAAACTAGTCTTGACTTGTTTGTTTACAGTCGATGAGAAATGCTAAATTGAGCTCAGTAGATAAGTATTTAAACCAATGCAGAACTGGATAACACAATCTGAATAAACATTTAAGTGTGCATGTGTCAGTTCAACGTCACAGAGATTTGAAAATATTAAACTCAACTCTGTTTTTACAGTGAGTGGCTTTGTAAAAATCTGTCAGAGAGCTAATCCCATGCCACACAGGTGTTCTTATTACTGTACCGTAAATGTGAAACGAAATCCCCCTCTTTCTCCCAACACATATTGTATGTACTGTATATTAGGGCTGACCCAAAAATATATATATATATATTCGAAGCTTCGTTCGATGGCATGAAATTCAAACATGAAAAAATAAAAAAATATGTTTTACAAGCGCACAACGCATTGTGGCATGACATTTTGAGAGCTTGTTGACCTGCTACCCTTCAACGCCACGTGCTTGAGCTCCACAATTCACGAATAACTCATTATCAAATCCCCCTGTCGAATTTGGCTCATTTTTAGGGCTAGAAGTTAATGTATATACATATACATATACACATAATGTATATACACATTCATTCGCACACTCATACACAGTTAACATGCTTTCAAATCTGACCACCTAACTGTGATTGTTTCTTGAAACCCTAGTCCATGGTGCCTGTATACTGGCTAGTACACACAGTCAATGGAGATGTTTGACAGTGAAGCTGTTGTTAAAGCTGGCTGAGCATGACCAACAACGATACCGCTAATTAATTAGTGTGTGTGTGTGTGTGTGTGTGTGTGTGTGTGTGTGTGTGTGTGTGTGTGTGTGTGTGTGTGTGTGTGTGTGTGTGTGTGTGTGTGTGTGTGTGTGTGTGTGTGTGTGTGTGTGTGTGTGTGTGTGTGTGTGTGTGTGCGTGCGCATTATATTATATATTGTATGATATTACCGCATATTGAGTATTGTTTGTGTACAAAAGGTACTGTAGACAAGTACTGAATAGAACCAAAGAATGTGAGAGATCAGCGTTTGGTGATGGTGGAGGGTGGTTGGTTGGATAAAGGTCACCAGTCACCCCACAGCAAAAACCTGAGTTGCATTTGACCCGTAAGTGCCGTACAGTTACCAAGATAAATGGTGCCTGAATGTCAGTTGATGACCTTCACTGATTGTCACTGGCCTCTGTGAGGTGGTGGAAACATAGGATGGATGGATGGAGACACAGAGGCAGAACAATGACCACAGAGAGAGATAGAGATGGAAAAGACATGTTCCAATGTGATAAGATCATAGATTATAAGAAGAGAAGAAAACAACACGTAGACAGACAAGCAAGCGAGCGCTCGCGTGCACAGACAAGTGCACGCGCACACACAGTCGCTAACACGCACACATACGAACACGTGCATAGAAGCACACAAACACAATTTGATTCTTCCATTTTCTGAGACCCTATTGAACATTGATTGCTCTGCGCACATTTTCAGCCTCCCTGCAGCTGTGAGGAAAAATCCATGTGCTTATTGCTTGTTCCTCGCCTCCATGTGCACATTCACAGCCACTGGGCTCCATTTATCAATGCCTCCCGCATGGCTTACTCATTTGCGAGACGCTGAAATGCCACCATAAAGCTTATTTAATGAAGGAAACATGCATGCCAGAATGTCTTGATGGTCCCATACCACACGTGGTCCGCCCTACCTCCTTCCATAATTGCCTTATTGGCCCTGCACCCACTGTTGAGGTGCGTGTAAATGGGTATGCTCCGTCCCATATGTTTGAAAAATGCTCTGCATTCCAGATTGTTACCAAGTTTTGCTCTCTAAATTATGGTTGGTGCTATGAATTTAAAAGTGGGTTGAATAATCAAACTGGATAATGTATTGATCCAAAAAACGGGATCAGCTATATGGAAATTATGTTTTACAATTCAAGACATTCAGCTCACACATTCTGTATAACTGTGTATAAAGGTACTGTTATGTTTATGCTATACTGTTCTGATGTTTTTTACATTATAAAGTGAAATGACCCAAAGGAACTGGTCAGTTTGTATTTTTGGAGCAGAGTAGAGCACTATCAAAAGTTGAGAATAGTTTTTTTCTTTTTTTTTAATACTGTTTTTATTAGGCATTTTATGTATATGACAACTTCAGAATATCCTTGACAATGATAATGAGTTATTCAGTTATATAAAATGAAAGATAATGACAGGTAATGTAAATTCCACATACAATACATAATAAAAAAGATATATAAATGTGATAAACACGAAAAACAAAAAACAGTTAAACAATGACAAATGTGAACAGACAAACAAAACAAAGACAACAGGACAGACACTGTTTTTTTTTTTTTTTTTTTTTTTAAGATATTTTTTTGCGGCTTACGCCTTTTATTGATTTTTGAAGGGACAGACAGTAGGCTGACAGGAAACGGGAGAGAGATGGGGGGATGACATGCAGTAAAGGCCGTGTCGGGTCCGGGAGTCGAACCCGCGGCACACTGCGACTGGATTACCAGTCCGGTGCCCAGACCGTTACGCTACGGCCTGGGCCCAGACACTCTTGCTCTCAAACTTTCCCAACACGTTGTTGTAAATTAACTGAATTACAGACATTTATTTTTAAATGAGAAAAATAAAATAAAGAAAAAATACTCGGTTCCTTTTTTTTCTTTTCCAATTTTCTAATATGTTATCTATTGCGTGCACCTATTGAAATGGTCAATGAAGGGTTGCCATGTCTGGTAAAATCTATCTTCACTCCCTCTCAATTCAAACTTTATCTTTTCCAATTGCAAGTAGTGCATAACATCTTTCATAAGTGTAGTGTGAGTGGGAACCTGTGCTTGTTTCCAATTCAACAGTATCAGTCTGCGAGCCAGTAGAGTCACATATTTTACCATTATATTGGAAAGTAGACAGTTTGACCCCGGGCCCCCTGACCAAAAGTTGAGAATAGTTTTAACAGAATATATGACGTGGAGTGGACCACACAGTGACGAAAAGAGAGTTGAGCCAGAAGGCAAAGCTCTCCGTCTACCGAGCAATCTTCGTTCCTGCTGTGTGGGTCATGACCAATAGAATAAGGTCGCAGATACAATCGACAGAAATGAGTTTTCTCAGACAGGTGTCTGGCATCTCCCTAGAGATAGGGTGAGAAGTTCAATCACGCGAGAGAGACTCAGAGAAGAGACACTGCTTCTTTGCTTGAGAAGAAGCCAGATTAGGTGGTTTGGGCTAGAGATGCAACGATATTAATTTTACAATTCCGATCCGATATATTCATTTTTGAAATTTCCCGATATCCGATATATCCGATCCGATATCCGGTATTTTACATAGCAAAAAAATAAAATACACAAGGCCTTACATTTAAATTCAAAGAGGGGATGTTTATGCAAAGTGTTAAACCTGTAAAAATAAGAATAAGAAGTGTTTAACCTGCAAACCTTAAGGAAATAGCAACCTGTTAATACTATGGTTTATTATTATTATTATTATGTGCAAAGGTACCTTTTTACCCCTAAAATGATGCCTGCATGTAACCTGTTAATTAATACTATGGTTTAATAATAATAATAATAGTAATTATTATTATTGCTATGTACAGTGGTACCTTTTTACCCCTAATGTGATGCCTGGAATCAGCTGCGCTATCATGTGACAAAAGCCTTGAGCCTTACCGACAGAAAATAAATACCTCAGGACGTTTGTTATGGCGCTGGTGTGTTTATGCTACTTTAGTTTGCAAACTTTGTCTTTGTCTTAAGAATTGCACTACACTTACAATCTGAATCAATATTTGAGCTTCTGACAACAATGTCATGGTTTGATAACTGAGCCAATTATATAAAGACGGATTTAACCGCAACGACGCATGCTTATTATTCTTCATCATCATCATCATCTTCACAGCAGCATTTTTTTCAATGGCAATAATAAAGTTACAAAGATGTAATCACATAGCGCTAAACAGCACGTATGTGCAGTTAATATATAGCAGAAGAATGGATTACAAGAGCAATGTCAGAACGCAGCTGTGGTGTGGAGATGATCAGGCTCCACCACACAACTGAACTGACTGCGCATGCAGTGACTTGACTGATCCGTGCGACGACGGGTAAACTTTATACTTTTAATACTGTTAAGTCTGTAAGTGATTCCATTCTCTTGCATATTGCACCTTAGTGGGGCTTTTTCTATAATATCTTTGCATTCTGTACATACTGGAGGTTGGATTCGCTCACTGCACTGTCTGTGCAGGACGGACTGTAGTAAACATTAAACACGTTTCCCCCTCCTGTATCGGAGCGTGTATCGGTGGCGTCAAATCCGATCTCCGATACATTAATTAAGCTGGATCGGAGGCCGATCCCGATATAATATCGGATCGGTTGCATCTCTAGTTTGGGCATCTGGTTGGGATGCCTCTCGAGCATCTCCCTAGGGAGGTCCTCAATGCACGTCCCACTGGAAGCAGACTAAGGACCAGGTGAAGGGATTACATATCCACACTGGCCTTGGAATGCCTTGGGATCCCCCAGGAGGAAGTTACAAATGTTGCTCTGGAGAGAGAAGTCTGGAGCTCTCTGGTGGAACTGTTTCCCCGGCGATCCGACTACGGATAAGTGGGGCGGGGGTCGCGAGACATGTGACATGTCCAAAGCATTTCCGGGAGTCCCCAGCCAAAAACATTGAGAACCCCTTTTCATATCAAGGCCCATTATTTATTCTGCATTTGAGCCACGGAACACCATTTGATGATTTAGCCTCTCAGACCCCAAACTGAAGAATAATGTCCACATTTCCATGCTACCATAGGAGAGATAACAGGCAAACGATTACAACAATGATTCCTATACATTCTCTACATTCTCTAATTGTGTACAGTAGAACCTAAAGACAAGTCATTCTATGTTTGGTTGCTCCGTCAAAATACATTTTTGTCAACAAAATAAACTGTACATTTAGTTGACTAAAATCTTACGACATTTAGTCGACTAAAACTAGACTAAAACTTTTCAGATGACTAAAATATGACAAAAAAATTAAATTATTTTACTCAAAATACTGACTAAAACTAAATTGCTGTCAAAATCAACACTACACTCACATACTGCGTCACACTCCCGCCTGCCTGCATGATGCCCGTTCTCATTTAGACAATGGGCACATTGGAGAGTTAAGCAGGGCCACTTGCAGAAAATAGCAGACCTACAAGCTCACACAACGCATCGCACTGAGATGCGAGAGTGGTCGCTGGACTGAGTCGTGCCCCCTCCCCCACGTGCGCACACTTACTTATGGTTGTCCATCGAATCCGATGATGACGTCCACTTATGTCCTTAACGATGAGTTATTTGATGGCTAAAGAGTCCAATCCTGGAGTTGCATGTTTTATTGCAGGTGGGGCATGGGTAGGTTGTAGTGGTGGTAGTGGTACTGGCAGTCATGGGTGTGTTCCTCCTGTGTCTCTGTTGCTGTCTTCTGACAGTCCTGTCCTCCTCCAGCCTCTGGGTTCCTTCGTGACAGCGCTGCCGCCATGAGTCACGGTCAGCAGCAGCAGCCTCCAGGTCCTCAGGCCTGATCTTACACTTCCTCAGTGAGGTCTTCAGCTGGTCTTTGTAGCGCTTCTTTGGCCCTCCTGCCAGGCGCTGGCCATGATGGAGCTGGCCATACAGCACTCTACGGGGCAGCCGATCTTGGGGCATCCGTATGACGTGTCCGAGCCAGCGCAGTTGGTGCTGGGTGATCATGGCCTTGATACTCCTGCAGTTGGTCTTGGCAAGTATTTCAGTCTGAGGTACATGATCACGCCAGGTGAGGCCAAGGATGCGCTGCAGGCATCCAACATGGAAACGCTCCAGGGCCTTGATGTGACGGCTATATGGGGTCCATGCTTCACAGCTGTAGAGGAAGGTGGTGATACAGACAGCCTGGTAAACAGAAACTTTGGTGTGCAGGTGAAGGTTGTTGTTTTGGAAGACTCGTCGCCGTAGTCTCCCAAAGGCAGCTGATGCCTGCTTGATCCGGTTTTGGATTTCACTGTCGATGCTGCAGTCTTCAGAGAGGATACTGCCCAGGTATTTAAATGATGGAGTTATTGTCAGTGGCTTGTGGTCAATGGTGAAGGCAGGCAGGGTGTGTGGGGTACTGGAGCTCCATTGGCAGACCACTTCTGTCTTGGTGGTGTTGACAGACAGCCCCATCCTGCTGTAGGCCTTGACAACCACAGCAAGGATGGACTGGAGGTCCTGTGGAGAGTGTGCCACAAGAGCACAGTCATCCGCATACTGCAACTCAATGACCTGCTCTGTGGACTGTTTGGTCTTTGCCTGTAGCCTCCTGATATTAAAAAGGTTTCCATCCAGTCTGAAATCCACTAAAACACCACTGCTGGACTCAAGCTCCTTATGGAGAAGATGGGTAACGCACAGGAGGAAGACATTGAAGAGCACAGGTGCCAGGCTGCCAGCACACACCCCTGTCTTACCCCTGTGCGTACAGGGAAGGATTCAGACTCTAGTCCTCCGATGGTCACACGGGCCATCATCCCGTCGTGGAACTGGCGGAGGATGCTGACAAACTTGGCTGGGCAGCCAAACTTGCTAAGCACGCTCCAGAGGAGCTCCCTGTTGACTGTATCGAAGGCCTTGGAGAGATCGATAAAGGCCATAAATAGGTCCTGGTGTTGTTCCCGACACTTCTCCTGGAGTTGCCGTGTTGTAAAAATCATGTCAACCGTACTCCTATTCTTCCAAAACCCACACTGTGACTCAGGTAGAATTTCCTCTGTGATGGTATTAATGAGCCTCTGCAGCATCACCTTGGCCAGTACCTTGCCAGCAACAGAAAGGAGTGATATCCCCCTGCTGTTGCCACAGCTAGACTTGTCACCCTTGTTCTTGTAGATGACGACAATGTTTGCGTCCCTCCACTGTTGGGGGATACTCTCCTCTTCCCAGGCCCTCAGTATACACTGATGAAGAGCCCTGGTGCAGAGGTACCCTCCCTACTTCAGGAGTTCAGCCGGGATGTTGTCAGCGCCAGGAGACTTGTTGTTCTTTAAAGCACGAACAGCTGCTCGAACCTCCATGAAGGTCGGTGGCTGACTGAGGTCATTGATGGGTGGGTGTTCAGGTAGTTCTTCCAGTATGGTTTGGTCTGTAGAAGAGTGTTGATTGAGTAGGGCATTGAAGTGTTCAGCCCACCTCAGCAGGATCCGGTTTTGGTCCTTCAAGAGTGTGAGGCCATCTGCTGTTTTCAATGGGGTAACTGAGCAGTTTTTTGGGCCGTATATGTTTTTTATAGAGTTGTAGAAATTGTGCATGTCATTTTTATCTGCAAATAGTTGTATTTCATGGGCCTTATTTGTCCACCATTCATTTTGCAGTGCCCGCAAGGTTTTTTGAGTTTCCCTGCGAGCTGCCTGCCACTGTTGCTTGAGTGTTATGGATTAGGGGTTGTTTAACCCATTCTGACCTGAGATCAGATTCATAACGAGGTTTCCACCGGACACACACTGGTCTGATGAACCCATTCTGACCTGAGATCAGATTCTAGAAATGTCAGTCGCTCTTCGATTTTTCAAAAATAGCAGACCTACAAGCTCGTATCGCGCCACTCGGTGGCGCGATACGAGCTTGTAGATCTGCTATTTTTCAATAGCTAAAGCATAACATGATGCTGACACCAAAATGGGTGCCCGGTCAGAATGGGTTAAGGTCGCCTTATGTGCTTTATGCATCTTGTCCAGTAAGTTCCTGATGGAGTCTGAGTTCTCATCAAACCAGTCTTGATGTTTTCTGACTTTGTAGCCAATGGTTTGAGCTGCTGCCTCATGTAGTGAGGAGCTGATCGAGGCCCACTTCTGGTCCATGGGCTCCGAGCTCAGACCTGGTTCAGTCTCCCTTAGCTTCTCAGCTAGGGAGCAGTGGAAATCATTTCGCACCTCAACCTTCCTTAGCCGAGTGCAGTGTAGGCGTTTCTTACTGGATCGTTGCAGCCGCAGGGGGGGGCGCACCGAGATGTGGAGTTTGGCAACAATCATACGGTGGTCCGTCCAGCATTCTGCTCCTCTCATGGCCCGGGTTATATGAACATCTCTGGTGTCACTATGTCTCACAATGATGTAATCGATCAGGTGCCAATGTTTGGAGCGGGGATGCATCCAAGATGTTTTGTATTTGTTTTTTTTCTGCTGGAAGAGTGTATTTGTTATAGTCAGGTCATGCTCAGCACAAAGAGTGAGCAGTCTCATGCCATTTGCATTGACTTGACCAACACCATGTCCACCAAGTACTCCACTCCATATGCTGTTGTTTTGGCCTACACGAGCATTGAAGTCGCCAAGCAGTAGGATCTTATCAGTCTTGGGGATCTGGCGGAGTGCCTCATCCAAAGACTGATATAAACTGTCCTTCACCTCGTTCTCTGATGGCATGGTTGGTGCATACGCACTGAGAAGGGTGGCAAAGCGCTTCTTTGCAAGGGGGATACGGAGGGACATCAGCCGTTCACTGATTCCGACAGGTGCTTCAGTCAGGCTTGGTAGAAGGGTGTTTTTGATTGCCAGTCCCACACCATGCAGGTGTTTTCCACCACACACACACACACATCTTGAAACAAGCAAACAATCGTAACACCTTCTATCATGTATAAACATGAGCCACGTGAATAAAACTCATGAACGTGCAGTGCGCGCAGTGCACGAGCAGACAGACCAAAGTGTCATTCACTGCTATTTCCAGGAAAGCCATGCCCATTAAGACAAAAGATGCAAACATGAGTGTCGTGTCGACTGAGCAGGGACTTTTGGTCCATGAAATCAAAGACGCTGGCTGCCATGTTATTTGTGTACAAAATGGCCACTGATACCCCAAACTACATAGTGTGGGTTTAACGAACACTAAACATTTTGAAAAGAAAATATTTAAAAATATTACACATTAAACCTTAGACCTATACGATTTCACATATTGTGATATTGCATTGTGCTAAATTAAAGTGTATACAGTATGTATTTCTGATGTGTATCTAGTCGTAAATCCATGTTTTTGTTTTGCCGTTTGTTCAACAGTCTAATGGCCGTCAAGTAAAAGACGTTTTTTTAACCTGACTGACGGTGCAACTCTTCAGACTCCTGTATTTCGTGCCAGAGGCTAGAACGGATAACAGGGGTGAGTGCCTGGGGTCACTGATGATACTGGAGGTTTTTGACAGCTTTTGGGCAAGGTCCTCAGTAGTGATCGACCGATATGGTTTTTGGCCGATATTTCCGATCACCGATTAGTGGACAAATCAAAAAGCCGATAGCCGATTATGAGCCGATTATTTAAGTTAAAAAAAAAGTTTTTACAGTAACATAAATTCCAACACAAGAATTCCTTGAAATGCATTATTGATATTTATCGCTTATAAGAAGCACCAACATCGTTTCAGTAACACTTCCCCCCCTCCATCAAATGCAGCTTTTTTTTTAATTGCATGTACTGTAGCAGCATATATATGTATCTATCTATATATTTATCTATGAATGCACCAAGTGTGTGTGTGTGTGTGTGTGTGTGTGTGTGTGTGTGTGTGTGTGTGTGTGTAATTGTCCAGAACCGCCCCAAAAAGGCCTCTGCCCGGGATCTGGACCGGGCCCATGCCCACTGCCCAGCATCCATATATGGAGCTGGCTCCATATTTGGGCATGCCTGACACAGAAGACAGAACTCCACAAGCTGGCTGCCTATACTCCCTATTTGGGCATGCCTTACAAAGAACTCCATATATGGGCATAAAAGGGAGACAGACATAATTACTGGGTGGGGCATTCATTTCCAACTTGCATCGTTCCAAGTAGGTCAGTGCCCAATGGGCTGTAGAGGCACTACTAGTTTATCAAAATTGGTGATCTACAAGCCCACAGCACATTGCAGCATGACATGTTGAGAGCTTGTAGATCTGCTGCCCAAACTCTCCAAAGCCATGTGACCTTGTTTGCCACTTTCAAGATCACTGGCCACTTTTTTAATGCATGTAAAATTTGTTTTTACCATTCATTTTATAGCAATAAAAGACAATATGTCTCAAAACACTGGCCAACAATAAAGTTATTGGCAACTAATTATAGCCAACATGCAATAATCATATTAGGCTGGTCAGGATGGGGGGAAAAAACGTTGTCCTTCAGTTGGCTGACGCGCGCGCGCACACACACACACACACACACACACACACACACACACACACACACACACACACACACACACACACACACGGACACACACACACACACACACACACACGGACACACGGACACAACAGGCAATCGATACAACGTGTTACAGCTGTTGTTTGCAGCGTTAGCAGGCAGCAGCTAGCTTGGCTAACGTAGTTCTACCACTGCTCTCTGTGACTCTGTCCCTCTCACGTTCGGATTTTATTTTGGTTAATTGAAGATGAAAACAGCAAAGCTTTTTATCGTTACAAGGTTAGTAGCCTCCTCCCTGCAGTGGCCCTCTCTCTGACTCCGTGTGTGTGTGTGTGTGTGTGAGAGAGAGAGAGAGAGAGAGAGGAGACGTCAGTCTGTAGAGCGGAGCTAAGCCGTGTCTACTCCTCCGGGGGTGGAGCACTGGGAGAGTCAGACACGCAGCTATACATTTCCTTACAACCGTACTCTACCGGATTTTCAATGAAAGTGGTTGTTTCACCATGTTTGCGCATTTATGAGAAATATAATAATCGGCCGTTTTTTTTTCGATTATTTGTTTTTAGCACCGATACCGATATTAATTAAAATCATGAATATCGAAGCCGATAATCGGCCGTGGCCGATTATCGGTCGATCACTAGTCCTCAGTAGGTAATGACTAGGACCCAATATTCCTTCCCGCTGCTCTCGCCATTCTCCTCACAACCTTTCTGTCTGAGGTGTTAACTGCATACCGGAGAGAGATGCTGCTGGTTAAAACACCATCGGGGCCCATGACGTAAATCACCGTCAAGTTCAAGTGCACGGTCATGTGCCTGAGACGGAGATTGATAATTTCCGTCAAATTAGTGGCATGAAAACTGATCGCATCGCTCTACAGCCTAGAGGCGCTTGCTGACGATGGGCACATTTTATTAATGGATTAAATAGGCCCGGGCCCTCAAGGTGTTAAGTGGTGACGGTTGAGGTACTGAGGTGAGCTCTCTTCAGTCACTGCAGGAAGTGTAGACGCTGGTTAGCCTTTTTGCCCGGTGAGGAGGTGTGCACTGTGCACTGTGCAGATACCAGGACAGGTTGTTAGAAACAAACACGAACCTCCCATGTTCTTGGTCTTCGACATTCAGGATCAGGTTGTTTGTTATCACTGCACCAGTCTGCAAAGTTTCACCGTTTGTCTGAAATCAATGTCCTCGTTGTTCTATGTAAGACCCATCAATGTGGTATTGTCCATGTACTTTACGAAGTAGTTTGTATTGGACTTAGTACAGAAGTCATGACTCATGAGTTGTTGACTAACTACACACAATGGCCTGTCTATGAGGAAATCCAGCATTAGTGCTCAAGTCCAGTGTGCCCAGTTTGTTGACCAGATGCTGGGAGATTAAGGTGAATGCTAAGATAAAGTCAACAAACAGCATATCTCTGCTGTCGGGCAACTTTTTTGTCAGGAAATGAAAAAGATTATACGTAGTTAGAGTTAGTTCAGTCAAATATACTCGAGGGGGTTCATGCCGTGTTCAAGGGTGCACACTATACTCAAGGGGTTAATATTCTGCATTACTGTGGGTGTAAGCAGACCTAAGATTCCATGTGCGGACAGGGCGGGCTGTCTGCCTTCCGGGTTTTTGGACGGCTGGTGGATGGAGGTGGGGCTCCACCCGCGCAGCTCACTAGTCTGCATGCTCTTCCTGCCTTCCTCTGCATATGGTTCCTGGTTGCCATGTGATGCTTGCTCCCACCACCACCCCAGCACCACCGGTGGGCTCTGTTATTTATGTTCCCCATGGGGGTTTTATTGTATATCTATCTCCCTGCTCTTAATGTTTTATGATGGTGTTTAATCGCACCGAGCAGGGAGAAAATGCAGCAGATCCGAACGCCAAGATAAATATCATATGCACACTTAGTATTCTCATTCTATCATAAATATTGGTTAAATATTGGTTGTCTGACTGAACAAAATTTAGTTTTTTCAAGAAATGAAGAAAAACGTCGATTTTTTTTAAACAAAGCAATACTGCCTCATCAAAGTTGATATTGTGACTTTATTTTAGAGACTGACCGATATGGAATTCTGTGACCTTTACGATAATGGTAGTCCTTGACATGAAAATGTTTGAGTTCCACTCCTCTAAAACAACATTGGACAACGAAAGTTTGACAGTCAGCCCTATAGTTGCTTATTTTAGAGTTATTTTCTGACCTATTAACATTTTTATAGGCCTGGTTGCTTGTTTCTCTCTCACATTCACGAAATGGTCAACCCTGGTCAAAGCAGTGTTTGTGTCATTATATTATCACCACTTTACCCCTATCTGGCTCAAGCTGCTCTAAGCTGCACCTCCCTCTGGTGGAGTTAGCTGCTTTAGCAGACAGTTTTAGGATCCAATGGAGTTAGCTGGTTTTGTCAGAAGCGCTTTTTTATACTTTTCATTGGTTCAATATTCTTTTAACCAACACACAGGCGTGAATTAGATGTGAATTATATTATATATAAAAATAATTATGCATTTAGCTGGTTTCTGCCTGACAGCGACGATATGACAGATGGAGTTCAGCAGATATACTGTACCATCCTCAGTGGAGCGTTTGGCTTGACTCAGAAAGATGTTAAATTATCTGTATGGGCATTGGCAGTTGGTCTGCACACCCATTAGGCACACATCCTGGTGTCTTGTCAGGACCTACAGCTTTCCGTGAGGTCCTGTCCTCAGGGTCTGGAGGACCTTATCTGGGTCAAGCACATGTTCTAAGGCAGTGGTTCTCAACCAGCGGTTCTGGGACCACCCAGTGGTCCTTGAGGGGGATCCAGGTGGTCCCCAGCTAAATGGAGAGTTGGTAACCAAATGGACCCTTATAGATCTTTAACTCTTGAGACTCTCAAATTTCATTATTGTTACATAGATGTAATCTACTGGATCTCTTCTCCACTAGTCTCTCCCTAACATTTTAGTCTAGTTTTTATTTGTTGACAACATTGTTAATATTGAGTCTTAGTTTTAGTCATCATAGCTTTGTTTTTATTTACTTTTTATGTACTTTTCATCAGTGGAAAACGAACGGTAGTCGATGAACTTTTTTTGTCATAGATTTAGTCAACAAAATCAACACTGGAGCGGCGGGCCGTTCCCAGGTGAAACAATCGATAGATAGGGAATCCTCTCTTAAATGTTTGACGTTCCTACCTGTGCCACTCTAGAGCTGGAATGCACAGATGTGCCTCATTGCCTCCCCTATACATAGTATCTGTGAGTAGACTATATTTAGATTTGTTGCCGGCCAGCTGAACCAATCAACATTATCAACGTGCTTCATAACCTATGAAGGATTATTCTGAAATGACTTTCACTATTTGTGTGCAGTACCATTTGATTGCTCGTTACTCTGATTAAAATGTGTCCTAATAAACTGATGCAATATCTTTCTGAGAAAATGAATTAAATCCGCACTTCGAGTCGAGTCTTTATTAATAAAGATAGTGCTCCGCAGCAGCAGTCATACCAGACAATGCTTTCTTATAATAAATTATGTATGTGAACTCACTACTATGTATGACATGTCTTTAATAATGAGACACGGCTGTATAGTCCCTTTTTAATTGAACAAAAAATTCTATATAACTATGTCATTTCCGTTACTACTGCCAATTTTGACACTGACGAAGGCCTGCGCGCCGAAACGCGTTTGTCTGGTATGACTGCTGCTGCGGAGCACTATATCTTTATTAATAAAGACTCATACTTGAAGTGCGGATTTAATTCAGTTTCTATTATGTTCTTTTGGAATCTGCACACACCTGAAACTATATAACTGTCTGAGTAGAGCGGGCCTTTTCCCTTGAAGTGATTTTTTTTTCTGAGAAACCATTACGCATGCAGCCATCCACCCAAAATGTGTGAATTGTTAGATAGATTATTAATCCACTGGTGCAAGATGAAACTGTTCAGCTGTATCTAATTTAAAAAAAAATGCTCCTTTATGTTCAAAGGTGTCCCTTCCTTGTACTTGTTAAGTACAAGTAATTTTGTCTATAGACAACATTTATCATGGCAATCCCTCTAACACCCTCTAACACTCAGGACCAGCGGATACCAAAATATACTGTATATACACCAGGAAGTGGCAGGTCCTAATTGGGCCATAGTCAAAGTGAATTCATGTAATTTGAACAATTAAAAAGTGACATTCCAATTTAGAAATAACAATATTCATTAATACTGTAATGGGAACACAATCTGCAATACTAACATACTTCAGACTCATGAACATCCATTCATGCTATATCCTGCATCACAGTGAAGTGGCTAGCTGGGCGTTATTAGGAGGACTATATTATCATTAGTTGTGTTGCAGCCGGATGATCGCTTTCAATTACCTTTAACCACCTGAGACCAGATTCTACAACATTTGTAGAATCATCCAGAATCAAGACATTTAAATCCTAACCGTTTTCTGAAAAATGTTTGTTGCTATTATATGGTGCTCAAACTCAAAGGACCCCCAAGATTGTATTTGGCCTCAGACCCCCAATCTCAAAATGTTTTATCCCAGGGACCCCCAGAAGCAAATTTTAGTTATTAAATGTTCACTTTAAAAAATACATTATATTCAAAGAAAAATGTCCCCCCCCCCCCCCCCCCCCAAATAACAGATCTACAAGCTCATAGCGTGGCATGAAGTGATGCACTATGTGCTTGTATATCTGCTGAGGCAGGAAATAAATTGATCAGACAGGTCAGCATTGACATAGAAAGTAAATGGTATAGAGTCTAAATTGATTTACCATTTAAACAAAATGGGTTGAATGAAGAACTTGACCTGTCAATTTATTTTGTCTACCATAAAGACCGCTTTGACCTAGTCTACAAAACTAGTCTAGTCTTTCTGTCCTAATTTTATCTGGGTATTGTGAGTTCAGTGTATATTTACTGTACATCTGCATAATTTGGTCTGTATATGTGATACTGATATATGCATGGTAGACTTTGCCACATAAAGGCACAGATTCATCAATTAGTATAATTTCACCTGATTGACTACACCTGTCTTGAGACTTTATAGTCTGAATATTCTTTGTTCCAACAAGTCTGAGGCTGGCTTTGGTGATGGTTTGGCCTGGAATTAGTCTGGAATTTCGGTGGTTAGGTGACCACCGAACTACAACATGACGTCACGAGCCGCGGTGAAGAGCAAACCACCGCCACCGCTCCAGCCCTTCTCTCTGTTTTTATTCAACACCGCTCAACGTTATTTCTTGGTGGTCACGGTGGTCAGCTCACCACTGAAAATCCAGACTATGAATAGGCCTTATCTTTCACCTCATCTGCCCTTTCCTCCTCTTCTCCTTCCTCCCCTCTTCACTCTTTCCTCCTCTACCACCCATGCTCACTGCACCTCGCCCCCTTCATGTCATGCCTTCCTTCCTTCCATCCAACCCCCACCTCTTTATATCTCTCTCTCGTTTTAGTTCGTCGCCCATCCTAACTGCCAGCAGCAGCTGCTGACAATCTGGTATGAGAACCTGTCTGGTCTGAGGCAGCAGTCCATTGGGGTGAAGTGCTGGACCGTCCTCGGGGTCACCGTGGGTCTGCCCTTCCTTGCTATAGCCTACTGGATCGTGCCCTGCAGTAAGGTATGTAGTGAACAGATACACATATATACACGCACACACACATGCACTGGCATGGGTGCATGTGTTTGGTCCGACGTACTAACAGTCCGACACCATACCCAACCCTAAACCTAACCTCACAGGAAGCCACGTGTTAGTTGTAACCGGCAGCTCATGTCGGGAGCGACAGTGTTGTCGGACTAATGCCTGTCGGACTTAGTGGGCCCCATTTTGAACTTCATATTGACAGATTTTAAGAGGTGGAGGCGTGGCCAATGTCATTTTGCAATTATGAGCACGGTAAGATATTACCGCTGTAATAGTTCATTTGATTAATAAATGAATAACTAAGCCTTTGAAATGGCACCTGCCTTTCAGACCGGACTGGAACTGCAAGCATAATATATAGCATGTCAATCCATGCGTAATTGCCAAAATCATCTGACTCGACTCTACGATTTTGCTTTCTATCATTTGACTGGATAACAATAGAAACGTGTACAATACAGCGAATGAAAGCAAACTTCTCAAAGATTATGGAGATGTTTTAAAAATAATTAAAGGTTGAGAAATGAGAGAACTATGACTCAACTTTTTCAAATCTCAACTTTTTAACACAGAAAGCCGTCCCTCCGTGCTGCGGCAGCAGGCGCAGACGAGTGCTGTTGCCATGTCTCATAGAAACAAGTAAATGGGTCTATAAAAATAATCCCAAAATAAGCCCCTGTATAACAGGGGTCTGCAAACTTTTTTAAGTGTGCCATATCAAGATTAATTTTAATGACACAAATTTCCGACATATTTTGATTGTCCACAAATATAAAGTTCTTCCTTCTTTTAAAAAAAATTCTTGCACATTGTTATAATGATCATTATAAATAATAAATATATATATATATATCCCCATGCAGTCAGAGTTCATAGTTTTAATGAATATAGAATGTGCTGTGCAGAATATAATTTCCATACAAATGTGGGGGATCTCATTTATAGATGTTTAAACCGACAATACTCAGTGGTCACCCTCCTTTGTGCCAATGTGGCACTGATGCCCATTTACAAGCTCACAACGCGTCGTGATGTGATGCATTGTGAGCTTGTGGATCTGCTATTTTCAAAAGGAATCTTGGAAAAAAGTGACACAATTGTGGAATAATCTTTGAAACATTTTATTGAAACATTTGGGTCACTGGCCCAAAATATTTTGGGATTAGGGTCCTTAGTTGGGCAAATGCATTCATTTCGGGGTCCTTGACATGTCACTGTGTGAGGATCACTGGTTTAAACAACAGTAGGAGAAAAGCCCAAATAAGCACTTTAGAAACAAGAAAAGCATCCACAACTACCAATATTTACAAGCAACTTTACAGAAAAAGAAGCCCAAAGTCGCGTATAATAAACATACATGGCAACACTGCTGAGGTCAAGGGGCTTAACTCTTTCAGCGCCACCTGGTGGTCACCAGTTTAGGCTTTGGTTGCCAATTCGCCCATTATAAAAAAAGAAAGAAAATGTAATTCTATTATGCATCTAATGTGCATGTCATCACCTGTACACCAGATTAGAGGAATTTTCTAAATATGGATTAAAAATAATAAAAAAAATATATATAAAAAAAAGAGAGAAAAAACTCGTCTTAACGACCGTGGCAATCAGTGCATAATTGGATTCAGCTCGTCTTAACGTTATGGCACTTAAACTGTTTTAATAGCAAATTGCAAAAAAAACATATGGACACTTCCCCAATGCTAAAATATGCAGGAACGTGGTAGGCCATATGTGTGTGCGTTCAGCACGGCTTCCATAATATGAAAGGGCGCAGAGCGAGTCCACGGTTTGAGTAAATTCTGTAATACCTGTAAATGTTTTTTGTACGGTCAAATTTTCATCCAGTATGTCTAACAAACTTACTGTAACTATGCACCCCCACTGACATGCATATATGCATGTCCATAACATGCATGCATGTTAGTGTCTATGTGTTGATAAATCAATCAACACATTGATGATAAATCAACACATAGATGCACTCACATGCATGTGATTCTATTTATGCCTAAACTATGCCAGCAGAAGTTGGTCCCTGTCCCATTTCTATTTAGATGTTTTCAGTGTGCGACAAGCTTTTATTTCTCCCATCTCCTCACTTTGTGGTGACATTCTGGTGATGCCAGAAGATGAGGACATGCACATAGCTTGTGACAACTGGGGGTGCATACTTAGTTTAGACTATAGTCATTGGTTAGACATGGGTTAAGGTTAGGTTTAGGTGTGCTGCCCTTTGGGAGGTTAAGTTTAGGGTGAGGGTTTGAGATGGGTTGTAGTTGTAGGACTAATGACTGGTCTACCCTATGACTAGTCTAAACCAAAAAATGTCTAAACTAAGTACTGCACCCGACAACTGATCTTCATCAGACATACGATACACTGAAGGGTTTGGAGTTAATGTAAAGAAAAGTGACATTTAAATAGGATTATCCATATTTCAGGCATTGTGCAATCATCCACAGGCAAACGTATATAATTAAACCTGTGTTATTTTCATGCTTGCACAATCTTTCATCAACCAAATTATAATTATGTGGATTGACAATGCATTCTCATCACTCCTAATTCGATTATAATGCTTGGTCAGGTACCGTTTTTATCCCATGCTGATGCAGAGGAAGTCCATTTCCACACACGTTGCTGATGGTGACAGATCATAATCTATTCCCACCCTATCCCCCCCCCACACACACACACACACACACACACACACCACATAACTTTGATGTTGAAGCCTGGCTGGATTTTCCAGCTGGAAAAGGAGATTTACTGTACCTATCCTGTTTTAAGCCCAGCTCTGGAGTTGTGGGCATTTGCATACATAGATACACGTGCATGCATGCGTGCGCGCGTGCAGTGCGCGCATATGCATTTGTGTGTGTGCAGTATGTTTTGTCTGAGGGGCTTATTGGGTGCCTGAGGGGCTTATCGAGTGTCTCTAAGTTGTGATGAGCTAGTGATTTTAAAAGATAGATGGCATGTCAAGTGTGTTTGAGCGCACGCGCATGAGAGACAGATAGTGAACACTCACCCAGAAATGCTGGGCGGCTGTTTCCACAGAGGGGATTACTATCCAATCAGACACTAAGAAACTGGGTTAGGAAAGAAAGAAAGCTATTCTGTGAGTAGTGTAGGGGACACAGTAAAGACTCACATGATGCGAGGGGGGCCTCTGTCAAGTCTGTCTCTGTCGCTTTAATACCCATATATGGAGATCCCTGATGTCATCAATATGTCATTATCACGCTGGGCAAGACCTAAGCTGTAGACGGTATCATTTTTGGGGGGGCGGAAGATGCAGGATTTTGGCGAAAGTACCACTCAAGAAATTACATTGAAGCTTTACAAATCAGTTTACATTCTCCGTGAATGAAACACGTGTTGTGATTGGTTGAAAAAAAATATCGTATCCGAAGGAAATACGTCTGACGGTCCGAAGTTCCACCGATACCGTCTCTGCCTTAGGTTGTGACGAGGCTTTTCTCTTCGCAGTAAGGCTGGGACCGAGGCTAGTCATTATAGTAGTGACATGTTATTGGGTTCTCTCCAGGTCCCCCCTGGGAGAGGAGGGCTGATGTATGGTCTGTGCATTTGTCCATTTCTTGTGGTTGCTTCTGAAGTACAATCATCCATTCCACTAAGCAACTCAAAGCAAGGGTGAATATCATAATCCATTTGCCATTTTGGCATATTTTGGGGGGCACTACCCACACGTTTAGCTGTGTTGCTCAATTCACGAATGCCTGATCCTTACAAGCTATACCTCATTGTAAAGGTGACTAATCAACGATAAGAATGTTATAAATTACAATACCATTTAGTTTTATTAAAGGGAAGATATACGTAACTAATTGACCAAAGTTCCGAACATTTTTTGGGAGTTTATGTTCTATTGCAGTTCACTTACAGTATGAATAAATAAATAAATAAACATAAAGTAGTGTACGGTAAGCTGGCTGGATATGGCCATGTGCATTTCACCCTCAAAATAGAGTCCTCAGATGTGTGTACTTTAAGGTATGTTACATAGAGAGCTTGTATGGCGTCAACGTGTGATTGTGTGTGGTGGCTTACTATGCCGGTGGCTTAATATGCCAGTGGCTTACTATGCCAGTGGCTTACTATGCCGGTGGCTTAATATGCCAGTGGCTTACTAATAGTAAGCCACTGGCATATTAAGCCACCGGCATAGTAAGTTACTATGCCAGTGGCTTACTATGTCAGTCAAAAGAGACATCATATTGATATTTGTGTTTGTCCACTTTCCCTGGTACTAGAAATAATGAGTAGTGGGAGACTGGGAAACATACAGTAGGTAATTGGCTCTCTATTGGGAATATGCTTTTAGAGATGCCTTGCTTTGACAGGTGATACACTTGTCTGACTATTGATCACAATCCTTATTTTTGAGGGGAAATATGTTGACAAATGCAATTATACACAACACGCAAATTGACAGGTACAGTGCTAGTGAGAATGCCTCAAAGATCCCCTTGTTAGTTGACAAAACCCTTCGTATGTATTTAAACGGTTTTAAGCTTGCAAATGGCTTGATGGATTCATATGACACGAGAGAGGAGATGGTGCAAAATGGAGAGAAATAGAGACTTGGCTTTATGATCAAGTCATAAATTATTTATGTTCCCCACTGGTTGCTTTCACACCTACCTTCCCATATTTCCTTTCCTCCTCAAGTCCTGCTCTTCCCTTTCTCCTGGGAGCTTTCCTTTCCCTTCTCTTCTCCCTTCTTCAAATGTGAGTCACTGCAACACAACAACACAGCTGAGCTGTGCTGTTCCCAAATAACCCATATAACATACAGTCCAGTCGCTTACCAGTGTTACCACCATCCATTCAATGTTTTACGGACAACTAATGATAATTTTTTTGTAGATAGTTTAACACTTGCTATTGGGTGTCTGAGGAGCTAGTCATTATAATGCATTATACGCATAGTCGCATACGTGCAATATAATCTAATTATAACTCTGTATAATTGTCTCCACCAGGCCGAAGGCATGGGGAGAGAATATGTTTTGCACCCCATCCGTCCGGCACCATTGGCCCGGTCGTGGTCGCTGCCAAACTGTGCACACACACTCCCTGGATGTCAATTCTGAACCTCTGCCCCAAATGTTCCAAAACGGCCTGTTATTGCACCACCATTTATATTACATTTTATGCCTACATCTTTTCTTGTTTTTGTATCACTCCCCTCACTCATGGCAAGTAACGCCTGGCTATGTGATGAAGTACAGTACCATGGCCCATTGGCCCATGCGTCACACACGATTCATCTTTGTAACACTGTGTGACGTGCACAGTAAATGTTCCATGTGAGCAGGTAAAGAAAGCAACGATGAGGTTAACCACATGAACCTAGCCTCTCAATTCTGCATATGTCATTATAGGAGACAATTCTATGAAAATAGGCCTGGGGGACCCTGAAGTACGGTATACAGGGTTTAAGTGGTATACAGTTCAATAAGGAACATTGGAAGACGTCGATTGGATAACTGATTAAATAAACTGTATCGACGAAGTAGCCTTGTTCAATAGAGAAGTGGCTCGTGCATCGAGTAATGGGGTCTGACGGGGGTGTAATAAATAAAGGGGGTGTAACACACACACACGCGCGCGCGCACACGCACACACACACACAGAAGCTGTGTAGAGTTGTGTTTTGAACAAAAATATTGTTGGGGGCTGTCTAACGCTATTGTGATCCATAGCGTGTGCATGTACGTGCAGATGCCTTTCGTGCTGGACTGTGCTGGTGTGTGCGTTTGCGTGCCTACTGTGGGAGGTCGGGTGGGAAACAGTACTCGGAATGCAGTATCAGGGGTTAGACACACGATGGCGCCCCTTGCTTTATTTCTCAAAGAAGCTCAAACAAAGTCAGTTTCACATCAGAACTCATACAGACAATATTCTTTTCCAAGAAGTCCCGGGTCCGAGGCGGGAGTTATCACTGCAGAGGATGAGAGGGGTGGTTAGCATGCAGTCAGAGTACAAGGTAAGTGTCTAGTTGGGGCCTGAGACTCCGGTCTGGGCAATTCTACCAACTAGTCTTTTCTGTAACTTTCTTTCTTCTTCCTTTCCAGGTTCCAGAGGGGCCAGGAGGCTCCCCCGGAGGTAGGTATCACGGTAGGTAACTCTCTCTATCCATAGGGCACAGAAGAGTACTTTTGAGTAGAAGTACTCGAATACATATCGGTGAGTAATCAGAGTAAAAGTACTTGGTAAGGGGACCGGGTGAGTATGGTAGCTAGGACCCCTTAGGCTCGGCCAACAGGTAGGTACACAAGTGCTTATATTCTGATTTCTCTCTAAACATGTGGGCTGCCGTAGCAGTATACTGCAGCAGCCAATGTGTTAGACAGAACCAGTGACTTTTCTTTCTAATCACAGCCTTGGTCTTCTTTCACCAGGGTAAGGGCGGCTCTCGCCAACTTAAAGTCTTTTACAGGTTTAACTGAACAGAAACGGCCTGTCTTCGTTCACAGGGCTAGGGTGACACTTTAACTAGAATGTACAGCCTTTGATAAACATCAACAAGATCCTCTTCGTTCACATTCTTCAGCGCTAGTGTGACACAGGTAACTATACGCCTTTTCTTCAGTTAACCTCAACAAGGTGCTCTTCAGTTAACATCAACAAGGTGCTCTTCATTCACAGTTCTTCTTATTATCCTTAGCTTCTCAAGCGTCGGTAAGTGCCTCTTCTTAGTCAACGTGTGATAGTGAAAGAACGTTTGTCTTACTGCGACCTTAACGTGCGGTGGTCTGCCGGTGGATACGAGGGTCCCGTCTTCTGCTACTCGTCCCCGATCCGAGTCAGGAGGGTCTCCAGGTATGCACCGCTTTGAGCGGTGAGGACTTACCATCCAACGCCAAGTGGTCGGCATATGCTGCCTGCGCGTCTTGGTGTGTAGCAGCGAGTGATACTGCTAGACGTGAGGGTCGTTTATAAAGGGTGCGGCTGACAGGTTGCGTCTGTCGTTAATTGCTAACACGGGCGGTGGCTGGATTAGGCGCAGCTGATTTAGGATTGCTCTAGGATAGTATACGGCGTCTATGACACGGCCGTGGGCGTGCCGCGACGGCGCTTGTCTGGTTGCCATAGAGACGTGCCCCTCCCACTGTGGCGAGACCTGACACACTCCACACTACGTTAAATAAGTACTGCCTTGCCCATAACAATGACACTATGGCTGCGTGTGTGTGTGTGTGCGCATGTACGTGCATATGCCTTTCGTGCTGGACCGTGCTGGTATTTGCGTGCCTACTTTAAATAAGGACTGCCTTGCCCAATGCCCATAACAATGACACTATGGCTGCGTGTGTGCATGCGTGCGTGCGCATGTACGTGCAGATGCCTTTCATGCTGGACCATGCTGGTGTGTGCGCTCGCGTGCATACTTTAAATAAGGACTGCCTTGCCCATAACAATAACACTATGGCTGCTTGTGTGTGTGCGTGCGTGCGCATGTACGTGCAGATGCCTTTCGTACTGGACCCAGTGGACTGTTGGCTTCATGGGAGATTATGTGTGTGCGTTTGCGTGCCTACTTTAGAAAATGACTGCAAAGGACTTGCCCATAATAATGACACAAAATAAGGAAGATTACCTGTTCCCCTTCTGGGATATCGATGACCACACATTTAAATCAACTGTTAACGAATATTGTGGGGTTGACTACAAACATACAACGAACACTAACTATGAAAAGTTAAATCTGAAAAACTTCAACCCCATGGAATACAAGATGCATGATTTTGAAAATGATATAGACCCTGATAATAACTTCTTTAATAATGTAAATAATAACTGTGAGTATTACACTGATGATCAATTCAAAGGTTTCAGTATGGAAGGTGCCTTTTCAATCATACATTTCAATACAAGGAGTCTATATAAAAACTATGATAAAATTGAGAATTATTTGAGACAATTCAATAAATTTAAAGTCATTGCGGCATCCGAAACCTGGCTAGATAAGGACAAGGGCTATGATGTGGACATTGAGGGATATGAGTTGTTCACAATTGATAGGACAAATAAAAAGGCAGGTGGAGTTGCATTATATGTAGATTCAGATTTGAGATGTAATATAGTTCCAGCAATGTCAAATACCATTGATGGAATTATGGAATATCTAACTATAGAGATTGCTGTTGAAGAATCAAAAAACATAATTATCAGCTGTGTATACAGAACACCTGGATCCTGTATAGATACATTCAACAAAAAACTAGATAGCCTATTACGTACTAATAACAAACTCCATATCGTGTGTGGTGACTTCAATGCTGACCTTTTGAACCCCCATGGGAATAAAAAAATAACAGAGTTTATCAATACAATGTATAGCAACAGTTTATTCCCTGTAATCACCAAACCAAGTCGAATCACAGCAGAAACAGCCACACTGATAGACAATATATTTATAAATGCAATAGAATGCCAAACCACAGCAGGATTACTCATAAATGACATTTCAGACCATCTACCCGTCTTTGGTATCTTCCACCAAATTCTTAAAAAGGAAACAAATATAAATGTACAAAATCACAAACTGACCAGATGTAGAACACCTAGAGCGGTGGCTGCCCTTGAAGTGGACCTAAGCACACAGTCTTGGAATGAGGTATATGCCACTGAGGACCCAGACCAAGCCTATGAGGCCTTTTTGTCCATCCTACTTAAACTATATGATAAACACTGTCCACTAAAAACATTTACAAACAAAAATAAGAACAGACAGGATAAACCATGGATCACAAAAGGCCTAGAGAATGCATGCAAAAAGAAAAACGTACTATATAGACTATTCATGAAAAACAGAACAAAGGATGCAGAAAATAGATAAAACATACAAAAATAAATTACTAAGTATTATAAGGATACAAAAGAAGGAGTATTATCATAAACAATTAGAATATCACAGAAACAATATACAAGGGACTTGGAAAATATTAAATCGTATACTTAAAAAAGGTAAAGCAAAAGCAGAATACCCAAACCAATTAATTAAAGATAATGTAATACTAAATAAAACAAATGAAATAGCCAATTAATTTAAGAACTTCTTTGTAAACGTAGGACCTAACTTAGCAAAAGAGATTGTGGAGCCGAGAGATACTACTAATTTAAATGAAAGAAATATTAAACAAAATCCATACTATATATTCATAAGGTGTGTACATGAAAAGGAAATCATAGAAATAGTGAAAAAAATCCAAAATAAAAAATCAACAGATATTGATATGATGCTTGTCAAGGATATTATAAACACCATAGTAAGATACGGTGTAAGAGGAACTGCAAACTCATGGTTAAGGAGCATAGTTGGGTGTAACGAGTAACGGAAAATCTCGTTACTGTAACGACACTACTTTGGTCGTTAGCGAGTAATATAACGACACTACTCCTCCAAAATTGATAATCACACTACAGTTACTGGTCGCTTTAGTGCTGCAGTTACTCGTTACTTAATTGCGTCATGTGGCTGCTTTCAGCAGTGTTGCTTTGGACTAATGCACACAACGGAGATGAGTTGAACATGAACAGTAATGGTGCGCTGGAGTCGCGGACTAGAACATGTCAAATTTACGTCGTTTCGGTATTAAAATCTCCGCAGCAGCACTGCTCACAGCGAGCCAGTCTCCCACTGTCGCAGAGACGGAGCAGTTGGGGTGTTGCCATGTCCGCTTATTATAAGCGACTTTGGGCTTGTTTTATAATAGCGTAGTCAGGCTTCTTTTGGGCTTGTTTTCATAGACATGGCTGCTTGTTTCTCTTCCAAAACCTGGCAACACTGCCAGCTGGGAGGGTCTTGTTTGTTGTAGAATGTATGTGCTCTCAGAGTCACAATCACTAGTTAGTTAATGCAGAGATGAATAAACCAAATATGCCGACATGATAAACTACATTTAATGAGCATGGAGCAGGGAACTCCACATCATAAAGAAAGGGATCCTAAAGCACTGTGAACATATAGGCTACTGATTTCTCTCAGTCTCATTATTTTTATTTGAATATATTTGATTTGATTCATTGAAGAATTGATTAGAAGTTTGCATAGAAAAGGTTTTACAAGGTCAAGAGAACCACTGCACTAGACCGTTTTGGAAAGGCCCATTTTGTTTTATTCCTCCACAACCTGGTAAAGAGCATAAAGAAAGATGTTGTGTATGTCCTCCTTATTAGGATTATAAAGATTTGTTAAGTGGTAAATTATGTGACAATGCGACATGCGATTTTATGGAGTAACGCAAAAGTAATGTAACGAGTAATGTAACTAGTTACTTTCTCCAGGGAGTAATAAAGTAATGTAAGGCATTACTTTTTTCAAAAGTAATATGTAATATGTAGTGCCTTACTTTTATTAGTAACGGACCCCAACTCTGTTAAGGAGCTACCTTGGAGACAGAACACAATTTGTACACATGAATGGTGTAGATTCTGAAGAGCAAGGAATCACATATGGAGTCCCACAGGGCTCTGTATTGGGTCCAAAGCTATTTATTATGTACATAAATGACGTCTGCGATGTATTGGAACAAATGAGCTGTGTCTTGTTTACTGACGACACTAGTCTGTGCTGCTCAGGAAAACACCTAGATCAGCTCTTGGATACAGTTCAAAATGAGCTTACAATATTAAAGAAATGGTTCGACATTAATAAACTATCACTAAATTTAAATAAAACTAAATTCATGATTTTCAGTAATAGATCAATTAACAGAGAGGCTAAAATCATGATAAACAAAGTAGAAATTGAACGTGTGTTTGAGAATAAATTCTTAGGTATAATTATTGACAGTAAACTTAATTGGAAACCGCATATAAATAATCTAAGGACAAAATTATCTAAAACCATTGCTATAATGTATAAATCTAAACCTATTCTAAACCAGAACTCATTATATATGCTGTATTGCTCCCTCGTACTCCCATACATCAATTACTGTGTGGAGGTATGGGGGAACAACTACAAAACAACTATCCAGCCAATATTCCTACTTTTAAAAAAAAGCCATAAGAATTGTCACCCAATCTGATTATTACGCACCAACCAACCTATTATTCATTCAATTAAACACCCTAAAACTCAAAGATATAGTAGATCTAAACACCGCAATAACAATGTATAAGGCACAAAATCACCTGCTCCCGAGCTGTATCCAAGAGCTGTTCTGGCCTAGAGAGAGCCGCTACGGCTACAGTCTAAGAGGCACTTCCATTTTCAAACAAATAAATACTAGAACAAACATCAGAGAGAGGTGCATATCGGTCAGAGGGGTCAAGCTGTGGAATGGATTAGATGATGAACTAAAAAACTGTAGTACAATAAATAAATTAAAAAAATTGTATAGATCAAAAATAGTAGAAACATATAGAACATTGATATGATGTTTTGTTTTCTCGTTTTGTGTTTTGTTTTTGTTTTGTTGTTTTTTTGTTCTTTTTTGTCTTGTTCCTGTTAACTGTATTGTCCTGTCTGTCTTTGTTTTTGTTTTATGTTATGTTTGTATTGTTTGTTTGTTTGTATTGTTTTTGTTGTTTTTTTCTCCCTTCTGTTTGCTTTGTTGTACTATTTTACTTATGAAAGCCATGTATTTCTTAGAAGGGTAGGCACTATAAGCTTTGGCTTCAGCCTACACCTTTTTGGTCTGTTTCTTTTGCAAAAAAATGTATTGATTTGATTGATTTGTTATAATGACCAAAACAAATAAAACTCTACTCTACTCTACTCTACAACCTGTATGTATTGTGTAATTCTGAACTTGTGTGTGTGTGTGTGTGTGTGTGTGTGTGTGTGTGTGTGTGTGTGTGTGTGTGTGTGTGTTTCTGTATGTGTATGGCTGTATGCATTCCAATGTGCTTGTGTGTTCATATATGCACAGCTCCGGCTGCCTGCCCCTTTATACACTGGCTAGAACAGAATAATGAATAAAATTGATGGGAATAATGGAACAGACAACCCCCTATTTCGGGCTCTGGTGAGATTCCTATTTCACACCTAACCTCTCCTATACTCTTCCTGCACCGCACGTGGCCACTGCCATTACCGAGGGGACGGGAACAGAACCCACTGAGACATTCTGTTCACAGGCTTCAAAGAGTTCAGGAGCCAAGCCATCAAGCATGACCGTCTCATTAGCTGTTAACTGAAAGACAGAATTATTGATCAGGTACTATGTCAGTAATGCTTCTTACTGGATTGAATTACGGCCCGGTCAATGGCAGAGGCACAGGTTGTTGCTCGTTTGGAATCCACCTGAAACCTCCCATTAGTTTTGTGGTAGCATGTGTGAGACATGGGGGACAGTTATTAAATTCTGTGTGCTGCTGTTCACGGGGAGGAGCGTGGGTTCCCTGTGGATTGTTAATATTGTACACAGCAGGTTTAGAGAGAGATCTCAAATGTGTGTTTTGATGTGGAAATGTGTATGCATGTGTGGAGTGTTCTTGTGCATATGCAAGTACTGTACGTGGCAGGCAGGTACTGCACGTGTAGCATCAAAATGTATTCAGAGCAATCTCACTAACATGCAGGTGTAATCATCCCCTAAGGCTATCATTGCATTATTTCTATAAACTCTGACGACTATCCTCTGATTACACTGACATTGCAGTACTACAATCTTTGATCAATGGGTCAGCTAGCCTATGGCTATAGCACTGACATGATGTAATAACAGTATGCATACTTTCTGTCCCACTCCCTCCCCCAAGCTTGGTCAGATCCTTCGAAGCCCGTTCATGAAGTTTGTGGCTCACGCCGTCTCCTTCACCATCTTCCTGGGCCTGTTGGTCATCAATGCCTCAGACCGCTTTGAGGGCGTCAAGAACCTGCCCAACGAGACCATCACGGACCACCCCCGGCAGGTGTTCAGGGTCAAGACCACGCAGTTTTCCTGGACTGAGATGCTCATCATGAAGTGGGTGCTCGGTGAGTGACCAGATGCATCACCCAGGTGCATCCCCATTTTGGTGTTCCATGTGCTTACTCCTCTCTCTATCCTCCAAATCAAAAGTGGCAGAGCCAGAAGCTCGTTTTGAGCTTGTAGATCTGCTACTTGAATTTGTTTTAAAATATATTTTTTATCCCACGATTTTGTAACCCATTTTTCACCCCTGTGTCAATCATCTAATGTGATCCTGGGCTCTACACACCCTCCACCAACCTAGTCCCCATATATGGGCTACTTGAATTTGAATCCTGAAAAGTAAAAGTTTTGGACATATAAGGTTTCTTCCATGCGACAGAAATGATAGAGTAGAATAGAGAAATGGAGAGAGACTGTACAGAATTATGTGAATATGAAGATGCTTATTGACACATTCCCTCCCATTACTATAGGCAGGATTGTGAGGCCAGTGTAATGTGTAAAAATTGATTGATCGGCGACTAGGGATCACACACTGCAAAAGTTCACCAAGATGCGATCCAGACCCGAATACCCGATACATATAGGCTACATCATTGTTGTCATTTTGACTTCTCACGCACGTGCAGGATGCCGTGTTAGCGTGAGACCCACACAGGGCGCATCTCTCTCTCTCTCTCTCTCTCTCTGAGTGCACACCACACACAGGAATAGCCAGGCTACACAGGGTGACATGTTTGTGATAGCGCTATAGTGAGACAGGACGTTATAATCTTGAGTTTCATTCAATAACTCTGTCTCTCTCTGCGCGCGCGTGCACACACGCACACACACACACACACACACACACACACACACACACACGCACACACACACACGCACACACGCACAGCGCACAAGGTCCAAAAGTTTGCTCTGCACTGTTGATTGCGATGCGGTTTTATCAACATTATTCAAGTGAAATGCGTAACGGAAATATTGGTCTAATATACCAATATGTAGCCTACGACACAGGGATTTACAGACGGAATGAAGGTTATATATCTTAACATTTAATCATCTATCGATACAGTCGACAGACAGACAGACAGCAGTGCTGTGAGCAGTGTGCTCTCATTGGCTGTAATAGAGGCTTTATCGGGGTGCAGTTGTAACCCAGTTCATACTGTATGAAATCCAGTCGGCGACAGAGTCAAATTTCAAACGTGCTAGATATTCAGAAATGGTCGGGGAGGCGTCGGCGAGCGCTTTTATCGCCGCTGGATCTTCTCGCAGCTCCTTTCACACACAGCGAGCAACCTCTAATGCTGCGTTCTGACAGGCAGATGCAAATATACAGTCTACCATTCATTGTCAATGGAAGCCAGCAACGCGAAGCTACGAAGCGAATCCAACATTTGTACAAGATACAAAGCTGTGTGTGTGTGTGTGTGTGTGTGTGTGTGTGTGTGTGTGTGTGTGTGTGCGCGCGCATGCATTTCATCATTCTTCAGGTATGATCTGGGGAGAGTGTAAGGAGATCTGGACTGAAGGGCCCAGGGAGTATATTATGCACATGTGGAACATTCTAGACTTTGGCATGCTGTCCATCTTCACGGCGTCCTACACAGCTCGCTTCATGGCCTTCCTGAAGGCCTCCAAAGCACAGCTGTATGTGGACATGCATGTACCTGATGAGGACATCAGCAGTGCATCGCTGCCAGAAGAAGTAGCATACTTCACTTATGGTGAGTGATCCGCTTTGTATGACTGGCCTCACAGCAGAATGCTACATTTTTTAGGTGTACAGTAGTGCCATAGAGTATAGACGCAAACTCTGTTCACTTCATGGGGCCAGTCCAATGGCGGCTCTTCTACATATACTTCTATTGGTATGTCCCTATTTGAAGGCTTCAAATCGGGACAACCGGAAGTTTACGGAATGCATTGGAGTCTATGGGCTCGCGTGAGTACATGAACCACGTGACCACGCTGTTTTCTGCCCCCTCAATATCGCAACTCTTCTATTAGATGGCTCTGAGTTGTACACACTTGAAGATGTGCATAATGCACAAACATTTATACAAACTACATATACATAAGCACACACACATAACCACACACACATGCACGCAAGCACGCACACTTATAATTCGTGCCTAACCACTCCCATCTAGTTAAGCCAAGCACTCTCAACGTGTGCAGAATGGTTTGTTAATTTTATTGCACAATACTGTAGGCTACACCTTCCCTTTCTCTTTCTGCCTGCCTCTCATTCAGCCACTACACCTCTGTGAATACCCCCTAAACACCCATCCAGACACACACCTCCCGCCATCTCTGTGCTCTCCCACCTCAGTTGGCCACTTAATCAGGCTCCCTCTCTAAAAGGTCCTATTTAAGGTTGATAGGGCTCAAATGAATGCTTCTAGTATGCACCACATTTTTACTAAAACAAAAATCTATATTGTGCTCGCAAAAGTATTTTATGGGCTCAATGTAATACATTTGGGCCTTGTTAATGTGCATTATAAAATCACAGGTGTGCTGTCTGCTATATTGTGTATAGTGTCTGCAACCTTTCTTGTGCCCTTCTACGTGAAGCCTTTATCAGTGCTGTCATCTGGTGGCGTGAAGCTGTCATGACAGGAGCATCTTTATGTGTTCATTACAAATCACAATTTTCACAGTTACTTGATGGGTTCACATTTTATACAGACAATACATAAATATTATAAATATGTAGGAATAAAATAGAGGAAGGGTCACATAGTAATTATTATCCTGTCGTATGGAGGATGCATAATATGATAAAAGTCTTGACACAATCTTTATGAAAGTTTAATATATGCAGATGTCACTGCTGATGAAGGATTATACACACTTTTCAAGCCCAAACACCAGCCAAATTGGTGCAGAACTTTGGGTCGTGTCCAGAAAGTGTTAGATTTGATGAAAGAATTGAGAAATTTGCAAGCATTCATATGCAGACTCCCAACAAGAAGATGCTGCCAGGCACAAAACCTGCCTGGATTATGGACATTTTAATATGTCTGAACAACAGATGGCAATTTGTAGTGTTGTCAGAAACCATGCTACACACACGCACATGCGCACACACACACACACACACACACACACACACACACACACACACACACACACAATATATATTTTATATAGAATAATAATAACATGATTGTGATTTTATTTTACTCAAGATGGCCACTACTCTACCTGTTGCGATTAATAGGAGACCACATGGCATGCATGAGATTAAGAAATCAGATATATTGTTGAAATAACGAACATAATTCACATTGGTGATGTCACTAAAGGGCCAGTTCATTATTTCAAAAGCATACTCAAAACCCACCTTTTCAGACTTGCTTTCCCCACATAATTATTAATTCCCTACCCCCCACTTCTTGTGTGTCTATCTTAGTCTCTCTCTAATTTTTTTTTTTAAATGTTTTTACCTAGTTTATTTTTCTAATAAAACGGTTTTTATTATTTTGGTCTGTAAAGCGACTTTGAGTACCTTAAAAAGCGCTATATAAATTGTATGTTTATTGTTGAGAATAACTGTAATGGGGTTGAGCGTGACTGGGGGACAAAGCTATATAATGCTATTTTAATGATTAATCATCTTACAAACTAAACATGACCAACTCCCCTCATTAGGGGAGTTAGAAACTTTGGCCATTTGAAAATACTTTACACTTTTGAGGGTGAGTTGGAAAAGGGGTGAGTTATCCAGTCACTACACATGCACGCACGCGCACACACACACACACGGATGCACACACACGGATGCACACGCACATGCACACACACAGTATACATACATACATACATACTGTACATGCATAGACACACACACATAGTTAATTTGATCAACTCTACCATCCTTCTCCTTCAGCCAGGATCAAGTGGCGTCCGTCTGACCCACAGATCATCTCGGAAGGCCTTTACTCCGTCGCCGTGGTGTTGAGTTTCTCCCGTATTGCCTACATCCTGCCGGCCAACGAGAGCTTCGGCCCGCTGCAGATCTCCCTCGGACGCACCGTCAAGGACATATTCAAGTTCATGGTCATCTTCATCATGGTGTTTGTGGCCTTCATGATCGGCATGTTCAACCTCTACTCCTACTACCTGGGGGCCAAGTACAACCCTGCCTTCACCACGTGAGTCGTTGGTCCTTGCAGGGCCTTGGTGTGTTTGCAGATGTAATTGGGCTGGTTGCTGTGCGTGTGATCATCTATGCCATGCTGTCTGCTGTGAATGTGTAATTCTCCTTCCATGCTCTCTCTCTCTCTCTCTCTCTCTCTCTCTCTCTCTCTCTCTCTCTCTCTCTCTCTCTCTCTGTGTGTTATTGCTACCACAATATACTGCAGAATGCATTCCCCCTATAGAAGAGGACTCCCCTGTGATCTCTCCGTACAGAGAGTGTTACACTTGTGGGACGGGACCTGTTAATGTGGTTGCTCTGGTGTAAGTGCTAAGGCAGGCACGGCAGCATTTCTACCATGTCAGCTAAAAGCCATTGTTAACTAGGTGAAATGAAGAAGTGAATATTGTGAATTATCCTTCCGTCGATAAGTTATCTTCAGTGTAAAGTGAGTGATCAGTTAAGCACTGGCAGGCACTTTACGTTTGTAATTTATGTTCCAACACCAAATCCACTGAAGGTGAAATGAAGTATGATATACACCTTACTACCTTCGTATCTGATCCACCACTTGACATCAATCCAATTAAAACGCTGTGTGTGCTTGAGTGAGTGCGTGCGTGCGTGCGTGCATGCATGCGCGTCATGTAGGTGGAGTGTGTTCGAGGATGCATCATGTGGGGCTACATTATGTGCATGGACATTGTATGTCTTTTGGGATTGTAGAAAAGAGAAATGTAGGAACTGGTTGTGAGAATATTATTATTCTTTCCTATTCATGTATGGAAGGTAATGGGTCTGGTACAGGGGTGAATGACAGGTGTCGGTGACTGGTTGATGTCGCCACCCAAGTTTACTAGTAGAGGAAGTGACACACGGTGAAGGGGGAATCTCAAAACAAACAGAGTGTAGGCCTGCACGGAGGAGAAGAGGAGCTCCAGGCGCCAGAGAGTGTTTTATGTTTGAACTGCTATTAAAGTTTAAACGCGCCATAATAATTAAAGAACAGTCGGGCCCGTCGGTTAGAGCATCACGCATGCTGCTGCTGTCGGGGATCTGCGTTGGAATCGAGGGTTACCTGCCGGCTGCCGGTGTTTGGCGGCTAACGGAGCTGCTGCTACCGGTGAGACTATTCCAAAGTGGTTCTTGGAGGATTATAAATACTAAGGGGTACCCCGAACGTTTTCGTGTTTCCGTTGGACCGTTGTTTGAGCAGAGAAACCTTTCATTGCGCCGGATTAAACAGTTATAGACTCTCGTGTGCGTGCGCCTCGTTTGAAGAAGAGGATGGACGTTGACTGTATTCTTTGCTTAAATCTGAGCGTGGTTTCATTCCGCTGACTTTGGGGGGGCTTGGAGAATATTGATTGGTTGTTGGTATTATTTGTATTTGTATTTATTTATTCAGCACAGTATAAAACTAGAACTGCACTCTGTCGAGTGCATACTTGCTTGTTGCACACTAGTAGGCCATAAATGGCCAACTAGTGCGCAAGCAGAGCGCGCAAGTACTTTCGACTGCTGTAAACTGTGGAATCTCAGTATCTCTGTGAAGGAACGTTTGAAATGTCTAATTATTAGGTGTAACTATTTGCTACCTATCTACTTTATGCATGTAAACACCTAGTATTATTAAGTATGGTTCAATTCTATCTATATAAGAAATACACTTTTATCAATTTAGAAATATTCTAGATCCCTTTTTAGTTTTTCAAAGAAAAATAAATCATTGATATGTGATGAAAAAAAAGGTATATAAACTGAATTAAAATATGTTATACAGTATAATTATTTTATTATTTATTGTAAATTGTCAATTGTTTTAAATGTATTTCATCTTGGACTATAGTGATATTAATACTAAATCATGATCAGAGTAATATGTGTCTCTAACTTCAATTTCTGTAATAATACTTTCACATTTGTTTAAATATACATGATCTAAAATACTTCCGTAATCTGTAGTTGGATTTGTATTTAATTGTTTAAAGCCTAATCTTGACATGAAGGTCTTTATACTTCTATCTTTCTCAGTATCATAACCCCAGAAACATAATGTTGTATTACTTACGTCATCATTGAGAGCAGTTATACATATACTATATAGAGTATGTAGTTGTAAGTTGATTAGCGGTATACTGTGGTTACTTTGCGCCAAAAACCGTGCCAGCCAACCCGCCACTTGATGCGTATGCAAATAAAACAGCAGATTTGTGCCTGGTTTGCTGGGACCAGATTACATAAATGACCATATTTCTTATGTCATCATTGAGAGCTAGTCATACATATACACACCATGTACTCTGGTCCCAGCAAATCAGGCACAATTTGCTATTTTATTTGACTGATTATGTATATAGTATACGTATGACTAGCTCTAAATGATGACATAAGACATATGGTCATTTATGTAATCTGGTCCCAGCAAACCAGGCACAAATTTGCTGTTTTATTTGCATACGCATCAAGTGGCGGGTTGGCTGGCACGGTGCACACAGACCGGGCGAAATTATTACTTGCGCGCTCTGCTTGCGCAAGTAACAATACAGTGAACATATGAATATAAGAAGGGAAAAAAGCCCAAGGGGCTTATACGAGGCCTCTACGTACCTCTATGTAAAGCACAATGAAACATTGTACAAGAAATATAGTGTATCCAGAATACATGATTGCAGTATTTAAAACAAGAACAAAACAAAAAACAACATGATTAGAATACTTGGTTATCTACAGTACATGATTAGAGAAAAGAAGAGATGATACAAAGAAATATAATTAAGTGATCTGGTCAATTAAGTGGGTCCTAAACTTATGTTTGAAATTATTTAATGAAGTAGAATTTGATGAGATTGCTGTATACAGTAGGTGTTCCATAGCTGGGCCCCCCTGTATCTGATGGAGAACTGACACAGACCAGTACGGAACTTTGGGAGATGATTTGCCTGTCTCGTATTGAAGTGGTGCACATCACTGTTGAACTGGAAAAAGTCTTTACATGGCAACGGAAATGAAATTGGCTAGAACAATACTTTGGTATGTATTTAAATTAAAGATTGGTCAAATATTAAGTTGTTTGAAAATAGAGGCAGAATGAGCAGACCAATCACTGTATGTGGGTATTATAAGTAGTATTAGTATTATAAGTAGCTCGCCAAATGATATTGCAATATATAAGATATGGATAAATTAAGCTATAATAAAGACAATTTTGATTAACCAGACTACGGAATTTGCCAATAATGCCAATAGATTTTGATATTTTCTTACAGACATGGCTAATGTGGTTTGTCCAGCTTAGTCTTTCATGGATTATTACACCAAGGAAGGTTGTTGATGTAACCTGAGTGATTGGAGCATCTCCTATAGACAGACAGGTGTTACAATACTTTATATTTTTTTATGTAAATATAATAAAATTATATATTTTTAATTTACAGTGATAATTTGTTTAATTTAAACCACTAGCCCTTACCCGTTGTGAGCTATTTGCCCCCCTTGTGGCCGCGGGGGTACTGCGCCCTGGGTGCGTTTTCGCATTTCTTATTCACTAATAAATTCAATATTAATCATTAATGTGTCAAATCGAAAAAGGGGCTTTGTGAAAACCTCCATATTATTAAGGTAAGTTATGTGTGAAAAGTGGGAGTGATTTGGTGCAGGCAGTGTGGAGCTATGACCGTGTTTCTGACACACAGACAGACAGACAGACACACACACAGACAGACAGACAGACATTGACTGAATTATAGTATGATTTTGAAATATTTTCAAGATCGTGATTAGCCTTTGCCATTAGAGCTGTTAAATCAGTATGTGAAATAAATACATTTGTATCATCTGTAAAAAGTACAGGAAACAAGGAGGACAAAGCTGCGGCCAAATCATTAATATAAATCAGAAATAAGAGTGGGCCTAGTATAGACCCCTGGGGGACCCCGCATTTTAAGGTGGCACTCTCTGATGATTTACTATTGATGATTTGATGATTATGAATATAATTTAAAAACCATGTATGAGTGATTCCAGCAAATCCATAGTGTAGTAACTTTTGAAGAAGAATATCATAATTAACAGTATCAAATGCTTTAGATAAGTCGAGAAAAGTTCCCAAAGCATATTCATTATTATTGAATGCAGTATGCATTTTATCAACCAATTGAAGTATAGCCATTTCTGTAGAATGATTTTTCCTAAATCCATATTGGTATTCGCACAGTATGTTATGGTCCTGCAGATGTTCCATCATTCTGTTAAAGACTAATTTCTCCAGAATCTTTGAGAAACATGGGAGAACAGAAATAGGGCGGTAGTTACTAAATACACTATGGTCTCCAGATTTGTAGATTGGAACTACTTTGGCAATTTTAATATCATTGGGTATTATTCCAGTTTCTAAAGATTTGGTGAAAATGTGGGTCAAGGGCTTAACAATTGAATTTCTAGTTTTTATGATTAAGTTAGATCTGACCAGCAGCTGAGTCTTTCATGCACATAATTATGTCCATGATTTCCTTCTCTGTAGGAGGTTTGAAGCTCTGAATAGAAGGATGGTGACCTGTCAGAAACTCAGATGGAGACCCGGCTGTAGGATTTATCTTCTCTGATCGAACTGTACCAATATTAACAAAATAATTGTTAAAAGCATATGCAATGTCAGATGGGTCAGAGTAAATTCTATTTTCATGAACAAATTGACATGGAAGAGTGGATGTAGCCTTTTTCCTATTTAGAAGCTGGTTGATGACTCCAGGTGGTTTTGATGTTATTTGAAGCCTTGTTGAATTTGTCTGAAAAGTACGTTTTCTTAGCAGTTCTAACAAGATGATTGTAATTGTTACGATATTTCTTATAATTTGCTACTGTATATTAATTGGGGATGGATTACAGATGAAAAAGTGCCTGATGATTTTTAGAGAGACTACGGATGTTTAAATTAAAAGTAGAGAACTGCTTTGTTTGGGGCTTTGGAATATCAAGTAGTAGACTATGAAATTGATCGATACTAAAGTTAAGTTTGTTTGCCTGTTTATTTGCTTTAGTAGGGAAAGAGACAGGGAGAGATTTCACAAGTGTACTGTTCGCCTTTGATTTTGTCAATTTTATTTGAGCATCTCTACATAAAGAATTCAGAGAACAACCCTACGATCCAGTTGATTTATTCCTTAGTTAATAATTTTTGCTGTGTGTGTGTGTGTGTGTGTGTGTGTGCGTGCGTGCGCGTGTGTGCGTGCACGTTCACTTAAAACTGTCCCTTTTGAATTCAAATTTTTAATGTCAGTCATAGCCATTCTTAATGGGATCTGAAACATCTGGCAAATACATCTTGATCACGTGCACTACAGAGATAATGTGAACTGATTTGTGTGAGATTTGGACAAAATCGGTAGGAACAGTGTGTTTTGATGCAAACTCAAAATAAATCTTGTCAGGCTGAAATTGGCATGACCTATATGGTTGGGTTTGTTGCGTCTGTACTCTAGACTAGAGTATACAGTCACATAATCAGAGCCTGGTCCCAGGTGGGCTCAGCGCCTGTTCAACAGTCTGATTGTTGCCAGGTGGAAACTGTTCAGAATTCTGATGGCATGTCGTGCCTAGCTCGAGCCGCAGTAGTGGTGTGAACAGATTGTATCTGGGGTGTTGTGTTGAGTGTCCTTGATGTTTCGCTCAGCCTTGGCTACAGTACAGTCAGAGTAAGCAAGGTGGAAATGCAAGCGTAAAATAGGATCATCAATTCGGATATAGCATTTTAATACAAGGTGTAACAGGGGTCCAAGTCTCACCTCTATTATCTATAATGCTATTCTCTGCTGCTGTTTATTTTATTATATCTCTGCATCTCGCTTTGTCTCTGTGTCATTTGATGTCACTCATTACAATAAGGGGAGTTGCTCATTGTCACTCTCCTTGTTTTCAGGAAAGGAATTTTTAGCCTGTGACATAGTAGTGGGCCCGGACAGGAGTCAACCCACAGAGTCTGGCGCTTGGAAGGACTAGACTTCCACGCGCCAGAATTTGGTTCTCCCAGTCCCGGCAGAGTAGTTCCGGAGCAACGGTCGCTACTGGGACGTAAGTCGGGATTTGATCAACCCCGGCTGGGTCGCCTGAGGGGGCGTGAGGTTTGTAGACCCGAAACCCCGTTGACCTCAGGAAATCACTGAGAATACGTCCCAGGTGCATCCATGCGATGTATATTTTTTAGTTATAGGTAGTCCGTATGTCTTTATTTGTCATCCTTCAAATCCTGATGAAAACCCGACCACTCTCTCTCTCTCTCTCTCTCTCTCTCTCTCTCTTTCTCTCTCTCCCTTACACACACACACACACACACACACACACACACACACACACAAAACAATGTCCATCTCCTTTATAGAGGCATTCCTCAGCTTTAAACTGATTACCCACTTTGTTCTGGTCTGTCTGATGCAGTTCAGTTGTTCTGAACTCAACTCAGTGCATGTTTGCCAGAGCAGTGTTGAGGTGGTGATCCTCCTCCACTCCAGTATCTATTCTGCCAATGTCTGTTTGTCTGTCATTCCCTCTGTTTGTCTGGCTGGCTGTGTTGCCGTCTCCCCTGCCTGTCTTGTAAGAAGCACTCTCTGTTCTCCCTGACTCACATGGTAGAACATACACCTACATAGATGGGATTTAGAAGGGTTGTACTTGACAGCTGGCTTAGAGACAGACAGACGTTGAACTGACTGGAACAAATGTCAGTGCGTGCAGACAGACAGACAGACAGACGTTGAACTGACTGGAACAAGCGTCAGTGCAGACAGACTGATTGACAAATAAACAGAGCTGAAAGTAGACAGGCAGGCGAGATGAGCAGGTAGGCATGCAGAAAGACAAGCAGAAAGACCGGTATACAGTACATGCCGATATAGACGGAGACTGATTAATGAGACTGCTGGACAGAAAATGACACACATACAGTAGCAGAACATTTGGACAAAGGAGTTGTTGCTTCTGGTGGGCAACAGGTGACAGACTGGGACGTACAGAGAAAGACCCCCCCGGGGACCTGTGGAGGAGAAAGGACGCTATCATCACTTTACATCATCATTTCATCATCAGCTCCATACAACAATACGCCCTTCATCATAACTCTTACTCTCAGCTTGATGGATCAACGTTAAGGCTTATTATCTGCTGGAGGGAACTGCACAGTGGTGCATTTGGATGTGAATCCTGCTGCTGTTCCCACTATTGACACTAGGGGTCAGCGTGGTAACAGTCAATTCGATTATTCAAGCATTTGTTTTGGTTCTGCCTGGCTACACTAATGACTTGTAGGTCATGTGTGTTATTCTGTGGTGTGTATCCTTTTCTGTGTATGTCCTTGCATGTGTGTGATTCTCTCTTATGCAGTACAATTTACAATTTAGGCATTTTAGCAGACGCTCTTAATCTAGAGCGATTTACAGTGAGCAAGAATAAAACATGGTAATACATCAAATACATAAAAAATAAGAATCTATAGTGGAATATCTATATAATGAAACTATGCGTATACATTGTGCTATGTCTACATAAAATGCTATCTACTGTAGGTTACATAAGTTGAGCCTTTGCAGTTTGCATACGCCTGTAAGGTCGTCGAGGCGTGTGCGTGTGCGAGTGCGTGTGTGCGTGTGTGTGTGTGTGTGTGTGTGTGTGTGTGTGTGTGTGTGTCTGCGTCTGCGCAGTGCCTCAGGAGGCAGAGCGGCCATCTGTGAGCTGATCCTTGGCTTCTCTTCATTGGCGTCTGGCTTCATGTCCAAGTGTCCTTGAGCAAAACATCTAACCCCTGACCTCTACCAATGATGAGCTGTAGTGTACCTTTCAGCACGCACACTCTGCCCTCAGTGAGCTGTAGTGTATCTTGCAGCACGCACACTCTGCCCTCAGTGTGTGAATGTGTAATGTGTACCTTGCAGCACGCACACTCTGCCCTCAGTGTGTGAATGTGTAGTCCTGATGTCAAAACCATCATGAAGACGACCTCCCCCCCCCATAGTTAGTTACAAAGCATCAACAGATGCTGGAAATGTTCTAATTTACCCAAAGAGGCAGAAAATAAAAGCCTGCCTACAAATTGACTACAATTATCAGGCTTAGAAGTGACAGAACGAGCACATATCCCACTACACATGCGTTAGCCACTGTCAGTTCTGAGCTGTTTCAACAAACTACATACACTATACAAATACTACTCTTAATCTACACTATACAAAAACTGCAACAAATCTATACACTATACAAAAACAGCACCAATTTTTGGTTTTGACAGAGCTTGACATGCTTAAATTGGGGACTATGATTTTCTACCGGGTATCTAGCGCTACTTCCGGGTACCGCCACATAATGAATTAAATTATCTCCAATCACAGACTGTATCAAATAACGAAATATGAATTAGAGAATGACTAAAATGTTCTCCAACCTAGACTGTATCGGATATAACTAAATATCATACATGATACAAAACCATAACCCCTGATGCTGTGTTCACGCTGGCTTCTTCTTTCTGCCTGTAGGACAACAGGGGGGCAGGGGCAAATATGTATTTTTTTTACAAAATAATATGGTGATTTCTTCTTTTTATTATTATTATTTTTTATTAAGCTTGAGCAGATACAGGCTATGGGAAAAATACATTCAAAGAGCCTATCAATGATCTGCAGCTACTCAGTCAGGCGTACAGTATGTGTAAACTGAATGTTGGATGAATGACAGTCCTTGAGCTTTGTGGGATTACAGTCACATACTGAGGAGGTGTATAGTCCTACTAGACTCCAATAAATTGCATCTGGCCACAAATGATCACAGGTTCTATTGAATGTGAAGGGGGAGGTGAGAAACTGACACATTGAGCCTACGACACACAGTATGGCATCCCCCTAGTACTGTACCTCTACCTTCACATTCAGTAGATCCTGTGATCTTTTGTGGCCAGATGTAATTTCCTGGGGTCTAGTAGGACTAGTAGTAAATATAAATAAAGAAATCGCCGTAAAAGTTTGTAAAAAAGGACTTATTTAGCCCCATGTTCGAATGCTCCCCTGTCAAAAATAGCAAAAATTGCTAAAACAAAAGAAAGCAGCAAAATAAAATATATACAGTACTCATCTTTTACTTTCACTAATAGCAACCTAAAACATGAACCTTGGTTGAAAAAACCCAAAGTTGTCCTTTAAAAAGAACATGGAACTAACAGACTGAAATAATGAGTTTTTCCCCCATTAGAAGCGTGAAGAGAGAAGGTGAATGGAAATGGTTAAACACGTGGCCGTTTTGTAGCTGCAGTTAAAGCCGGCTCAACTTGGATTTTGTAGATTTTGTGGCAGATTTCTTTGAAAATGAATGGTTAGCTTTGTATCTGCCAGTGTGTACAGTGTACACACTACACAGCACGGCAGAAGACTCAATTATTTTTAATGATCCCAGAAATTCTGGGATAATTTTTCTCCACAATTTAAGTGCTTGACAGAGTCGAACGTAATCGACGCAAGAATACAAAAGGAACGGAGGGTGAGAGAAATTCCTCCCTTGCGTTGCGTCGGTTACGTGATCTGTCTCGCTCCGTCAGGTTGAGATCTGATCCAAAGCCAACGCAACCAAATTGCTTGCGTTGCGTACCTTGCGTCGAGGACACACTGCCCACCTGGAGGCAGCAGAGAGCAATATTTTGTTTTCCTTCTCTGCTCCTACCACCGAAGCAAAAGGGAAGCCACTCTGTTGTAAAAATGGCATGGCTATCTCACATTATTTCACTGGACGCCAACATGACAGTTAAACAGGACAACGTTGTACAAGCTATGATAGTTGTGTAGTAGACGAGGGGTATAAAGGCACAATTAAGCTATTGCATCCAGCTATAGCACATACAGCATTGGATGATCTAATGAACATGTTGAAGTGATCTCTCTCTCCCATACTGACGTCACGTGCACCCAGTGCATGTAAGTGGAGGAGCCAGACAGTTATAGCCTGCAGAGGAGTCTTCTGACTTATTGACCCTCAAGAATATCAAGAGTATATCAAATCCTGCCCATGGTGGCAGAATTGTGTGCACAAATGTACACACTCTTACTGGGAACTGTCCGCCCAGCAGTCTGCCGTCACCCAGGCAGATGCGTTGCAAGCACCACAGTCTATTATTTGCTCAAGAGTTGAACTTACTGGTTTTTGACACATGCAAAGTAAGAAAGGCTATGTAATGCAAAAGACCTCTTACCTTCAGATTCCATAGATTTATTGAGATAAAATAATTTTTAATTATTTTATTAGTGGTTTAACTTAAGGGTTAAATACAAATTAACCTTGTGCTTATTCCTAAGCTCATTTCACTGGTGCCCCTTCTAAAATTCAGATTGATTTTGACTCTTAATTTTTAAACTTATAATTCAGATTTTTGAATAATTAATTCATAATTATGAATTACACTGATATAAAATCTACAGGATTAAATATATAACACTCAACTCTACAGTTGTGTATAATTTATAGTCTCCTACATACTTCCATTTGGTGACAATGTGATGTTTACAGACACGACCAACATGTACTATTACAAATGCTGTTTGGTTTGTTGACAAGCTAGCTTGCCAGATTCTGTGAGTGAAACAAGCGACCAGGTCTATGAAAACAAACCTAAAAGAAGTAACCATGGTTTCACCACTTGAGCCCGATTACATCAGCTATTTTCAAAAAGAATCATGAAAGCAAGTCCAAATAAGCAACTACACTTCAGAAATAATCCCAAACTAAAGCAACAGGCAACTATAGATATTAAGCTATATGTACAGGAAAACTAGCCCAAAGTTGCTTATATTAAGCAGAACTGGCAACACTGCAAACAAGCGCTGTCAATATATCATGTATACGTTTCATCCTAATCAAGGAAATAAAAAGCATGTCATCTTGCACCATTAATGACCTACCACCTGTTGAATCAGAATTCAGGACGCCGTCAGAGGATGTCATGATTGTCATATCCAGTCATAAGACATGATGAAGAGCACTGGCTTTTGTTAAATACATAATGTTTACACTACATTATTATTATTATAACAGTACAAATACAGTACATGCACTTTGAGCCATTTTAATACAGCAATGTACCGGACCGCCAACATCAAGAGTAATTTCTACTACGGCATTTCCGGGTTTTGCCTGCGCCAATCTGGTTGGATTCATTTTATTTAGTGACTAAAATAGTGCATTTTAGAGAGAAGCTGGGGACCTGAGACGCTTCCCAGCTTCGAGAATATACTTTTACCAAGGTCTAGCAGGCTTTGTTTCGGTAGAGTAGTTACATCATTTTGTTTATTTGCTGGGAATTGTAAACCCTCGCACGGAAGTGAGAAAAATGCTAGCGGGCTGTGGGCGTCAGTGAGAGACTCGCTGTAAGCACTGGACCAGGGCTACTGTCACCAAGAGCATAGTTATAAATAATATACTCTAAAGGTTGTCACCTGTCTTAATGATTGTTGTTGGTCTTTCTGCTTGATCTTCTTCCTCTGGAGTTCTCATCACAGTTTATGATGGCATAAATACTGGTGTAGTTTTGACAACGAACCATGCCATCATCCCTTGCAAGTTGCAACAACAACAAGGGGGGTGGGGGGGACCAGATCTATTCACTTCCTGAAAATGCAGTGTTGTTGCTTTCTGGAGACAGTCTGGTAGACCAAGATGGCCATCTCATAGAGAGGCACTCAGTCCAGAGTGACAGACAATGGCGGGTGTGCGTGCTGATGGTAGAGGCTCTACTTGCCCTCGCTCAAAACCCGATATATACAAAACGGAGGATGGAAAGGTGATTGTGGAAGACAAACTTTTACATTTTATTGTGGTAAGAATGAAGACACTGAGTCATGATGAAATTGTGATGCTGACAACAAACAACTTTTCATCCCAGTGGATTGAGGAATCCAAGCAGTTGCTGTTTGAGCTCTGCCCAAATACCACCTCACGTAATGTTATGCACAAAGGACCACAGAAGGACGTAAAAAACGTCAAGGCCTGTTTGAAAGCTTTCAATGAGCTCGGAGAAAATATTCCCCGGTTTGTCTCACACTACCTGGATGAGCTACCACCTGTGGGGTTCGGCAATATGGACGTCTCGGCGCTGCTAAGCAGAATGGAGAAGCTGAGCCATGATGTTTCTGGTCTGAGGAGGTCACTCGAAACACAGACAGATGTGAGCGTGAACCTCGGTGCTATTGTTGCGGCCCTAGATCGCTGGGTGACAGCTGTCACTGACAGCAGGGCTGTCACTGCACAGGAGGGGGTGTGCCCGCTAACAGCCCCTACTCACCAACAGGAGCTAACGTCTACCGCCGGGGAGCTACGGCTCGTTGTCCCGGCGGGTTTGGGCTCTGGTACTACTACTCGCCAACAGGAGCTAACGTCTACCGCCGGGGAGCTACGGCTCGTTGTCCCGGCGGGTTTGGGCTCTGGTGGAACCCCCAGTACTTCACGAGTGGGGGTCATTCATGCAGGGATCGCGGATGGCGATCAACATGAGGAAGTGGTGGATGAGACGGGTGTCATTACAACTGCATCGCCACGTTCGCAACTACAGTCCCAACAGTGGAGCGTTGTCGTGAAGGATGGGCGCAAGAAGCCGGTGTCATTGAAAGCAGCAGCGCGACCCAGTCACAACAAGCAAGCAAACTTGAAACGTGAGCAGAAGAACCCTGGCATAGTTGGCACGGGCACGGAAAGCAACATCGCAGTGGTGACAACCAAACTGGTGAGTGTGTTTGCTACTCGATTCTCCCCTCTTCTGGATGCGGATACTATACGTAATTATCTAGCTTATATGGATGATTTATCTACGGAATTAAATGCTTGTGGTACAGGGTGTAGGGGTGGAAACCTGCTAATTAATCACCTTATGTACGCTGATGATTTGGTTATCTTTAGTCCATATAGTGCTGGCCTTCAACAGCTGCTGAGTGCATGCTCACAGTACAGTGCTGACTTTGACATTAAATATAATGCAAAAAAGAGCAAGATTATGATTGTCCGTAGCAGGGAAGACAGACATTAACCTTTCCTGACTTCTATCTCTCTGGCTCTATCCTTAGTGTCTGCAGTGAGATAAAATATTTGGGCCACATCATCTCGGATGACCTCTCTGATGACAAGGATATATTTAGACAGCGTCGGATGCTGTATGCACAAGGAAACATGCTGTGTAGAAAATTTAGCATGTGCTCAGTACTGGTGAAGACCTCACTTTTTAAATCCTTTTGTACACCCCTGTACACCGCCCACCTGTGGTGCCGCTACAAGCAGGCCAGTATCAGACGATTGACAGTGGCATACAATGACTGTATGAAGCTGCTTCTGAGAGCTCCAAGAAGCTCCAGTGCAAGCCAAATGTTTGTCATTGTTGGGGTTCCCACCTGCTCTGCTGTGCTACGCAATCTTATGTATAAATTCATGTGTAGGGTATATGAGTCAGTAAATGACATCATTAATGTCATCACTAACACGATACGTAGTTCTGTCAGGTTCTCCTCCAGACTATGGAACCATTGGCGAACTTGTCTGTATGTTCGAAACTGAATATGATGGAACTCTTTTTATTGTATTTTTCTTTCTATTTTTTTATCTATTGTGTTGTTGTTTAATGTTTTGTAGGCTACTGTGATATGGATTCTCCTGAGTCTGCAATAAATAATCAATCAATCAATCAATCTGGGACAGCTTCATAGTGTCACAGCTGCCATCTTGTGGACGAGTAGATGCTTGCACATTACAGTGATTAAATCCGACGCAAGAGAAATGCAAGGACTCTGCATGTCTAAAATAACCTTGCGTGTTTTGTGTCCGTTTGACTCCCCCACACAAGGAACAAAACGGACTATGTAGAGGCCTTTAGTCGTTATGCCAATTGATTCCTTGCGTGTGTTTAAATACGTTTGAAAACTCGCTTGTACTTCTAGGCGTTCGGAAATTCTGACTGAGAGTTTCCACTAGGCAATGTGTCTATATGTTGCCCTGTTAGTTGTGTATTGTTTGTTTTGCTCTTGGTATTTTTGTATAATCTTTTCCCATTGGTTACTGAGTGTACAGCACTTTGATTCAACACTGTTGTTTTAAATGTGCTCTATAAATGAAGAGGATAGGTTTGGATTGGACACACATTTCTGTGTGTTGTCAGTCACTGCTGTTTTTATCCTACTGGCTCACCTGCCAGTGAGGAGCCCCCACCGAGAGGACGTAGAGCCTCCGGCCTACTCCTCCCGCCCAGCACTCTCCGCCCCAGCCAGTAGGAGTACGTGCAGTGACAAATATCACCCTCCCCGCCCGGCTGGAGAGAGCCTCTCAACAAAGGTGGATTCAAACACCAGGGGGTGTGCTGTACTTTTGACTTTCCGAATTTGGTACTAGAGTCTAGACTCTAGACAGAGAAACTCGACAGGAGAAAGTTGACAGCTTGACAACTCTGCTGCTGTGGTGAACATGCATGGTGGGAGCCAGGTGGAGCTACTGTAGTCGGCCTAATGATATCCCAGGAGGAGAGGTACAGTACACTGCACTGCAGGTGTCTCTCTCTCTCTGACACACACACACACACACACACACACACACACACACACACACACACACACACACACACATACAGTAAGCGTGTGTGTTCATGCGCATGGATGGAGACGGCTTAATGAAAACCAGGCTGTAGCCTAATAGCCACATTCTCAATACCCAGAGGCAGAGATACTTTCAAAGACAAAAACACTGTCGCTCTGACTCATGCACTACTATAATAATAACCACACCACTTTTTTATTGTTGAGTGCCTACGCAGTTATTTCCTCCTCACTCACACAAGTATTTTGTCTCCTTCGGGAGACAAAAATAAAGAAACCTTGAACACGCACGCACACACACACACTCTCTCACACACACACACACACACACACACACACACACACACACACACACACACACACACACACACACACACACACACACACACACACACACATCAACATCATCCACTCGTTCTTCTGCTTTCTCACAAAAAAATGATACGGTACTGTTTGTGTACACAGTCTGCACACAAACACATACACCCTTCTCTCATTTTTACATTTTCCAATCACTCGAAAGCACATGTTTTCTGTGTTTGTTCTCAGTGCCACATTCATGTACGCGCGGCACACACACACACGCTCGCGCGACACACACACACACAGGATTATGTGTTGGGTGGGTGAGGGATTGGACCTGTCTCTGTTATACTCAGCCATGCATGACAAGACCCCGATGGGGAGAGGTGGAGGAGGAGAGAGAGAGGGGGGAGAGAGGGAGAGAGAGAGAGAGAGAGAGAGAGAGAGAGAGCGCAAGAATAGCGGAAAGAGGGGCTTTGGCCATAGTTTAAGTTCATGTGACACTGCGTGTGTCAGACTGCCTGTTGAACTGAAACAAAAAAGGAAAGGTGGAAACTTTGAACACAGTCTAGACTTGGAGGAAATAGACAGAAGTAGCCAAAAGGGAGCTGACAATGCAGTATATCCTGGCATTTGTCAGTTGCAGATAGTGATTCATTCCACAGTGAAGTTGAGGGAGGGCAGAATCAATTTCTTCCGGCCGGTAAGCACCGTCGGCCGGTCTTTTTATAGGTCTGCCGGTCGGTCCGAATGCATTTTTAGCGGCCGACGTGAAATACGTCGGCCGGCCGGTGCGATGGGTCGGCCGGTCCGTAGGTGCGTCGGCCGGTCGTTTGATATGTCGGCCGGTCCGTGATTAGGTCGGCCGGTCCGTGATTAGGTCGGCCGGTCCGTGATTACGTCGGCCGGTCCGTGATTACGTCGGCCGGTCCGTGATTAGGTCGGCCGGTCCGTGATTACGTCAGCCGGTCCGTGATTAGGTCGGCCGGTCCGTGATTGGGAGGCGGTCCACCCCAGGAGGTTAGACGGGACAATAGTCCGATACGGGAGGGGAGGTGCGTGCGTGCGTGCGGGGGTAAATGTGTCAAGTCACGTGACCACTGGCTGTGCTACGAATATGAATTATTATTATTATAGCTAACTTAATAGTTCCTGCTGTAAAACACCCAATCATATCGTTATCTTTCTTCATATATTTTTTTTTCTGCTCTCGTTGCAAAAGACCGCCTCCCAGTGGAACGTTTCTTTAAGGTAAGTCATGGCTTTCTAATAGTCTAGGGGTCTGTGCAAATGCCTCTCGATTTATTGCTCTGTGTGGCACCTGGTTCGGATCCCGCTCATGGCAAACTTAAAAACTTTTATTTTATAATGTTATTTCGTAGCCTTTATTGTGTATGGACACAATAGCTACATTTTAGACTGTATCATTATTGTATATTATATTAAAAAAAATAGTTGTATTGAATTAATACATATTTAATTATTTGATAGGCAGGCAGGCAGGCAGACAGACACGCAGGCAGACAGACAGACAGGCAGGAAGGCAGACAGACAGACAGACACGCAGACAGACAGGCAGGCAGACAGACAGACAGACAGACAGGCAGGAAGACAGGCAGACAGACAGACAGACAGACAGACTGCCTGCCTGCCTGTCTGCCTTCCTGTCTGTCTGCCTGCCTGCCTGCCTATCAAATAATTAAATATGTATTAATTCAATACGGCTATTTTTTTAAATATAATATACAATAATGATACAGTCTAAAATGTAGCTATTGTGTCCATACACAATAAAGGCTACGAAAGAACATTATAAAATAAAAGTTCTTAAGTTTGCCATGAGCGGGATCCGAACCAGGTGCCACACGGAGCAATAAATCGAGAGGCATTTGCACAGACCCCTAGACTATTAGAAAGCCATGACTTACCTTAAAGAAATGTTCCACTGGGAGGCGGTCTTTTGCAACGAGAGCAGGAAAAAAAAAATGTGAAGAAAGATAACGATATGATTGAGTGTTTTACAGCAGGAACTATTAAGTTAGCTATAATAATAATAATTCATATTCGTAGTACAGCCAGTGGTCACGTGACTTGACACATTTACCCCTGCACGCACCTCCCCTCCCGTATCGGACTATTGTCCCGTCTAACCTCCTGGGGTGGACCGCCTCCCAATCACGGACCGGCCGACCTAATCACGGACCGGCCGACCTAATCACGGACCGGCCGACCTAATCACGGACCGGCCGACCTAATCACGGACCGGCTGACCTAATCACGGACCGGCCGACCTAATCACGGACCGGCCGACCTAATCACGGACCGGCCGACCTAATCACGGACCGGCTGACCTAATCACGGACCGGCCGACCTAATCACGGACCGGCCGACCTAATCACGGACCGGCCGACCTAATCACGGACCGGCCGACCTAATCACGGACCGGCCGACGCACCTACGGACCGGCCGACGGTGCTTACCGGCCGTAGCGTAGGCCGGAAGAAATGGATTCTGCCCTTGCTGGTGAAGTTACTGCAGTAGGTCTAATTTTACTGTTAACACAAACTATGAACTTCCCTGTGTTTTTTCATGTTGATGTTGGTACTGTAGCTGTTATGTAGTCTGGCTCACGTCACTCTGACTCACGGACGGACGGACTGACTGACGGGAAATGCACGTTTTCATAGTAAATGCGACCTGCAGTTGCAACAAACCTGATACGCCCATAGGTATATGTGTCACTCTGACATAACCATAAACAAACCTGATATGCCCATAAGCATACTGTATAAGGAGATCCGGTTGTCCAGAGAGCCACAGATTCAACCGCTATGGCCATATACTGTATGGTCATGTGCATACTGTATGGGACCGACCTACTTCAAACTCGGCAAGCACATCGGAAAGAGAGAGAGAGTACGGTGCCCGCCGCCTAGTGGTTTGAATTGAGAAGGGGGGAGGCTGCATAGTAGATAAGAGGTAGCATAAAAAAGACACATACACATACTCCACTCTCACCGCAGTGGTTGGAAAACGACAACATGACATCACTGAGCTGTGGTGATAAGCCAGTCACCGCTCAACCCCAACACACCCTGCCGCTGTGATTGGTCTAGCAGTTGGGTTTGGGTATATTGCCTTATTGTTTCTCAGAACATTGCTTATTATCAGGACACACTAATGTGTTTTTTGCATCCATTGATTTAAAGTCCTCGATGGCACAGAGATTCTTTGTTCGTCATGCCAGGCCTTCACTAGTCATGACACTCATGCCGTGAATACAATTTAGACACAAATCTGATACACACCAAGGCAAGCTGAGCTAAGCGAGACTATACTAGGTCCACTGTCTGCTTACATCCAATTAAACCCAAGGACATGAACATTTAATTTGACACAAATGGATAAGAGAGTGAGTCAGGCAGACGGGGAAGGAGGGAGGGTGGTGCAGAGAGAGAGAGAGAGAGAGAGTACAACAATGTGCAAATACAGCAGCGAGATTTGTGAGCTGCTGTGACATGGAATGTCAAATGGAATACAAGCACCTTAAGGAATACAAACCATTGTGTGTACACTGTTTATCAAAAGTCGAAAGCTAACGTCTCCTATATGGATGTATATTGTATAACTATCTCTGACAGAAAATCCAGTGCGTGTGTGTGTGTGTGTGTGTGTGTGTGTGCGTGTGCGTGCGTGCGTGTGTGCGTGCGTTCGTGTGTGCGTGCGTGTGTGTCTCTTCTGTGAACAGCTAATCTCCGGCAACGTTGGCTTGATCGCAGCAAATCTGTTAGGGGTGGGACGATTCACTTACCTCCACAACCACACCAATGAAACTCCTTGAGTTGCAAAGAGTTGCATTGGTGTGGTTTGGGCTTTGTAGCACCACCAGGAGGCAGACAACCAGTCTATTGCAGATTCCAGGTGGTGAACAAAAGATTTTCTCCACGAGAGGAGAAATATATGGACCAGCGGTAGTAGGGATGTGAACGACTCAGTATTTGGCAAATCGATTAATCGAGGCCGATTGTCGATCGATTGTTTTCCTCATTCCTTTTTTTACCTTTTCTTTGCTGTGTGGCAGTTGAGGAGAATGCAACTATGCATTCCTTTAAGCAACACAACTTCTGCAGCTGCACCCATATATGTTTAGAATTCGCATCTAAGCCCAATAATACAAAATAGTCTTTATTTTGTAAACAAGCGACTCACAAGGCTGTATCAGAAATGAACGTTGGACAGGTGGAAAACTTTAAACTTGCAGAGTGACTCACTCAACTTACTTTACCTGGCTAAGCTCATAGTTCATAGTAACATCATAGTTGTGCTTGAATGCCTGTTTAGTGTTTCACATAAGCGTGTGGAAAAAATACAGTTTAGCGATGCTGAACCTGATACCAAGGATTCTACAGTGATGACACTTTTACAGTATGTGACACTGAAGGAGCAGCGCTATTGGCTATGTCCCAACACTCAAACTTTCTCCAGTATGTCTCTCTGGCATTGCTCGTGTCTGTAGGATGGCATTCTTCACAGCATCTGCTTTCAAAATAGTGAACGGTATTGTAGGACTGTGTTGTCAACCTGTGCATGTGTCAGTGGTAAGTGCCCACTTTTCTATATTTGGCAACAAAAAGACGCGCCCTGGAATTAACTGATACAGGACGCACGTTGTTCCGTATTTTAAGGTCGGGGAATAAATATGAATGACGGCGTGATTTATTTGACAACTCTGTCCCCGTCCTCCTTCCAACGAGAGAGCGGAGCTGTGATTGTGCAGTGTGTGTGTGTGTGAGTTGAGCCTGTGTTTGCTAAGATACCAACCCCCACCCCACACCCTGGGACGATAGGATCTGATCTCAAACCACAACAAGGCTGAACAAACGTGACAATGTGAGCGGCGGCGATGACAGTTAGCTGTCGGTCACAGACACACAGACACGTGCAGTTACCTCTCCCATTTGGAAAACATTTGATCATTTGACAACATTTTTGAATAAGCCATTACAAAATAATGTCTGACATGACATGAGTTCAGACCATTACAGAAATTATTCATAATGTGATTTTTTTTTATATTTCTCCACATTTTATCCAAATTCCACACAAATCGGTACAAATGAACATCTTATTTTGTTTTGAGCGGTGCCAAACCACTCCTATGAGTGTGTGTGTGTATGTATATGTCTGTCTGTATGTTTGTAGTACAACCCATTGACCCCTACAGCTGATTGGGGTCGCATTCGGATCACACGCATGCGAGTACACACACACACACACACACACACAAGAGTGGATGGAGAGCAGAGGAGTGCGTCTGAGAGAAGGGAGGAGATAAGATTAGAGAGAGGAGAGTGGATGAGAGAGGAGAGGAGCCAACCTGTCACCTGTACCAGGACTGAGGGAGGGAGGGAGGGAGAGAGAGAACTTTCATTATGTCTGCAACATTTATTTTTGATCTGATCTGATGGGAGAATTTCTCTGGCGATGGTAAATAAAAAGAGAGGATAGGGGGGAGAGAAATATGAGGAAATAAGGAATAAAGGACAGATAAAAATTGATTAGACTGCAGAACCATGAGAAGCACACACCAGGGAGAAGATGGCAGGATATATGGAGAGATTATGGGAGAGAACATGCTGTAAGAAAACAGGCAGAGAGACAATCAGCAAGGAAACAGAGCAAATAAAGGGAGAGCCAGCAAGATTGTGGATCTTTTTAAACGGAGAAAGAGACAGGATTCCATTCGTTTTCACAATGTATGGAGTCTATAACATTTAATAAAGAACTGAATTGAATTGACAGGCATGAAGACACAAGAGATGTAGGAGACATAAACATACACAGTAGACAGACATGGTTAGGGAGGTAGGAGACATAGACACACTGTGAGGGAGGTAGGAGACATAGACACACTGTGAGGGATGTAGGAGACAGAGACACTGTGAGGGAGTTAGGAGACATACCGGTACACACTGTGAGGGAGGTAGGAGACATAGACACACTGTGAGGGAGGTAGGAGACATAGACACACTGTGAGGGAGGTAGGAGACACACACACTGTGAGGGAGGTAGGAGACACACACACACACACACACACACACACTGAGAAAGCAGAAAATCTGCTTTCTGCTTCGATGCCCCTATTTCATTGAACACTACAATGAACGGTAAAATATAATACCCCAATATCCCATGGATAATTTAATAACCTGCTCTTAAACCTCCCCACATCAATATGTAATTGCGTTTTTTTAACTTATTCACTTTCCGTTGTCACTGTTTTTGTGGCTTACGTTATATCTATCTACTGTATATGCAATAATTGTGTAGACATCACATAACTTATCATGTAGACATCACATAACTTATCGTGTAGACATCAGTCACATCACATAACTTCAGTGTCCGAACGTAAATAAATCTAGGGCAGCGGTTCACAAACTTTTTAGCTCAAGACCCAAAAGGGAAATTAAATGCTTGCGGGACACAAACTAGTGAAAATAGCAGATCTACAGGCTCACAACGCGTTGCAAATGTATTTGATTAATTTATCAAATACTTTAAATTGACTATACGTTTTTGGTAAGATTATTTTTATCTTAAACAAGGGGAGATATTTACATGAAAAAATGCTCCCCGACTCAAAGATTGGTCCCGACCCATTCTTTGGGAAACTCTAGAGATACGGTCAGACAGACATAGGCTGGGTTTCCCAAACGCACATGGTGTAAGACTTGTAGTGCTGCACATGCTCAGATGCCCTATAGGCCGCACACAGAAGCCTGTGAACATAGACATTTCGTGCATAGATGTGCCACGCAATGGTAGGCCTCAGGCCTGGTATGGTATGGTAGGCCTCAGGTCTACCATACACATAAAAAACACTCGTCAAACCCACTCAAGTGACTGGCTTACACTAGAGGTCCCTCCCATCTGTACAGTCTGAACTGGGAAAATCTGCTTTCTGCTTCGAGGACGCGGTCCTCTTCCATAGTTCTTGCTTCTGGTTGCAGCTTACTTTTTAGTATTAACTTTGTCACTAAAGCAACTCTGGCACCAGGGAGAGCTCCTCTTTCTTCACCTGTTCATACTAGTACACAGGTTTGTTCTGCCCCTCCCCCCTGCACCACACCCTCTATTTGTAAAGTAGAGTGTGGCATCAATCACTCAACATCAATTAATCAGACGCATTACCTCTCACATGAACTGGAAATGTTCATATTGACTTCAAAGTCATCTCACAAGGATTCTTATATCACTCGTATACAATAACATGCATTGGCCAAGCAGATAAATATTATAACATAATGTGCATTTGTCACACCCCTATTTCATGGAACCTTTAATAACCTGCTCTTAAACCTCCCTACCTCAATATGTAATTGTTTTTAACGTATTCACTTTCCGTTGTTTTATTTCACTGTTTTTGTGGTTACTCACTGGCTTATTTCTATATGCCATATTGTAGAATTGTTTTTGTGTTTTTCTGCATACCGGTATGTCTTAATTGTTGATTTTGTGTGTGTAATCTCGGCAGCGTTGCAAATGAGCGTGAACCTCAATGCTCTTTTTGAGAATAAATCAACACACACAACACAGCATGCAAGCATCTGCTGCTTGTTAATGTGCTGTCCTGCAGGGGTTTCTTACTGGGTGGGTGGAGGAAGAAATAGAAGGAGGCTCCTCTCTCTCTGTCCATGCATCCCTCTATCCTGCATGCCTTTCCTCCTCTCCTTCTCTTTGAGACTGTGTACCAGTGCGTCTGTCTGTGTGGCCAGTATGCCGTGAGCGATCTGTTGGGAGCTGCCAGTCTTAATAAGATAATAATAACACTGTCCATCTCTCACCAGATACCCACTGTCCCTGTTGACTCACTGTCATTATGCTGTCATCATCAGACACACACATGTGCGCCTGCCCGCCCACCCGCACGCACGTCTAGGTGTAAATTGTGCTTTGGTGACAGATAGCCTGGCAACAGTCAGAGTAATAATAAATAAATAATACGTACCTACGTAGCCTATCTCCTGTTACAGTAGCATGAGTCAGCTTGGGGTATATGATGCTATATAAACATTTGGGGCAGAGGTTCTTCAGATCTTCTGATCTCTATGCCTTTGTGCTCACTGAGACAACTAATTATGGTTTATTGTGTAAAAATAAAATATTTTTTTACCAATTCCCCGAATGCCAAGCCTGCCCCTCAAGTAAAAATCACTAACGATAGAAACATTGATCTTTTAATTATCAGCATTACAAACTAATAATTGAACCCTTGTTCACAGTTGTCCTTTAAACCCTCGAGACTTGGTAAACTGGACCTGAGTTGACTCTATACTTGGACACTAGACAGTCTTCACCCAAAATACAAGCTGACATCACAGTGAGTTGTGTGATCTTTGAATGTTCGCCCCAGAATATGGATGCTGGGGTTCAAGACAAGTATTCAGTGGTTACATTTCTGAAAATATACATTAAAATACTCATCCGCCTGGGTGACGGCACACTGCTTGGCAAGCGCCAAGCCTGCGGAATGGCTGGGCAACGTTGAAGCTGCTGTACCTACTGGTCAAACGTGGTACTGCAGGCCCAGGTTACATTTATGAATGAATTGTGACAATAGGACGTGACATAGAGGTACCACAAGAACAGTGCAAGGGGTAATATGATAGGAGCTAACCAATCAACGCTCGAGGGGTACTACCCGGAAGACTTTGTTGTTTCGTCGTAGCTTCAAAACGCCACTGAGCTACTTCCATTGAAGTGAATAGCGGGAGACGGGGCTATCGCTCCTCAATCCGTTCTCTAGATTATATTATAGCTCTATGGCGAGCGCTGGCGCTTTGGCATTGGGGGTCAATGAGGGGGGGAATGAATGAGGTCAGATCAACATATGAAATGTCGGAACAGGTAAATTCCATATATGGAGATCTAAGGGTTTCAGGTCAGATGTAGTTGCTGGCCGGCTCCATATATGCAGATCTAGGTGATGATCCAGTTTTCTCCATGTATGGTTGTGTTAGATGAGATCAGTGTCGTGATCTTCATATATGGAGATGGCCATATGGTGGCATGATGTGTCACAAGTTGTGGTGTCACGAAGTGTGACCATATATGGAGGAGTGATGTCACGAGACATGACCATATATGGAGGTGTGATGTCACGAGGCGTGACCATATATGGAGTGACGTGGGTGACTAACTACCTGACAGATGGGAGATTCAGGTTTTTATAGTAAATGCGACCTACTGTTGCAATAGCAATAGTAGCAATACCAGCTCAGTGGCCTTGTGGTTAGAATGTCTGCCCTGAGACTGGGAGGTCGGGGTTCAATCCCCGGCCGGGTCATACCAAAGACTCTAAAAATGGGACCCAGTGCCTCCCTGCTTGACACTCAGCATCAAGGGTTGGATTGGGGGTAAGTCCCTGCGACATACTAGCGTCATGTCCAGGGGGTGTACTTGTACATCAAGCTGCCTCACGCTACAGAAACAGGAGATAGGCTCCTGCCCTATGGGCCTCATGGCTCATGGCTCGGCAAGGCTACTTACTTACTGTTGCAATAAGGAGTTCCCAATGCAGCAAAGCCCAAATATGGAGTGTGTTATCTAAACCTCAATGTGTCGTCAGAGCATCAGGCACAAACACAAAAAATAGCAGATCATAGCGCAGCACGCTGCATAAGCTTGTATATCTGTTATTTTTCAATAGCCAAAGTCTTGAAAATGTGTGCAAATCTTTGAATTGGCCTGCCCTATACAGTATATATATTTTTACAGCGAACATTTTTGCTCAAATCTTTGCCTCTGGAACTAAATATTTTCAGATGGGGGTCGGCGGCCAAATGCAAATAATTTTGGGGGTCTTTGACATTAAAAAGTCAGGTCTTAAAGGGTTAACGAGTATAATGGGTTTGGAAGCAAATCATCAAATTTCCTTTATAGGGTATTTAAGTAAGGGAACAGAGTCCTTTTTCTTAACACAGAACACACACACAGTCACAATGAACTGCATATCACTGAGACCATTATGATTTGGTTTATTGGTTAGAGAAGCTGGTTAGAGAAGCTGTTGTGAAATGCATTCGAGCAACTGCATCAGTATTCAGTGTATGGAGTAGTCCCTGAGAGAATGTCAATGGTACATTAATGTTGTCTGGAACAAAGCCAACTCATTGTATTTCCTCTCTGTGTGAAGGTGAGGTTCAAAAATAGACTGCATAGGCCTATTATGGATTAAGAGCTAGAACGGAGGCAATGATCCGAGTAAAACCGATAATTGGGGTGATAATGTACTCAGAGGGAGGCAATAATGTTCTCATTCAGTTTGTCTCTGGAGAAAGTTGTATCTTGAAATGGACAAGATGGACAAGCTTGAGGGAGGCGAGGGAATGAGATTCAAAGAGGTTCACTTACTCGTACTATTTGCCGTGAAATGTATGACATGCTTTGCAGAAAATAACAACATATAACTGAGCAATTTGGTGCCCTAGGGCAGGATTTTCGCAGTGCCACCCCCCCCCCCCCCCCCCTTTTCCGTAACGTTTCCGTTACTCGCTGACGCCTGACTTCTCGCTGCATTACCTCTTCCCATCTCTTCCTTTGACTTTGTTTATATTCTGGATGGAAGGGAAGAAGTCTTATATCACTCCTTTATTGGAGTTCATCCCATATTTTCATATTATTCTGAGCCAGTTGGAGCCGGATCTGATTATTCTTCTAGGAGGAGGAGTTAAAGTATGACCCGTGTAACTGGATCCAAAACAGGTCATGAGTCATGACTGTTATGATTCATGCCATATACAGCCAAGTAAGTCTGTGTACTGAACTTTATATGAGAGGCATCCTGTTAGGTGGCACCCGTAAGGTCCGCCTGGTATGCCGACAGTAAGGCTAGCCCTGTACATCGTGGGGTCAACCTGGTATACTGACAGTAAGGCTAGCCCTGTACATCGTGAGGTTAACCTGGTATACTGACAGTAAGGCTAGCCCTGTACATCGTGAGGTCAACCTGGTATACTGACAGTAAGGCTAGCCCTGTACATCGTGGGGTCAACCTGGTATACTGACAGTAAGGCTAGCCCTGTACATCGTGGGGTCAACCTGGTATACTGACAGTAAGGCTAGCCCTGTACATCGTGAGGTTAACCTGGTATACTGACAGTAAGGCTAGCCCTGTACATCGTGAGGTCAACCTGGTATACTGACAGTAAGGCTAGCCCTGTACATCGTGATTCGTGAGGTCAACTTTGCGCATCATGATGCCATGTTCCTACTGTATGTCGCGCATCTTCATATCTTACTGTTTCGTTTCTATGATCCGGCACTATAAATATTCCCTGTCTGTCTAATAAACGTTGTGAATCTATGGTGTGATACTGTCTGTGTCTCATCATTGGTTCTCCCGGGCCCACCTCCGTACCAACAGAGGTACTTCAACTGGATCGTCACACACTACGCAGCCTACACACACTACCTGCCTGTCAGAGCCAGACCAAGGGTTAATTTAGAGATCACATCAATGACTCCAATAAATAAAATAAAAAGTCTGGACATGATAAATGTACATATCATATTTGGTACATCTAGATGAAACGGTAACGTGGGGCTTCACAGATCAAGTTATAAAGCACTTCCTGTTTGGTGGCAAAACATGGATGTTTGACGCTTTGCTACGACAATTTAATACAGAGTGAGTCATCAAGAATCATAAGCAAGCTAAGAACCTAATATCTGTCTAACAGTTGATTATTATCTGTACTGTGAAGCTATGAGTATACATTATAGAGCGCTATGTGCTACATCTACATAAAATGCTAAATTATAAGTAAAGATGCTTAAAATTACAAATAAAAATGTTGTTGAGGCTGCAAGTGCTACGGGCCAAGATGGAGTCTGAAGAGGTGAGTTTTCAGACTATATGGCGTATAGTATAAAGGTATACAGATGTATAATTGTATATACATCCTATCATCATGCCTGATACAGAACAAAAAAGAGTCAGCACAAACCACAGACGACGATAATACTTTGCAAAACTTTGTATGTTACTTTGTAACTTGTATTAGAGTAAACTTGATTTTCCCTTCATGTCCCATAACTACATGGTACAATTCGGCACCCCTGGAAGGATCAGAATGATGGGCTGTAATGGCAAGTCAGCCCAAAAGAGAAAAATAAAACCTTTCCTCTGTTGTTTTGATTGTGTGTCCTGTTCAGTACGGCTGAAAAGGCCTTTTCAGTAATTCACTGCGTGACTCTGACTGGTGCCAGCCAATGTCTGTGTATATTTACTGTATAGAATAGAACGTCCTTGCATCATTCGTGACCATGCGTCTTTTGGGGGCAGACGAGTGGGATGTGAGCTTGTATCTATCTGTGAGGGTTTGCCATAGGTCGTTCTTGTTCAGGGTTTTAAAGTTCCCTGTTTTTAAATTATTTCCTTCTAATGTGCTGAGCAGAGACCCATTTTGGTGTTGGCATTATGTTATGCTTTAGCTATTGAAAAATAGCAGATCTACGAGCTCGTAGGTCTGCTATTTTTGAACGACTGACATAGAAACAGCTTTTTCAGAAAACTGTCAGGATGTATAAGACATTTTTTGAATCTGATCTCAGGTCAAAATGGGTTAAAGTTGCATGTTTTTCCCTGCTTTTAAATTCTTTCCTTCTAATGTGCTGAGCAGAGCCTTAACACCAACAAATATAATATTCACGCTTTTGCATTTCATAAAAAATCTATTTCGAGTTATCTGATTGAAACGATAGCCTGCAGGCAGATACACTCAAGAGGTTTGTAGATTATATAACTCAAATGACTGAAAATGCTCTATTAAGTCTTAATTGCATATCAAAGTTGTGCTGTTTCACTTGGAGATTAAATTATCCATTCTAGTCCATGAGGCTAGAGGGTTGTACGTCACTTATCACATGACCCCGAAGAGCAACACAGAAGGGGGTTGGCTTTTTCAGCTCTAAGGTGTATTAATGACATAGTTTCATGTTGAAAATGTACATATTGGATGCAATCGTGGGATCACCATAGGTTTTGATATATTAAGGCCTAGTATGTATTTGAATCAACTAACCTGTTTTGAGGGCAGTATTCTGACTTAAGTCCATAAGTACAGAGCCTACTGTTTTCTCTCAGTTCCACACAGACTTTTATAACCACATGGACCCTAGCATTGCTGTTCTGGGATCCTAGTAGAGCCCTGGTCGACTCTGGTCAAGCAAATACAGGGTTTAAGTTGAAGAACTGTGTTATCGATTGATGCAACACATATCCTGTCCACACAGTCTGTGTTCTGACTGCAGTAGAATACCTTGAGAACTAAATTGACATATTAAGTAATCAAAAGTAATTTTTAAGCCAAATATATTTGTAATTAGAACTGCACTCTGTCGAGTGCATACTTGCTTGTTGCACACTAGTAGGCCATAAATTGCCAACTAGTGCGCAAGCAGAGTGTGCAAGTACTTTCGACCGCTGTAAACTGTGAAATCTCAGTATCTCTGTGAAGGAACGTTTGAAATGTCTAAATATTATGTGTAACTATTTGCTACCTACCTACTTTATGCATGTAACACCTAGTATTAAGTATGGTTCAAGTTTCTATCTATATAAGAAATACAGTTTTATCAATTTAGAAATATTCTGGATCCCTTTTTAGTCTTTCAAAGAAAAATAAATCATTGATATGTGATGAAAAAAAGGTATATAAACTGAATTAAAATATGTTATCACGTATACAGTATAATTATTTTATTATTTATTGTAAATTGCCAATTGTTTTAAATTTATTTCATCTTGGACTATAGTGATATTAATACTAAATCATGATCAGAGTAATATGTGTCTCTAACTTCAATTTCTGTAATAATACTTTCACATTTGTTATAATATACATGATCTAAAATACTTCCGTAATCTGTAGTTGGATTTGTATTTAATTGTTTAAAGCCAAAACCCGTCCCAGCCAACCGGCCAGTATATATACTATATATATGTAATTTGTTAGTTGATTAGTGGTATACTGTGGTTACTTTGTGCCCAAAACCGCCCCAGCCAACCCGCCACTTTTGATGCGTATGCAAATAAAACAGCAAATTGTGCCTGATTTTCTGGGACCAGATTACATACATGACCATCTTTCTTACGTCATTGAGAGCTAGTCATACACTTTTGATGCGTATGCAAATAAAACAGCAAATTGTGCCTGATTTGCTGGGACCAGATTACATACATGACCATATTTCTTACGTCATCATTGAGAGCTAGTCATACATATACTATATCATCATACTATAATTAACCGAATGTCTGAGTGTGTGTGTGTCCGTGTGTGTGTGTGTGTGTGTGTGTGTGTGTGTCTGTCAGAAACAGTGCCGTAACTCCTTACTGCCTGCACCAATCACTCCCACACAGGCATTGACCATATGAATATGGAGGGCGTAACGAAGCCCTTTTTTTGATTTTACACATTAATGATTATTAATTAATTTATTAGTCAATTACAAATGCACCCGGGCGCAGTACCCTTCATGGCCACAAGGGGGGGGGGGGCAAATATCTCACAACGGGTAAGGACTAATATATATAATACTGTGAATGTGAGACGGGGCTCAGCGCCTTTTTAGCAGCCTAGCTACAGTTTGTTCATAGTGCCCTAATTATATGGCCGGGTGCTAACTGCTAACCCTAGCTATGTTCATATTGTGTCCTATGGTGCTAACTGCTAACCCTAGCTATCTGTTCATATAGTGCCCAGCTGGCCTGCCGGGTGCTGTCTTGTATAATAATTTGTAAGTTGATTAGCGGTATACTGTGGTTACTTTGCGCCAAAAACCGTCCCAGCCAACTCGCCACTTTTGATGCGTATGCAAATAAAACAGCAAATTGTGCCTGATTTGCTGGGACCAGATTACATACATGACCATATTTCTTACGTCATCATTGAGAGCTAGTCATACATATACTATATATATGTAATTTGTAAGTTGATTAGCGGTATACTGTGGTTACTTTGGTTAAAAAACAGTCCCAGCCAACCCGCCACTTTTGATGCGTATGCAAATAAAACAGCAAATTGTGCCTGATTTGCTGGGACCAGGTTACATACATGTATACACGGGAACATTACCTTTAATCGTCATTACGTCACAATCGAAGACCAATTACACTCTGACATTGGGTCCTTTAATCCACATATTTCTTACGTCATCATTGAGAGCTAGTTATACATATACACACCATGTACTCTGGTCCCAGCAAATCAGGCACAATTTGCTATTTTATTTTACAAATTACATATATATAGTATATGTATGACTAGCTCTCAATGATGACATAAGAAATATGGTCATGTATGTAATCTGGTCCCAGCAAATCAGGCACCATTTTCTGTTTTATTTTCATACGCATCAAAAGTGGCGGGTTGGCTGGGACGGTGCATACGGACCGGGCGAAACAAACTATTACTTGCGCGCTCTGCTTGCGCAAGTAATTCGAGTTAAATATGGGGGGAGCACATTTCAAAAGAGAGAGAGATAGTCTAAGGGAAATGGATGATGGGAGGATAATGTGTTTAAATTGACTCATCAAGTATTTAATCAGTGCCACCTCATAAACCCTGCTATCGGAATGTTTCAGTGGACTTTAGTGGACGTGTGAGTGTGTGTGTGTGTGTGTGTGTGTGTGTGTGTGTGCGTGTGCGTTCGCGTGCGTGCGCCTGCAAACAGTGCATGGTGTTTGTTTAAAACTGTGTGTTTATGTATATAGGCACTGTAAGGTACACTGAGTATTGGCCTCTCTCTCTCCGCATATTCACCTACTGTACATCTCTCTCTCTCTTTCTCTTGATCCTGCGCAGGGTGGAGGAGAGTTTCAAGACCCTTTTCTGGTCCATCTTCGGGTTGTCTGAGGTGATCTCGGTGGTGCTGAAGTATGACCACAAGTTCATCGAGAACATCGGCTACGTGCTGTACGGGGTCTACAATGTCACCATGGTGGTGGTGCTGCTGAACATGCTGATCGCCATGATCAACAGCTCCTACCAGGAGATAGAGGTACTGTACTGTATGTCTGTATGATCAACAGCTCCTACAAATTTCAAGGACCCCCAGTTTGACATGCATTAGTCTACGGACCCCCATTTAATGGCATTTCTATCTCTGGGACCCCCAATTTATATTGTAAAATCAATGTTATTTTAACTCTGAGAGTGTACAAATTTGTACACTCTCTGAGTTACAGATCCATAATGGTCCATTTGGTTCCAAACTATCTTTTAGCTGGGGACCCCCTGGAACTCCCTCAGGTACCCCTGGGGGTCCCTGGACCCCACTTTGGGAACCACTGCTGTACATTTATGATCAACAGCAGAGGCGCCGCTGACTATTTGGTTGCCTCACACATGATATGTTTGTGTTTTCCCGCCCCGACGCGAGCGTCGTGTTCCTTCATGCAGATCGGCTACGTTAGGTAACTTTGATTTGTCCTAATGTTGGTGCTAAATAACACTTACACTCACTGCTAGTCCAGGCATGGAAGAGGGAGCAGATCCACATCACGCATGAATAAGTATTCTTAAAACGAACACAACGAAATATTCCACGAAGCAGATTTGCCTGTGCTAGTAATACAGAGAGACCTCCTCTCCTTTCCCCCCGTGTATGCAGGAAGATGCTGATGTGGAATGGAAGTTTGCCCGGGCCAAGTTGTGGCTGTCCTACTTTGATGAGGGCCGTACCCTACCAGCCCCCTTTAACTTGGTGCCCAGCCCCAAGTCCTTCTTCTACCTGGTCCTGCGCATCAAGTCCTGCCTGGTACGCCTCTGCAAGGCGAATGGCCGTCGCCATGACAACGAGGTAGAGATGGGGATGCTCAACTCAAGGCACATGGTCAGTGTATACTAACAACCAGCGTAGATTAGGTAGAAGCATTTCAGCAGGCCACAAGTAATGGCTAGCGATGAGGCCAAATTCTTCAATGTCATTTAAAAACAGTCCTGATGGAGGGGAAAGGAACTGGTCGGAATAACGTGTTCCTTCCACGTGCTACGTCCGGCAGGGGAAACTCTCCCCTGTCAGTTGAAAAGAAGCAGCTTGGACTCCTCATGCATAGAAGGAAGCATGAGGTCAGTCCGCTGCCCCCCCCCCAGGTTGGCAGAGGAAATGTAGCACCCAGGATTTTTTTAATGTTTTTTTGTGGCTTTCGCCTTTATTTTATATATTTATTTTATGGAGGGACAGACAATAGGCTGACAGGAAATAGGGGAGAGTGATGGGGGAGTGACATGCAGTAAAGGCTGTCGGGATCGGGAGTCGAACCTGCGGCACCTTGGTCAAGGTGCCTGGCCACGGCCCAGGCCAGCGCCCAGGATTAGATAATTGTCACTGGGTGAAAAAATGGGTTACAAAATCGTTGGATAAAAAAAAGGAAAGTCTGTGAAACATTTCACATAAATTGCACGCTGCGTTCATGATTTGAGGCATTTTGTTCCAAAAATGTGTTTTGTTGTTTTGTTTTGCAAAAATCCACCACACTCCATCCAATCCACTCCCATCTCCAGACGACTTTGTCTCCATCGTCTCAAGGTTTCTTGTTTTGTAAAATAGCACAGGCCATTTAACACGGAACCAATCACAGAGTGCCCTGTCACTTTGAGACCTCCGCTCTAATGGTTTGCTTCAGTGCTTTGGGTAAGCTATTAGCCAGGCCATTGGACATGACTGTTTCTGGGCAAATACCCAGTGGTGGGAAAAAAGTACCAAAAGTAGAAAGTACTCATTATGCAGAATGTCCCATTTCACAAGTTTTAAAATGTATAAAAATCTTTGAAAATGGCAGATCTACAGTACAGGCTCAGCTTATAGAACGGCTATTTACAAATGGCTGAAATTAATATACTGTAGAGCTGAGGTGGTTACTGGTTGGTTTTGTAATAATGATCAAAATCTACAAAGTAACTAGTAACTAACGTTTTCAAATAAATATAGTGGAGTAAAAGTGCAACATTTGCCTCTGAGATGTAGCAGAGAAATATTGGAAGTTGGAAATACTCAAGTACAAGTACAAATACCTCAAAACTGTACTTAAGTACAGTACTTCAGTAAATGTACTTACTGTAGTTGCTTCACACCAGTGTGCACAAGTCATGTCTGGCACTGACCGGCTGACCGTACAGCCAGGCAGGTGTGAGAGCTGACCATAGAGCCAGGCATGTGTGGAGGCTGACCGTAGAGCCAGGCAGGTGTGAGGGCTGACCATAGAGCCAGGCAGGTGTGGAGGCTGACTGTAGAGCCAGGCAGGTGTGGAGGCTGACCGTAGAGCCAAGCAGGTGTGGAGGCTGACCGTAGAAGAGCGTAAATCTTTCTCTCATTCACCCCTCTCGCTCTCCCATTTATTTCTTTTTTTTTTAATATATTTTTTATCCCACGATTTTGTAACCCATTTTTCACCCCTGTGTCAATCATCTAATGTGATCCTGGGCTCTACACACCCTCCGCCAACCTGGGGAGAGCAACGGACTTAACTCATGCTTCCTTCATGCTTGAGTGTCCAAGTTGCTCCTTTACACCTGACAGGGGGGAGTTTCCCTGGTTGGACGTAGCGCGTGGAAGGAACACGTTATTCCAACCAGTTCCTTTCCCCTCCATCAGGCGCCCCGGCTGGCCAGGGGGAGGCAGTTTAGAGACCAGGATTACTGCATGTTTTTGTGAGGGTACCTACCCTAGGGGACACGGGGAGAACATGCAAACTCCACACAGAAAGGCCCTTTCTCCCATTTATTTCTGTCAGCAGAGGATAGTCACTGCCTTTCAGGGGTTTGACGAATCATCACAGTTTGGTGCCACATTTTGTGTGTGTGTGTGTGTGTGTGTGTGTGTGTGTGTGTGTGTGTGTGTGTGTGTGTGTGTGTGTGTGTGTGTGTGTGTGTGTGTGTGTGTGTGTGTGTGTGTGTGTGTGTGTGTGTGTGTGTGTGTGTGTGTGTGTGTGTGTGTGCGCACACGTGTGAATATATTCCAATTAATTTTTACTACTTTTCATTGGTTCAATATACAGAGGTGTATAAAGGGTGTTCAATAGCATTTATTTATGAAAAAAAAAGAAACGTTACGTGGTTTCCTCCGGACAGCAACGTTATTCATACATATTAGCGTTGGTGGAGTATAGTTAATTCTTATACAGTGTGTTGAGCATGTCTGTGTGGAGTGTAGGCAACATATAAATATGGATATGTATACCATATGTGCGTAGGCGACTCTGCCTTTGCCAAAATGCCGACAAATGGGATTTTCCAGCATCTCACTGTAAATAGACAGAGACAGCAGAGGAAAAGCAGGTCACTGATCCAGAACCCAAGAGTAACATCGTCTTATACAATTTAGAGACCTTTGACAACTTCATGTATAACATGCTTTAGGATATGTATTATGTACCATGAAGAACTGAAATATATCCAAATTAAATGACTAAATAAAAATGAATAAATAAAAAGGCTATTTCACATTTCACAGCGATATTAAAGATGTTTTTTTTTTGTTTTTTTCCATCGTTTCGTGTGAGCCCCAATAACGATAATTACGGAACTAAACACTTTGCATTAGCCACATCAGTCCTACTTTTTCTGGGCATGTCATAGCAAACATTCAGCGACACTGGCTGAACATTTCATTGAAAGAGAGGGGTCAATTACAGACCCTGCGGGACCCCAGTCAATGAAGTACATAGGGTTTAAGTGGTTAATATTAATAACTGCATTTTGCTTCCTATTGTTACAGGGTGAACACTTCAAGTCACACCCTCGACCGGGGGAGGAGTTTTCACCCAGAAAACCCATCAAACACCCCACACGCTATCAGGTAAAAGAGAAGGGTGAGCTGGAAAGAGCTAGGCTGCCCTGTCACCCCGTCTGCAGAGAGTGAGGGAGAGACCAAGGCTGACAAAGAGAGACGAAGAAAGATGGGGTGACTGACTGGTGGTCAAAGCACAGAATAGGCACACAAAGACCAGAATCAAATGGGTGGATGTGCAGGAGAGAGAGGCAAATGATACTGGGCTGAGCGAGAGACAGAGAGAGATTGATGAGTGGCGGAACATTGGGGTGAAGAAATGGAAGACAGGGAGGGAGATAAGACGAGAACGTGGAGAGGTGGGGGATCGCAATAACGGACAGGGGGGAAGTAAGAAGCAGGAGAGGGCAGAAGGTGAGAGAGAGAAAGAGAGAGCGGGGGGGAGGCAGGTTACAGACAGCCTGTACAGAAAGTGTTTCTAATGAGCTCCATGAGTGAATTCTAAAAGACAGACGAGCTCACTAATGGAAGGAGGCGGATGGAGGGAGGGGGGGGCTCGCTCGCCCACGTCTTCACCTTTGCCCCGGTGGGAGAAGTACTGTGCCTCTCTCACTATGAGGCATCTGCCCGGGAGCTTATTATGGCACACGTGTTGTATCTGAATCTACACACACACGCACACACGCACTGTCTCTCCCTCTCTCTCTCTCTCTCTCTCTCTCTCAATCTCTCTCTCTCATCTGACCTGTTGATTGGACACGTGTGCTGTCAGAAGTATCGAACGAGCGCAGTGTGTGTGCGCCTATACTGTATACAGGGCGGGAATGACTGAGAGACCCTTAAAGAGAGCGACGGGACCATCCCCATTGGCCGCCAATCGATACTCCGCAATCACACACACACCACCGGCATGACTCGCGGTTCATGGTGTTAGACCAAACGGTCGGGGGTGTATGTGTGTGTGTGTGTGTGTGTGTGTGTGTGTGTGTGCGCGCGCGACTGGAGAGAGAATGGTATGAAAGCAAATCTGAAGATGGTCATATAATGACCCGTCTCATTTGTCAAACAGACAGTAGCCTCTCCTATTCTCCTCACCATTGCTCCTTTTCTCATGTTTTCCCATCACTCTCCTCTGCTCTCCTCCTCTGCTCTCCTCCTCCTCTCCTCTCCTCTGCTCTTTTCCTCATTTCCTCTGCTCTCCTCTCCTCCTCTGCTCGCCTCCTCCTCTCCTCTGCTCTCCTCTCCTCTGCTCGCCTCCTCCTCTCCTCTCCTCTCCTCTCCTCTGCTCTCCTCCTCCTCCTCTCCTGCTCTCCTCCTCCTTTCCTCTCCTCTGCTCTCCTCCTCTCCTCTGCTCTCCTCTGCTCTCCTCCTCTCCTCTGCTCTCCTCCTCTCCTCTGCTCTCCTCCTCTCCTCTGCTCTCCTCCTCTCATCTGCTCTCCTCCTCTCCTCTGCTCTCCTCCTCCTCTCCTGCTCTCCTCCTCCTTTCCTCTCCTCTGCTCTCCTCCTCTCCTCTGCTCTCCTCCTCTCCTCTGCTCTCCTCCTCTCCTCTGCTCTCCTCCTCTCCTCTGCTCGCCTCCTCTCCTCTCCTCTGCTCGCCTCCTCTCCTCTCCTCTGCTCTCCTCCTCTCATCTCCTCTGCTCTCCTCCTCCTCTCCTGCTCTCCTCCTCCTTTCCTCTCCTATGCTCGATGTCCATGACTTCAGCAATAACCACTGCGTGTTAAGGAACAGTCTGCAGTCAGCCCCCCCTTTAAAACCCTTTTTTGATGAACAGAGTGTCATCAAGTCCTTTAAAGGCTGTAAGCCTGGAAAAAGTCCCGGCCCAGACAATATTGGGTGTCACCTGATAAAGATTTGCGCTGAACAACTAGGCCCTATCTTTTATTATATATTTAATCTATCTCTTTTCCAGCAGAAGGTGCCATCCCTCTGGAAACAGTCCACTATAGTTCCGGTGGCCAAGAGCAATAAGCCCCAAACGCTCAATGATTTCAGGCCTGTTGCTCTAACTTCCCTGATCATGAAACATTTTGAAAAACTAATCAAGTCCGAGCTCGTGGCAAAAACTGAGCGCTTACTGGGCCCCTCCAGTCTGCGTATAGGGCTGGAAGGGGTGTTCAAGATGCACTTGCCACCTTACTTAATCTCCTGCACAAACACCTTGAAGGTAGTAAAACCCATGCTAGGCTGCTCTTTATTGATTTTTCCTCAGCATTTAATACCATACAGCCCCATGTCTTGGTTGATAAACTGGTTAACTCCTTTGGTGTAGATCCTTGTCTGGTGGGCTGGATTCTTGACTTCTTAACCAACAGATCTCAACGTGTAAGGGTTAATGAAATATTGTCTAGCTTCCTGACATCTTCTACTGGCTCGCCCCAGGATTGTGTTTTATCTGCCTTTCTTTACATTCTTTATACCAACGATTGTGTTAGCCATTTCCAAAATAGATTCATCATTAAATACGCTGACGACTCGGTCATCGTCAGCCTGCTTGACAATGATGAGAACTGTCACGGGCAAGTGGTAGACGACTTTCTATCCTGGTGTGACAACGCCTTCTTGCAGCTTAATGTTTCAAAAACAAAAGAGCATAGATTTTAGACGTTCCCCACAATCCCCCCAGAAGAGTGTTGTCAACGGACAGACTGTAGATATTGTACCCAGCTACAAGTATCTAGGCACAACTATTGATGACAAACTGAAATTCGACGTAAATACTGATGTGATGCATAAAAAAGGTCAACAACGCCTGTACTGCCTAAGGAAATTGGCTAAGTTCAATGTCGACAAGACTCTGATGAAACTGTTTTACAGTGCCTACATCGAGTCCGTCATTTCTTTCTCCATTATCTGTTGGTATGGTAATCTCTGCATCAGAGACAAACATTCCCTAGGGAAAATTGTAAAAGTGGCCTCTAAAATCTTTGTCTCACAAATGAACGGCCTTGACCAGATCTTTAAGAAACAGGTACTTAACAAAGCCCTGTGTATCCGATCTGATGCTGCTCACCCACTATACGGAGAGTACATCCTTCTCCCATCCGGCCTTCGCTTGCGAGCCCCCTGTGCCACAAAAAACAGGCACAAACATTCCTTTGTCCCGGTCTCTATTCGCACACTGAATGCTGCTGTGGGTAGATCTAGGATATAACCTTATGATGAGCACTTTAACTTTTTACTGTATTATCTCGTGCCTATGTCTATGCACATGCACTTTTATGACCTATCGCATAGCACTTTAATGGTTGTGTGCAACTTTGTACTTGTACCGCTATGTGAACTGTTTGTTTGTTTGTACTGTTTCATTCATTGTTTAATGTACTGTCTATGCTGCAACCCAATTTGCCCTTCGGGGACACTAAATAAACTTGAACCTTGAATCTTCTCCTCCTCTCCTCTGCTCTCCTCCTCCTTTCCTCTCCTCTGCTCTCCTCCCCTCCTCTGCTCTCCTCCCCTCCTCTGCTCTCCTCCCCTCCTCTGCTCTCCTCCTCCTTTCCTCTCCTCTGCTCTCCTCCTCCTTTCCTCTCCTCTGCTCTCCTCCTCTCCTCTGCTCTCCTCCTCCTTTCCTCTCCTCTGCTCTCCTCCTCTCCTCTGCTCTCCTCCTCTCCTCTGCTCTCCTCCTCCTTTCCTCTCCTCTGCTCTTCTCCTCTGCTCTCCTCCTCCTTTCCTCTGCTCTCCTCCTCTCCTCTGCTCTCCTCCTCTCCTCTGCTCTCCTCCTCCTCTCCTCTGCTCTTCTCCTCTGCTCTCCTCCTCCTTTCCTCTGCTCTCCTCCTCCTCTCCTCTGCTCTTCTCCTCTGCTCTCCTCCTCCTTTCCTCTGCTCTCCTCCTCCTCTCCTCTGCTCTTCTCCTCTGCTCTCCTCCTCCTTTCCTCTGCTCTCCTCCTCCTCTCCTCTGCTCTTCTCCTCTGCTCTCCTCCTCCTTTCCTCTGCTCTCCTCCTCTCCTCTGCTCTCCTCCTCCTCTCCTCTGCTCTCCTCCTCTGCTCTGCTCTCCTCCTTTCCTCTGCTCTCCTCCTCTCCTCTGCTCTCCTCCTCTCCTCTGCTCTCCTCCTCTCCTCTGCTCTCCTCCTCTCCTCTGCTCTCCTCCTCCTCTCCTCTGCTCTCCTCCTCCTTTCCTCTGCTCTCCTCCTCTTCTCCCCTCTGCTCTCCTCCTCTCCTCTGCTCCCCTCTGCTCTCCTCTCCTCTACTCCCCTCCTCTTCTCCCCTCTGCTCTCCTCCTCTCCTCTGCTCTCCTCCTCTCCTCCTCTGCTCTCCTCTCTTGCAGAAGATCATGAAGCGTCTCATTAAGCGATATGTGCTAAAGGCCCAGATGGACAGAGACAACGACGAAGTTAATGAAGGTACAAATATCCTTTCCGTCGATGTTTATGTTAGCCGTGTGTGTGTGTGTGTGTGTGTGTGTGTGTGTGGACACTTACAAGGTTTTTTTAGATGGTGTATATATCTGTATATATATATGCACAAACGTGTGTGTGTGTGTGTGTGTGTGTGTGTGTGTGTGTGTGTGTGTGTGTGTGTGTGTGTGTGTGTGTGTGTGTGTGTGTGTGTGTGTGTGTGTGTGTGTGTGTGTGTGTGTGTGTGTGTGTGTGTGTGTGTGTGTGTGTGTGTGCGTGTGTGCGTGTGCGTGTGTGCGTGCACATCACAGGTGAGCTAAAGGAGATCAAGCAGGACATTTCAAGCCTCCGCTATGAGCTCCTGGAGGAGAAGTCCCAGGCCACTGGAGAGCTGGCCCTCCTCATCCAGCAACTAGGAGACAAGATTACCTCCTCATCCAGCAACTAGGAGACAAGATTACCTCCTCATCCAGCAACTAGGAGAAAAGATTACCTCCTCATCTAGCAACTAGGAGAAAAGATAGGAAAGAATACCAAGAGACCCTGAGAGCACATGTAGCATGCAGGGGGCATAGAGAGAGCTGGGAGGGAGGGGCATAGAGAGAGCTGGGAGGGAGGGGGCAGAGAGTGCTGGGAGGGAGGGGGCAGAGAGTGCTGGGAGGGAGGGGGGCATAGAGGGAGGGGGCAGAGAGTGCTGGGAGGGAGGGGGGCATAGAGGGAGGGGGCAGAGAGTGCTGGGAGGGAGAGGGCAGAGAGTGCTGGGAGGGAGGGGGGGCATAGAGAGAGCTGGGAGGGAGGGGGCATAGAGAGAGCTGGGAGGGAGGGGGGGCATAGAGAGAGCTGGGAGGGAGGGGGCATAGAGAGAGCTGGGAGGGAGGGGGCAGAGAGTGCTGGGAGGGAGGGGGCAGAGAGTGCTGGGAGGGAGGGGGGCATAGAGAGAGCTGGGAGGGAGGGGGCAGAGAGTGCTGGGAGGGAGGGGGGCATAGAGAGAGCTGGGAGGGAGGGGGCAGAGAGTGCTGGGAGGGAGGGGGGCATAGAGAGAGCTGGGAGGGAGGGGGCAGAGAGTGCTGGGAGGGAGGGGGGCATAGAGAGAGCTGGGAGGGAGCAGAGAGTGCTGGGAGGGAGGGGGCAGAGAGTGCTGGGAGGGAGGGGGGCATAGAGAGAGCTGGGAGGGAGGGGGCAGAGAGTGCTGGGAGGGAGAGGGCAGAGAGAGTGCTGGGAGGGAGGGGGCAGAGAGGGAGCTGGGAGGGAGGGGGGCATAGAGAGAGCTGGGAGGGAGGGGGCAGAGAGTGCTGGGAGGGAGGGGGCAGAGAGTGCTGGGAGGGAGGGGGCAGAGAGTGCTGGGAGGGAGGGGGCAGAGAGAGTGCTGGGAGGGAGGGGCATAGAGAGAGCTGGGAGGGAGGGGGCAGAGAGGGAGCTGGGAGGGAGGGGGGCATAGAGAGAGCTGGGAGGGAGGGGGCATAGAGAGAGCTGGGAGGGAGGGGGCATAGAGAGAGCTGGGAGGGAGGGGGCAGAGAGTGCTGGGAGGGAGGGGGCAGAGAGAGTGCTGGGAGGGAGGGGGCAGAGAGAGTGCTGGGAGGGAGGGGGGGCATAGAGAGAGCTGGGAGGGAGGGGGCAGAGAGAGAGCTGGGAGGGAGGGGGCAGAGAGAGTGCTGGGAGGGAGGGGGGCATAGAGAGAGCTGGGAGGGAGGGGGCATAGAGAGAGCTGGGAGGGGGCATAGAGAGAGCTGGGAGGGAGTGGGCAGAGAGTGCTGGGAGGGAGGGGGCAGAGAGTGCTGGGAGGGAGGGGGGCATAGAGAGAGCTGGGAGGGAGGGGGCAGAGAGAGTGCTGGGAGGGAGGGGGGCATAGAGAGAGCTGGGAGGGAGGGGGCATAGAGAGAGCTGGGAGGGGGCATAGAGAGAGCTGGGAGGGAGGGGGCAGAGAGGGAGCTGGGAGGGAGGGCAGAGAGAGTGCTGGGAGGGAGGGGGCAGAGAGGGAGCTGGGAGGGAGGGGGGCATAGAGAGTGCTGGGAGGGAGGGGGCAGAGAGGGAGCTGGGAGGGAGAGGGCAGAGAGAGTGCTGGGAGGGAGGGGGGCATAGAGAGAGCTGGGAGGGAGGGGGCAGAGAGGGAGAGGGGGTGCATAAAGAAGTATGAATGGAATAAAGAGGGAGAAAGGACAGGAGCTTTGTGAGTTGAACACTGGGAGTGAAGAGAGGAATGGGCTTCTGTAGAGAGGTTGAGAGAGAGAGAGAGAGAGAGAGAGAGAGAGAGGAATGAGCTTCTGTAGAGAGGAGAGAGAGAGAGGGAGGGAGGGAGGAATGAGCTTCTGTAGAGAGGAGAGAGAGAGAGACTTGGAACTGAGGGTAAAAGATTCTGAGTCGAGGTGTCAAAAGGCATTAAAGGCCACCTTCTGCAATCGCCACGCCCAGCTAAGACAGTGATTTCATTGGATAGCGTCGCCCATGAAAGTCAAAGACAGAGTGATAGTTGACCCGAGCCTTCTTGTCTGTGTTATCAGAAAATAGTTTCTGAATACAGTTAATCAGTATTGATTTATTTCACATTTACAATGGCTAGTTTGTCTTTAGTATAAGACAAACTACCCATATAATACAATATCACACAAATCGGTGCATTTATATAGAACCTTTATCCAAGGCGCTTTACATAGATTGTGCATCAATTCACCCATTCACACACACATTCATACACCAATGGCGGCAGAAACTATGCAAGGCACCAACCAGCACATCAGGAGCAATTAGGGGCTCAAGGACACTTCGACACTAAGGTGGTCTTTACACGAGAACGGTGTTCATAGGAAACGGTAAAATAAAGTATCGTTTGCTCGTGTCCCTTTAGACGCGAAGTGAAAACACCTCCCAGAGTGGAAATATTCGCCGTTTCCTATGGTCTCCATATAAACAGGCAAAACGGTGGATCCGCAAAACTTGTGACATCATGGCTCACGTTGGCTCACAACGCATTATGTTTATTAGTTCCTACAATGAACAAGCCTCCTTCCTAACAAGCGCCGATCATCAGCGATGGTGAATGTAAAACCATGATGTAAATTAAATGCCATGTGATAGGTGCAGCAGCCACGTTTATGTAGCCTAACCATCCCGTGGCACGCTCTGCCTGCATGCTCTGGGCTTCCTGTCAGCCTGTCTGTCACCTCGATGCGTTAGTAGAAAGCAGGCAGCGAGCGACTGCCACAACCCCGTCATGGTCTGGAAGCATCATTCAAAACCCTGATAGGGTTGCGTGAAGGGGGGGCTACCTGGTTCTTCTTCTTGTACGTGGGTGACTGGTCTATTTGGCAGTCCGTTACCGCCACCTAGCGACGTTATAGCGTTTTCATAAAGTGTGCGTTCTCGTGTAAAGGGTCAATAAAAAATGAGAATGCAACGGGACTTTGCCGTTTTATCTGGAGATGGTCGCCGTCTAAAGGAGGCCTAACTCTGGAGGAGCCCGGGTTTGAACTGGCAACCTTGCGGTTTCCATCCGGCCACTCTACCCCTGATCCACCGCCACCCCTAGGGGGGTTCATTGTCAGGGGGAGGAGTGGCTGACATTTGGATTCTAGTACACAGTAATTTGCTAAGATTGGCTTCCAAAGTTTGCAGGAGTACTCCGTTTTGAACAAAATGCCTCAAATCATCACAGCTTGTGATTTCCGTGACATTTAGCATGCGCATTCTTGAAACACACACTTGGCGCTATAACAGGCCGATTCGTGTTTTTGCCTATATCTGCATTTGTGTAAAACTTTGTATGCACACTCCATAGAGGCCAAGGAAAAAACTTTTTCACATGCCTTTTATAGCGCCACATGGATTATCATTTTCTGACATTACTACATTACCTGATTGGCTCAGATTGACATCACATTCTCACTACGTTGAGGAACGAATGCCACCCTTTAACGCCCTATCATAGCGCCACCAGGAGGCAACACTCCCACAAATTATGTCCAAACATCAACACTAATCGGTATCTCAAGTCAATTGATCAAGACGGATCCATCCGGTTTTTCATATTCCATCCTGACTGCCAAATTCCGAACATTGCCTTGGAGCACTTGTTCTAGTTTCTAGTGTGTGTTGTGACTTATGACATTGAGATCAGCCAATGAAATTTCTGGAAAAATCTGCGCAGTCCTGGAGGCGTGGTTATGGCAGAAGTTGGTAGGAAAAAAGAAAACGGGTAATAAAAAGAGGGGTTTCAGTTTTTACTTGACTATATAGCAACATAATATAGGGAGAAAAAGGACTGATTTCAATCCAGAACGAATCAGGGTTTTTTGTAGGGGGGTTCATTGTCAGGGGGAGGAGTGGCTGACATTTGGATTCTAGTAGTGTCAACAGGGTATAATAGCACCAAAGACGCCATGTTCCCCTGCTATGAGATGTCAGTGCAGCACCAACAGAGAGGAAGAGAGGGTGGGGGATGAGCCTGGAGAGAGGGGAGAGGAGGGTGTTGATATAGAGGGCTGACCATCGGGTGGGAGGTTGAAAGAAAAATGTGTGAATGGGAACGGAAATAGAAAAGAAAGACAAACATAAATCAAAGGAAGAAGAAACACTGTGACATTTGGATAGTAACTGGAGAAAATCAGTATGGCCTGTTTTGTTTTTAGTATTTTTTTACCAGCAGGCTAATAGTACTGATACACCACTTTACACACCAGGCAATCTAATTAACAGATTTGCAACAGTCCACAACGCACACCTCATGCACAGACAATGACATTCAACGAGGATTTCAGACACAAGTCTAGACTGTGTTTCTCAGAAAGAGCTTAGGCAACTTAAATATAACAGGTGCACTGTAATTGAACCTTCACCCTTTTCATCCTTGCTTATTGGAATATTAGTCGATTAGCCTTTGAGTCCAGCTATCTTGCCTCGTGACAGCTCCCCCTGCAAAACTGCCAATACCTACACTCATCACTGATAAACATATGGTTCCCTCTCATTACTTCTCCAACACACGAGCGCAGTGTTATGAATATTAGTAGATTCTCTTATACGATAGGCCATGGACTTTCACACGGCACACATTTTTGTCTTGCTCTGGAGGTGGAAATGTGTGTGGCGTAAGGGCAAAATGGCCGCTATGTGAATGTGGTCAATATTTAGATTTAGGATACTTTGTTAAAACTCAACCTTGGAAAATAAAGCTGTTTTTGAGTCCCTGATGTTTTTTCAAGATCTAAGATTGGGGCAAGATTACATACAGTAGTCCTGGTCTCTATACTGCCTCCCCCTGGCCAGCCGGGGAGCCTGATGGAGGGGAAAGGAACTGGTTGGAATAACATGTTCCTTCCATGCGCTACGTCCAACCGGGGAAGAGGTGAAAAGTCAGGTGAACAGAAGCTGCTTGGACTCCTCATGCATAGAAGGAAGCATGATGTCAGTCCGTTTCTCTCCCCAGGTTGGCAGAGGGAGTGTAGTGCCCAGGATTACATTAGATAATTTACACTAGGTGAAAAGAATGGGTTGCAAAATCGTGGGATACATTTTTAAGTGAAAAATAAGAATTGAAAAGAATTAAAGTCTTTGACAGTGTTTGTTTGTATACATCAATGTGTGAGGCCTATGTGTATAGCCATGTTTATCCACTATAAGTGAAAATACAGATTTTTCACAGTTAGAGTAGTTGAAATGACCTGAGATACTGTATTTTTAACTTGTATGCGAGAATAATTATTGTATATTAATTGTCATATTTTTGATCCTTGAATTAAAAGGAGTGAGTTACAAACTGGTTGATTGATTGGCAATGTCTAGTTTGTCCTTTTTCCAGAATCTAAATATAACTTGTTTGTCCCCACTGATGGCTTTCTGTCAATGACGAGCACTGGAGCAAAACTGAACATCTGGCCACTTACATGCAATGGCAGAGACACATCACACACTGAAAACAAGCTTTTCACACAGACAGGAATGTGAGTATCTACTGTATAAGTGTGTGTGTGTGTGTGTGTGTGCGCGCACACTCACGTGCGCGCACACACACTTTTAATTGCTGGTCTATTTGACTCACTCGATGTGGGGTTACTGTAAAATCTTGATACTTGGACAAATGGTTTATAATTGTATTTGTGCATGTGTGCACTTCTGTGTTTCTGTTTGTGTGTGCTTCCAATCTCTATGTGGTTTTCCTGCACACTCGCACTTCCGTGACAGAGACTGCCCACTAAAACCAGACTATAAACACTATGTTCCATCATGTGGGACCTGATGTTTACTGGATCCTGGCTCTTCCATACCATTCATTCACCTTTCACACTGAGTCCTCTCTGCACTGTTTCAGCCTGTCAGTGTGTCTGAAAGACTCAGATTTTATTGTCTGGCGTGTTGTTATATGAGGGCCTACGAGCCCTTATAAAACTCTTTAAATGTTACCGTACATGGTCAGTGTCTTCGATATGCAGGTAAACTCAATAGGCTTCGCTTGGCACTGCAGGAGTAAAGGAGATAGGAGAAGGAGACATCCAAACTACTTTCAACCTGGTGTCCCTAGTTTGGGTTAGGTGAAAATTACAAACAAACAACAACAGGCCAAAATGGTAGATCTGCAAGCTGTCGACGCAATGAGTTGTAGAATGGCAATAAAGGTAGGGCAAATTATATTTTTGGTTAAAACAAAACGTTTTTTGTTAAAAGGTTAAAGCACTACCCTATATTCTGATATTAATCTTTGCTATAGAGCAGGCGTGCCAGTGCCTAAAGGTAGATCTCGATCTACCAGTAGATATGTCACGTGGTAGACCACAAGACATGCCCCTAAAAATATGTATCATTTATATTTAAATTATTATTAAAAAAGGCATCTGCCACCTGAATTAAGGTGACTTGATTAAATGACAATCAGCACAACCCACAATGCAATACTTTGTTTTCAAGAGTGTTGCGCACAAACATCAGTAGCCTTACAAAGCTATCCTACTCTACCAATTCCATTTCCCCTCCCTAGTTCCCATTCCAAATGCGTTTATCTTACATGCCAGCACAGCTATTCCAAAGCCCCCTCAGGTACATTGTTGAACTATTTTTCAGCAATGGGGTCATTTTGGTGGGTAGATCTTGCTGAGCTAGTCATTTCGAAAGTCCAAAATGCTATAAGGTGTTAGTTCAGTAACAGCCCCGCCGCCCCACCACCACCACGTCTCTTTAATAAACTGAAAATTCATTTTCAGGTAGGTGACAAGTTAACATTTCAACCAGGAGAGTACCCATTTCATTTTCTAATTTCTATATTGTTTCAGTTCCAATTTTGTCTGATCATTTCTGTTCATCTGCTCTCATCACTTCCAATTTAACCTTTTTAATCTGTAACTTGACCTGAATATTTATTTTCTGTTAATATTAAAGATCTGCAGAGACTGGACACTCCTGTAACTGAACAAACACTATAACAATGAGTAGAATATAGAGCTATTTAACACTTATTTTAACCAAAGAAAGTCACTTACCCTACCTTGTAAAGTGGTTTGACCGTTTAATTAACCCTATAGACAAATCCATGGAGCGTTGCCCTGTAGGCCAACTGTAGGCAATCAATGCTGTGCTTACTGTGACACCGCAGCTGATTGTGCCCAGAGCAGCCTGTGTTGTTGACCAGCGTCGGTGCCAGGCGATCAGAGATGTCCGCCTACTGAGCGAAAGAAACTGACTTGCTAGTCATCTGTCAATGTCTGTTTTTTACTGTACTGCAATGTGTGTTCTTTCGCATTAATGAATGTATAGTTTACTGTAACTGTGTGTTGTGTACTGCACATACAGTAAGTTGCTCGTGTGCCAGCATATCTTTGGGCAACACAACAAAACTAACATCTTCTCTCCACTGTGATTTGTCTCGGACACTATAGTCGTATAGAGGCATGGAAGCATACCTAGCCATGCACCGCACGCACGCACACACACACACACACACACACACAGCACCCACCCTCATCCCTCTATGTCCATGTCTCTCTCCCTTTCCATCTCCTGTCAAAGCGCTGAGGGATATGACCTGGCTTTGAAAGACAATGATTCCAGGGATGTGGTGGAAACTAAGCTCCACAACTCACTCACACACACTGCCTACAGCCTGCAGGAACTCCCTGGAGATGAAAGTACCCAGCAGTATTGCAGTAACCCTTCACATGCACACATTTTATAGAAGCATGCTTACAGAACCACACGCTTTTGCACATGTTTACAGAAGATTGCCCACATACGGAGGTGGGCTGAGAAGCCCTCCCTCTCGCTAACTCTCTCACGCACGCACGCACACGGTGTACACACACACTCTTCCTGTCTGTCTAGAGCTCTCTAATTTTATTCAGCACATACAGATATCAGATATGTGTGTACTTCAGGCTATGCTTTAATAGTTATTTATGCATGTATGTGAACTCCCTCACAGCCTTCTCGCTACCCCTTTATCTACCATTTTGCCCAATAATGCCTCTGTCTCTCATGTTGAAATTGCTCTAGAAAGACCCTCACCAAGACACGCCTCTTTAAAACAATTCAACAGGCATCCCCATAAAGCTGTCACCTTCTTACAACCTTGCTAGCATATCACTGAAGGTACTGTATAGCCGTTGTTACAAGTGTAATATTATCAGAACTATAGGGATCCTACACACATGCACGCACGCGCACACACACACACACACACACACACACACACACTTCTCTGAAGCTATGCCTGTAAGTATCATAAAAGCCATAACGCCAGCTCTTTTATGATTCAGCCCTCAGCTGTGAAATGCCAATATCTCATTTGAGCAGTTGGCAGGCTGATGGAGTAGCCGGAGAGGCGTGCTAGCTGTGGGGGGTAAGAAAGGTCCAAGTGTTTACCAATCCTCGTGGGCCCTCTGGATGTGATGGAAGAATTGACTCTCAATGACGAGCTGCCCTGCCCCCCCTCACCCTCCCACTCCCCCTCGCCTGCCTCACACAACATGCACATAAACGAAGCGCACATGTCCCACATACACACAGGCAGATGACACATGTTCCAGTTATACAGTAGTACGTGTGGTGTGTGAGAACGAGGCAGAAAGTAGCCTCTCACTCGTAACTCGTAATAATCACACTGGGGCTACTGCTAATACAGTATACAGCCTGCAGATATTTATGTACCTACGACAGATTCTTTTCCTTTTATGGACTAGCTATAACTGTTAGAACACCATTCATCTTCTGACTCACCTTTCTTCTTGTTCTTGCACTTGGTTTATTTTTTGTCGGTCTCTCTGTCTTCCCCTCTGTTTCTCTCCCTCCCTCTCTCTCCCTCTCTCTCTCTCTCTCTCTCTAACTCTCTCTCTAACTCTCTCTCTCTAACTCTCTCTCTCTCTCTCTCTCTCTCTCTCTCTCTCTCTCTCTCTCTCTCTCTCTCTCTCTCTCTCTCTCTCTCTCTCTCTCTCTCTCTCTCTCTCCCTCCCTTATTGATATTGTTGGTATCAAAGGTGGCTGTGACCCTAGTGACCCTGATAGTAATTCATTTGACTTATAGAGATTAGCTGCCTCTGTTTATCTCTGTCTCTCCCACACACCACTTGGTACACCTGACACCCCATGCAACCTCACCAATGTTAGGATCGCACGCACGCACAAATACAACCCGACAAATGGAACCCGATAGACTAATACAATCATACAGTTTTATAGTGCTTTTCTAAGTACTCGAAGACACAAAGAGACAAAAATAACGATTAAAGCCAAGAGCAAATCAGAGAAAATAGGGGCTAATAACAAAAGAAAATCTATAAAAATTGAAAGATAAGGTGATGTGTACAGTACACTGAATTGAGGAACATCATGCTGTCCATTACTCTGTTTTTTATTTCTCCCCTGTTTCTCCCAGTCTTAGAGCATTATTGGCTAGTACCAGCCATGTACTGTTTCTTGTTCTGCAGTAAAGGTTTGGCTAACATTTACTGCAACTAGACCGGTGTCCGGCTGTAGTGCACTGAGTCAGTAACAATGGAAGTTGGAGATCCATGCCCCGTGCACCCGGCTATGCAATGCCTATTGTACCCGTCTCAGAGTACCCGTTCCAGCCACCTGTCTGCGTCCCTTTTATGCCCATATATTGACATTTCTGTATCTGTCCCTCTGTGTCCTTTATTCCTATATATGGAGTTCTGTCAGGCATGCCCCGAGTTATGTGGATTACAGACGTACACACGTACATAATAGTTCTGTGTCAGGCATGCAGAGTGTTGTCAGAACAGGCCAGCTCCATATATGGAGCCTGAGTGGGAAGGGTTCCTGTCCAGAGTCGAGCAGAGGCCTTTTGCAGCGGTTCTGGACAACCGTGGGTCTGACGATCTTGAATTTTACGTCGGTGGGGCAAACGGTTCTCGAGTTACGTGCATTACAGCCGTACACACGGACAGACAGACAGATATGATGCATTTCTAGATAATTGTGCTTCTATTCCCAGCAGGCACGGTCAGGACCTGGACGAATTAGTGACGTCTGGCCCAGAATAAGCTCTATTATTGCAGCTGGTGAAGACGTCCTGGAAATGATGTAAAGAACATCCCCATAGGCCCATGCCGTAGCGTAACGGTCTGGGCACCGGACTGGTAATCCAGTCGCAGTGTGCCGCGGGTTCGACTCCCGGACCCGACACGGCCTTTACTGCATGTCACCCCCCCATCTCTCTCCCGTTTCCTGTCAGCCTACTGTCTGTCCCTTCAAAAATCAATAAAAGAACATCCCCATATGGGCTGTGATCTGGCCTAGTCCTGAACGTCACCGAAGGAGTCGAGGATGTCATCATAACGTCATCATGAGGCCATTTGGCTTGCTGGGTTGTTTCAAACACAGAAGATTTCATGCTCTGACATATACCTGAGACGTGAGTTTGGGCAGGTGTGGTGCCTATGTCTTCCACAATCTTCGATTGCTCCAGACAGGGGTGTCACAGGGTATTTGAAGGTGGGGGGGATGAGCGTGTGGAGGGGACGATGCCTTTGGTGTTTTATTTTTATTTTCTGTTCTATTTTTAGCCTATTCCCGGGCCAAACTTCCTTGGCTACAGTCGCCGTTCAATCAATCTTAAATGGGCCAATAGGCGTTCAAATAGGCCGGGGAAACAGAGTTGTTGCTAACGTCCAAGTGGGGAAAAAACAACAGGGTGGTCAAAAGTTGGGGGGGATGAAATCACCTATCTGTGAGAGTGGGGGTGTCGCGACGTACTCACAGTGAATGGTGGACGCGCCTGGCTCCAGAGACTGTATTTCAGCCCACATGGATTTTGAGAAGAAGAAGCTGTCATCTTCCACTGGGGAAAGCTCTTCAGTCCAGATGGTATTCAACCAATAAGTACACAGTGTTCATGATAATAATAAAGTGATGATAAATGATAAAAAATTTAAATAGCTTTTGAATTTCCATTTTATGCTCTGCAGCAATAGCTTGATAAAGGCTTTGACTCATTAGATTTCAAGAAAGGGAAAATTACTGGATATTTGCCCTATTTACTACTCAGTTTAGGTGAACTATGGCGCAAGGTCTAAAACACTGCAAATGATATGTTCGGGATGTGTCCAGCTACAGTTCCGCTACTTAAACAGTTCTTTTTGGAGGCACAAAGTGGTTGTATTTTAATCTCAGAATCAGGATGTGTTTTGGACATAGACCAATCGTCACCCACTCCTTTTAAGAGTTATGTGCCCATGCACCATTGCACATTGTTATTTAAAAGACCACGGATACGACAAGTTGGAGGTTATGCACACTTTCTTCTGAAGAAATGAATGCTTTTGCAGGAGCTTTTATGATGTCATGCACAATCTATGTAAGGCGCTTTGGATAAAAGCACTATATAAATGCACCATTTACAGCTGTGCGCTTGTTGGATGGGAGCCCAAAATGTGATGATGACCTGTTGCTGTACATTGCACAGAGACAGATACAGAAAGCCAAAGTGGATGAGGATATGGATTCACAACATTCTCACAAATATTGAGAGGTACAGTATTTGAACATGTGTATCAGCAATAAAATGTAGGTTACTTATTGTAATAAACTGAATAACCTTTCCTCTCAGTCTCTCTCTCTCTCTCTCTCTCTCTCTCTCTGCCACACTGAGGGCCAGTGTTTTCCATGTGAACAAAAAGGAAGAGTATGAAAATTGTGCTTATAAAATAAATAGACTTTTAATTGCTTTGTGTGGAAAACATAGGAGTTCTGCTTAGAGATTTGCAGTCCCATTTACAGTCATCTTTACTGTTGATTCATTAGCTTCAGGTGTTCACCTTCCATTGTGGTTGGCAAGGTCCCAGTGTTGATGTATAAACAATTCAGAGAAAAACAGTAATCCAGGATAAACTGCAGGGATTTCCTGTTAAGGACACCTTACTGTATATCTGATATCTGACATCCACCCCCCCCTTTTTGTCACAGCCTCCTCCCTACTCACTCACCTACTCATTCAACTACTACCCCCCCCTCCCCTCCTAAATGTCTTTTCTTAATCCTTAGTCCTTTAATACCCTTTTCTTTCTCCATTTGTTTTTGTCTTTTAGCCAGCCGCACAGAGGCCTGCATGCTAATGACGCAGCGGTGGATTGGCGCATGCCGCGGTTGCATGGCTCACTGGAGCGAGGATGCATCACCTATAACCTCTCACAAGAAACATTCACCTGAGGTGCCACCTTCTTTCACACCATCCATCCCAACTTCCATCCTCCCATTATGTCCCGGTAGTCCCCCCCCCCCTCCCTTGTCTCACCATCTCTCTTTTTTTCCCCCTCCCTCTGATTCACTCCCCCACTGATTCCATGCGTAACACCCCTGGATGGATATATTAACATTGCAAATGCAGTCTAAATGGAAGCTAACCAGATCCTGGGGCAGCACACTGCATTTATTATCTCTGCCAGGCTGAGGGCAGGGATGGAGATTATGTTTGTGCGCTTGCGTGCGTGCGTCCGTTCGTCCATCCGTACATCCGTCCGTCTGTCTGTCTTGAGATTAATCGTGCAACCGCTAGACAGATCAGAGTCAAATTCCTTGTGCATGGCATGCTGTCAGTAGGCCACGGAAAGGCCAAAGAAATTCGGCATATTTAACATTGATAACATGGTCAGGAATGTACCATTGAGCGAGCTGCTCCAAGTCTAAATTCAAGGCAGAACTAACAATTAAAGGTATGTTGTTGAAGACATGCTATCTGTATATAGGGGCGGCAGTGGCTCAGTGGTAGAGTGACAGAATGGGAATCACAAGGTCCTTGAGCAAGACTCTGAACCGCATGTTGGTGCAGGTGGTTTCCTCCGGCATCGGTGTGTGAATGTGTGTGTGTGAATGGGTGAATGTAATGCACAATCTCTGTAAAGCGCTACAGAGATTGAGATATCTCTGGATAAAGGCGCTATATAAATGCACCATTTACCATTTATATCATAGTGAGCTACATTTAGTTGAGAGTGAGAGAGAGAAAAGCAAAATGTAACTAGAAAAATAATCACACACACACACACACACACACACACACACACGGACGGAGTGCAAAACATACTCTCCCCATGCCTTCGGCCTGGTGGAGACAATACTTTTATAAAGCAGAACACGTATGTCTTTTGTTGTTTATGTATGATTTACTGTTTGTAATGAGTTTTTTAGAGCTTTTATTATCTGCTGTAAAATGAATTGCCCAGCTTGGGACATTAACTTGAAATAACCTTGACCTTGGTATAAAGTTAATAACTACGTTGCTTTTGACAGCAGTAACTAGTAAGTAGTAACTATGATTACATAGTTACTATTGTAAAGTAACTCCAACACTGCATTGTGAGTGAGTGAGTGAGTGAGTGAGTGAGTGTGCACACGTGTGCAAGCTATAATTCAGCCAACAAAACATTGAGAGGAGGAAGCCTCATGGTGGGGGTACGGTCTTGCAACTCCTGAACTTGCATTATCAACTTCATGTACCGTAGCTCATCAAACATCAGGTGCGAGGGACCACAGAGTAAAGGTGTGTTCAAACATTTGTTTCCAGTCACTTCAGTCACTTTACTTTGGTCGTGCAGGTCAGCGTCCCTTCGCTCACACCACATGCTGATTGGCTGTAGACTAAAGCAAGTCACAAAGGTGTGAGGTTACGTTGTATTTTATAATGACTGAAAGGCGTGGTGAGGCACTAGACGTAGTCCAGTGCCTCCAACATCAACGTCAACAAATACATAAAGAAACAAAATGTATACGTGTTAGGTCAATCTCATGGTAACTAACATATACGATAGAAATTAATACTTTTTGTGATATGTCTGTGAACATCACGTCAACACCTCTAGCATAGCTACTTAGCGAACAGCTGTTTTGAGTGTTTTTTGCTGAGTCCCGGTGGTCAGTTCAGTTGGAACTGGATTAATTAAACCAAACAGCCATTTCCGGGGTTCCGGACAACATCAATGCTGATTTACTGACATGACGCGATGAGTGGAGTCGGGTGGACGCGAAGGTCAATTTACGGTTGGGCTACACCAGGCAATTTTGTGTGTCGCCCCGTTCACACCGCGCCTTTTCGCACCGTGCCCGTTCGTGCAACTTCGCGTCTTTTCATTGACTTTGTATGTAGTCACGCCGCTCTAACTATCCAGATTTGAATGCAGCTTCAGAGCACATACAGTACGGTACCACATAATTTACATAAATACAGTCATTCCCGCAGGCCGCAGCTGGCCGAGGATCGAATTTAATCTTAACTGAGGCTCTTTGCTGTGTGTCATCCACGATTTCTCTCCCACATTTCTTAACTGTGTTATCTGATCATTGTCTCTATCCAAATATAGTGGAAATGCGACTGACGCTTTGTTTCACAGAGATGAGAAACAACATTTTGTGTTCTGGCAAGATAATTAACTGAATTGTTGTTGAGTGTCTGATATCTTTGCAAAGAAGGCATTTGATGCGCTGGCAAAGGGAACAACTATTTTGTAGGCAGAGGGGTGGTGGAAGTGGAGAAAATGAACACAATTATGGAAAACAGGGTAAGGTGTGGTGAATTCGACAGAAATTTTATTTAGTAGGCCTAACAGAGAGAGAGAGAGAGAGAGAGAGAGAGAGAGAGTGAGTGCGTGCGTGCGTGCATGGGGATAGAGGATTTTCGGTTGACATTTAATAACAACACCTCAGCCCCATGCGATTAGCTCTCTGACACAGAGGCCATTCAGCTATATACAAAGGGACTACAGCGCCACTCACACTAGGCTAGAGCTAAAATACTAGAGTGAGTTAAATCCTTTCAAATCCTCTGTGATGTTGAACTGACACATGAGTATTTCATTGTTCATTCAGATTCTGTTATAATGTATTCATTTAAGTGTGTGTTCACACACGCACGCACGCACGCACGCACGCACGCACGCACGTGTTCTCTTTGTCTATCTTTCTGTCTCACTCTACACTCTACAGTCTACACAGTAGGCTACTCTACACAGTCTCTCGCTGTCTGGCAAATCCAGGTGTACAAAGTCAAAATCAGGAAGAATACAGTGTGTCTGCGCGCACGCTTGCGTGCATGCATTTTGGCTGTGTGTCAGTGTTTCCACACCTGAGCGGAAAATGGCCGACAGCCGCGGACAGAAGAAGCTGTGTTTTACGTAATTTTTTAGACAGCTGGTGGATGGAAAAGAAGCTCCACCTGACTGCCGCGACGGACAGATTCCCGGAAACGCTCTAGGTGCTGTCACACTTACTAAAGAGCCGCGGACGTTCTCGGCTGTCCACAGCTTCTTTTCCGGGTTTTTAGACAGCTGGTGGATGGAAATTAAGCTCCACCCCCGCTGCCGTGGAGGAGAGTGTTTCCGGGAATCTGTCCGCCGCGGCAGTCAGCCGCGGAGGTGGAGCTTCTTTTCCATTCACCAGCTGTCTAAAAACTCGGAAAATAAGCTGCGGACAGCTTCTTCTGTCCGCGGCTGTCGGCCGTTTTCCGCTCAGGTGTGGAAACACTGTCTCCTCCGTGACAGTCAGCTGCGGGGGTGGAGCTTAATTTCCATCCACCAGCTGTCTAAAAACCCGGAAAAGAAGCTGCGGACAGCCGAGAACGTCCGTGGCTCTTTATAAGTGTGGCAGCACCTAGCATGGACCGGGTTGTGTTATAAGGCTGCCAGCCCATCGGGAACTGCCTCAGGCATTTAGTTGGGTCGTTTACGGCAGTTCCGTGACCATGGAGAGCAAGGGTCCGTTTCTCAATGGATTTGTCATCTAGGAGGGTTATTAAACAAATTGAGCCCCCATGTAAATGAAAAAATGTGGGGAAAATTCATGAGACCATATGGCCACCATCAAAAACCTGTTAAGGCATGCAGGCAACATTACCTAAAATTAATTCTGCCTTCAGTAGCATGTGATCATACATTCCAAGCATTTGTTTTGCACAAAAAACCTCATCACATTTGTGATGACGGCTATGGCTATTTTTTGCTCAAGGAGTGTTTTTTGTGCAAAACTAATGCTTGGAATGGATTCAGAATCATAAAAACCCCCTATAGTTTGACAAGTCCTGTCTGGACATATTAGTCTATGTTTACTTACTAGAGAGAGAGAGAGGTGGGGGGAGAGAGAGGTGGGGGGAGAGAGAGAGAGAGAGAGAGAGAGAGAGAGAGAGAGAGAGAGAGAGAGAGAGAGAGAGAGAGAGAGAGAGAGAGAGAGAGAGAGAGAGAGAGAGAGAGAGAGAGAGAGAGAGAGAGAGAGAGAGCAGAAGAAAGACCATAGACACCAGGGGAAGGGCTCCCATCTGTGTCTGAAATTACTTTGTTGTTCGGCAGATGTAGTTTCATGCTGAGGAAAGCTGCAGAACCATATTACTGTTTCATGGAACAAGTCACAGCAGACAGGCCAATTTTGTCCCGGCATCCTTACTTCCAGTGCTGTCAGCTCCGGGTTGCACGTTGGAACAGCTTTCCATTTATTGTGTGCCTCCTGTTCTTGCTTGAACACGTGGTCATCTAAAAGGGACTGGACCGTAATTGTGTGAGATTAAAGCAATAAACCACGAGAGGTCTCAGTTTACCGGGTATTTTACAATGGCTGGGAGGCGTACAGTAGGCAAGACTACGTTAAGAAATTGAATAAGACATCAAGGAGAGTATATTTCCATGCCATATCACCTAATGTAGGTTACTCTTGGTCTCTCTGAATCTCTCATTCCCTCTCTTTCTCTGGGTCACCTGATGTCCAGGATGGAGCATACATGTCTATTGCCAACTTCAACCTGGAATTTCTCAAATATCCTGCTGGAATGTACTCACATGGACTTGAATAGTGGCAACAACACAAACTGGGTCAGGTGTATGTGTGTGTGTGTGTGTGTGTGTGCGTGTGTGCGTGCGTGTGTGCGTGCGTGCGTGCTTGCGTGCGTGCGTGCGTGCGTGCGTGCGTGCGTGCGTGCGTGCGTGCGAGAGAGTTGTAAAGTGGGTAGTTTATGTGGGCCTGAGATATCTAATTGCGTTTGTGTGTGCATGTGAATACTTGACAATGTCGAGCATAGTAAACAAGCCTGTAGCGGGAGTGTGATTTCCAAAAAGCAATAATAGGCGATGAGCTCCTTAACTGTCACTATGACTTGTGTCCCTCCACATGTGTAAACATAATAGCTCATAGCTGGATTTAAATTCCCCTTGCGACATGCAAATACAGCTAGACTCTGCTCTACAGAAAACCTTTTTAATGTAGTATAAAAACACAGTGTAGTATATTGCACAGTGAGGTACTGCTGTATTTGTTTGTTGAACACTGTTGTTCAGTGTTGTAATTCAGCTGCAATTCGAAACTGGCCCGTAAAATCTGAATCCCCCACCCACCCCTTTTCACCCTCACTTTCTTTTCCGTGTGTGTGTGTGTGTGTGTGTGTGTGTGTGTGTGTGTGTGTGTGTGTGTGTGTGTGAGTGAGAGAGAGACCGTCTCTCTCACACACACACACACACACACACACACACACACACACACACACACACACACACACACACACACACTGGACTAGCTCTGTTCTGTTTTAGTCACCCCAGTGTGAGACATTCCCCACAGAACCAGAAAAGTGTCTTGCCTCGTACTCACTTTACCTCAAATTAAGTGCCGTATTTTGGAAACTAAACCTGGGGAACACCATTTTCCACCATTTTCAACATTCAACACTATGTCATTAATATACCTTTGAGCTGTTGTGTGGAAATAATAATAAAGTCCCCCCATTCTGTGTTTCCTAGAACTGGAGGTCTGAAAAAAATCATTAACATTGTGAATCACATCTTGATGACATCATCAAGATGTGATTCACAATGTTAATGATTTATAATTGATTGACTGATTGATTGATTTATTAACAGTTTGCAGAATTACAGTAGGCCTGAGTGCACAGGACAGAGTTCTCCGCCCTATAAATTAACGCCCAGCGCTGAAAACCGATCGCATTGCTCCACAGGCTGGGAGCGTCTGTTGCGCAGCACTCAATGTTATTTTCCAGTGGGACGTCATCGAAAATGTCCCCCCCCCCATTTTAGCCGACGAGATCGAAAATCTTAAAACGTTAATAACTCTTGATCTAAATCATTCCGTCCAATTCTAAGAAAAGATTATGTGTTAGATGGCCCACCGCGGTCCTGTCACTAGTCGCGTTAGAATTAACCATACCTCCCGTTGTTGTCGATCGCCTTGAGAGTGTTTTGGCTAAATCTATAGCTACTTCAGCCACATCCGGGATAACATCCGGTCCGTTGCTAAATGTGCTCCACTGCTATAAATTGCTGGGCGCTATGATGTAATGGATTAAATAACCCTGGGCGTTCGGGGTTAACTGTGAGTGGACACCATAAAGCATTACACTTGTTTACAATAGGACCCACCATGATTCAATTCACTGGAGGTCTGAAAAAATCATTAACATGGTGAATTCACAATGTTAATGTTTTTTTTTCAGACCTCTAGTTCTAGGAAACCCAGAAAGGGGGGGACATTTTATTATTTCTGCACACAACAGCTCAAAGGTATATTAATGACATAGTGTTGAATGTTGAAAATAAGTGGTATTCCTCTTTTTTTTAGGAACCTTCTTGTAATTGTAAACACACAAACACAATACCAAGTTACACTGTAGTATAGATGGAGTTCTGTTAAAGGTAAACCATCTGCATGAAAGACATTAAAAGTGGGTGGGCCACTTCGATAAGTGTCACTGGGCTGCGAAAGTAGGCATGTAGGCACACATCACCCAAACATAGCGTTGCCATGGAGTGAGACACACACACACACACACACACACACACACACACACACACACACACACACACACACACACACACACACACACACACACACACACACACACACACACACACACACACACACACACACACACACACACACACACACAAGCATAATGTACACCCCACGCCAGCCAGCCATGACTGAACATGACGCATGCAGGGATTTACCCCCAATCCAAACCTGATGCTCAGTGCCAAGCAAGGATCAAGGCAACATTTTGGGCACTCTAACCACAAGGCCACTGAGCTGGCTAAACAATACATCAGCCAAAAAGGTAAAATGCATTTTTGTTTGATACAATCAGGAGAAAGAGGATTTAGCATAAACAATGTGAAATTGGAAGTGATGAATAATAAAAACAGCAGATAAAACTGCAACTGGAACACTATACAATTTAAGCTATAATGACCTTTGCGAGGTTCTATCTCCTCTATCTATGCATTAAAGTGCTGGAGAGATGGGGAGACCCTGAACATTGAACAATAGACCTTTAACTTAAAACAATATAATCACACACACACACACACGCACGCGCACACACACACACACACACACACACACACACACACACACACACACACACACACACACACACACACACACACACACACACACACACACAGAGAGACTTCAAGACGCGCAGCCAGTCGCGCACATCCCAAGGCGGGGTAGAAGGCAGCTCTTTGGAGTGTTGGCTTTTTTGTCTCCTCTTTTCTAGCCATTTAGTCAACCTCGGACCTCCCATAAGTCCATTCTCTTATTTTCGTAACAACGGTCGATATGCCTTTCGGAGCTAGCCTTGATCTGACGGGGATCTAACTTCAACACAACATTTCCGGATATAAAAACATAGTCGGAGACTCGGAATGGACTGGAAGGACCAGATGATTTGCGCCCGCGGTTAGCGGTAGTTAGTGGTATAGCCTACAGTGCGTTGCCGAACAGGGAATGTCTGTTTACGGGCAGTCGCTTTTAAACTTCAGTTGAGCAACAATAACCTGCGGATACAACAAGGTGACACCATAAATTGCTGCGTGCTGATCATTTTTTAATCTCAAATTGGACGACAGGGCAAAATGCAAGTCTAGACTCTTGCTATAAGTTTTAATTTGGATTCAAATAATGGATTTGGTCATGTCTGTTAAATGATATTGGCCTGTTAAGGACGGGGGGGGGGGGACGACATATGGACCTTTGGCACAGCGACTCATCAGCCCACCGTCTCTCCACAGTAGGCTATAGTGCGTCTTCGCCGGGGCTAAAGTGACACGGAGCTATCTATGGAAATGGGGGAATGACAAACGGGTTTGCGTCTTTTACAGATGATATCACCTGCGGAATCTTCCCGCAGCAATATCCTACCAAAGTAAGTTCTCAATATACATCCACTCTTAAAAACACACATAAAATAGGCTAGGCTACTTGTGCGTCATTGTGTCTCCAAATTATTTTACGTTTACAGACAGACCATTGCATTCTCTTGCGTCGGTCAAATAAATGTGTCCATAAGTAACATTTCAATGTGTTCTCCTCCTGTCTAGTCGCAGGTTGCAGTCAGTGAGCCTGCAGAGGGAGTGCCATCACTGCCATGCTGAGACAGTTTCTCCTGAATTCCACCGACGCACCAGACTTCAACCTCGTGGTCATGGCCCAGACCTCCACTCACAACCCCGCCTCCTTGAACACCTCCCACGATGGCTCGGTGAGTGTGGCAGCCCTTCTCAGACCCACCGCGGGGAGAGGAGGAGAACTACGGGAGGGCGAGTTCAACAAGCCTGACTTGGCCACCTATATTGTCATGTGCCTGGTTCTCTTTCTGCTGGTGCTGCTCATCGTGTTCTTCATCAACTGCCAGCTCCGGAGCTCTTTCTTCGCGTCCATGCCCTACGACAGGTCACTGAGAGAGGCCCGGACCTCCTACAAGTAGGCCGATAACATTGGCGCTCTTTGGAACCACGCTTTATAACTTTGTGGGCATTCCAGCCATAATGTGGAGTGGACTGCTGGCGCAGATGGAGTTGTTGCCTTGACGGATTTTCTCGACCCATTGTACTGACAAGTATGTAGCCTATAGCTATTAGTCCTACTCCTTGGGCCAATATCCCAGATTTTACATATCGGTACTACCTGGGGCAGAACATTCTAGTCTAACTTAATATCTTGAAAATTACTCTTTCTGTAGCCAAACGTCTGCACTATAGGGCCAGTGCATAGGGAGGAGTTTCATTCAGAACGGGTTATTCTGGTTGCCATTTTTCTGCCTACCAGTAGTAGGCTATAGTAGTAGGCTGCAGTGCTAGGCTATATTTTCCAGCCTCACTGTGGAGACATAATACCATTGTATAAAATAAATAAACACTAGTGGTTTGGGTGTCAGATGACAAAATAAAACATAACCTTTATCCACAACAGTATTTGGGTCTGCCCTGTCCGTTTTTATACTCTAATAACTTGTCCATTCCACCGCGGCCCGTCAGAATTATGCTTCCATTGTAGCCTTGCAGTGCGTTGACTGTCGGCGATATCAAATAATTAAATACAAGCTGTATGGTTTATTTGATTTGGGTGTCAGCTGACAAAATAACATAACCTTCAACAACATTCCCAAACACATGTATGCTCTGCTCTCTACCTGTCCTCAAACGAGCATGGTCAGATCGCATACAGACAGATTATTTATTTACTGCGGAGAGAACACATGTTTGACTGGTCACTCGTCACTCTCGTGGTGTTTTTCCCCCTCTCCCTGGTTCCGTAAAGATATGTCCACATGTATTCTCGTCAAGTAAGAGGTAAACATTGAGAACTGTTTTGATGTGAGGGGAGGTGGCTATCAGATCACCCGAACATTTTCGCGAATAATAATACCACCGTCTATCCAGAGCTATAGAGTAGAAGAGTTGTGAGATGTCAAAGATAGTAGAGAGATGGAAGATGGTGTACTGCAGTGACAGTGTACACACCAGCGTCACTGACAAGCAAACTTACGAACTACAGACTGGCAGCCAAGTAGCCTAGCATCCTACTAGGCTACATGTAGGCAGAAAGATGGCGCTCAAATAAGCCACAATCCTACCGAAGGCATCACTATACTCCCCTATACCTCAAAATCGAAAATTGTATATTCAGCTATAGATTTGAAATAAATGAATGAATGACTGAGTTTGAACTGACTCCACATGTTAAAAAAGTGTCCCAGCTAACATTTATGCTAATTTGTGCTACCATTATCAAAACATTTATTTTCACTATATCTCAGCCAATATTGTACTTGAATGAACAAATAAGGTGTAGCCTATAGACCTATGTTTTGAGGGTCAAGGATCCCAGTGAAACTATTCTTAAAGTGACAACTCTGTGGCATGCTGGTGTGCAAATCAGTGCCACCATTACAATATAATCACAAGTACTGTAACAATACCAATATTGCATATAACTTTACAAATAAGTTATCTAGACAGATGGTTTTCTACTTCTTTCTTTTTTCTGGAAAATGTTTATCCCATGATTTTTAAACCAATTGTTTCAGCCAGTGTCAATTATCTTATGTAATCCTGGGCTCTGTGTCCCTCTGCCAACCCATATATAGTAGTGGTTTTCAACCCTTTTCATATCAGGGTCCATTATTTATTTGGCATTTGAGCCACCGACCACCGTTTGATTAGATTTAGCCTCCCAGACCCAGAACTTGTTTTGTTGTCAGATTTGATTTTTTCCACAATTCCATGCTATATTGATGTTGGTAGTGGTACCAGATAACAGTTGTTGTTCAAAATAACAATTATTATTATTATTATATAATTATTATAATTATTAACAATAATTCTTATTCTTATTAATAAGGGTCAATTTGGTCAACTCTCCATCATTTAGCCGGAGAGCACCTGGAACCCCCTGAAGGACCACTGGTGGTCCCCGGAAGACTGGTTGAAAACCACTGCTTTATAGCATAACATCATACACACAAAACATCCTCAGTATGAACAATAGTATACTATACAGCAGTACACACCTGCACTATGCAGTACAAAATTCACAGTCACACAATCCATTACAGTATTCTGCCCTGTACAGTCACATTAATCAGTCATTGTGTTCATAGAACTTGTCAGAGTCTTCTTCGTCTTCTTGTCCATGCTCTCCAGTGACAAGGAGATCAACCAGTGAGGTTGGTAGGACTGGACCGCAGGACCACACTGGATTCAAAACCACTTTGGTTTCCAACCATCCCTGCCCTTCATCATAGGGTTTTGGTTTTTCCACAATAGCTTCATCAGCTCGCTTGTATAAGGCAACAGGGTGGTTCTCTTTAGAGCAGAGTAGCATGAAGAAGGCAAGCCAGTTCAACTTTAGATTTAGAAGTGAGTTTGCCATCTGCCCACCCCGCTCTTCTACTGAAGACTCACAATTTAAATAGCTCTATATTCTGAGCCTTGCCAAGCCATGTGGCCCAAGGCCCATAGGGCAGGAGCCTATCTCCTGTTGCTGTAGTGTGAGGCAGGTTGATGTACAGTACCAGTACACTCCCGGACATGACTAGTATGTCACACTGTCACAGGGACCCTAATCCAACCCTTTGGAGATCGAAACCCCTGACCTTTCAGTCTCGGGACAGACCCTAACTACAAGGCCACTGAGCTGCTGATATCCAGGGCCACTTACGGGTGTCTAACTCTGAGAGTGTACAAAATGGAACCAAATGGACCCATAAGGGTTATGGGGGTCCATGAAATTAAAACATTTTAGAACCACTGTGCTACACACTATACAGAACAGATCCTTAATTTGTATAGTTGGAGCAATTAATCTGTCTGCTGTATGGACAGAGTCGCTAGTCTTCAGTGGACGTCACCCGTGCCAAGTTGCTGCGGAAAAGGGCAAATGACTCTCTCTAGGTCATCCTCAGACGAGCCCTCCATATTCGCTTCCAGTCATCCCGGTTCTCCATACATCTGGCCAGCTTGTTGGTGCTTTGCGCTCCTGCGTCTTTCTTGAGTACATCCACATATGTTAATGTGGGATGTCCTCTTGATCGGTGCCCGTGTTGGTTCTCACAGCACTACTTTGCTGGCTGTCAGTTCTCAATGTCTTTGGCAGTGTCCTGCTAGTCTCATTCTCCTGGCTGGTATTCACCCTTGGTATTCCCTCATACATGGTCTTGTTGGTATATGTACACTCCTGTTGATGTTAAGTACTGCACGCAACATTCTGGTGTAGCACCTGTCTAGAGACTTCTGCAGGGTTGGCTTCAGGGTCCAGCATTCACTGCTATATAGAAGAACAGACTCTACCATTGCATAAAAGAAGCTGAGTTTGATTTGACGGGGTGGTTGGAGTTCCATACCATAGATGTTAAAAAATATAGACGCCTCATTGGTCGCTGCAGTTCATTGGAGCGACCTGTCTCCAATGGGAGGAGGAAGTCACTAAAGGTTTACTAAAAAGCCAGGTCATTAAAGTTGACCTGGCTTGCCTGCATGCATGATACCGCATGATAGCTGTGACCCATTCAGCTTTGACCAAATAGGCCACACCCACTTAATCAACACATTTAATTGGACACAGGTTATGTTTAATTTATTTAAAAAAAAAGGAGCAGTACAATGTCCAAAAAGAGTGTTATATGAATTGTAATGTGCTGTCTGTGTTCTTTTATGGGATTAATGAAAATCTGCCTATAGAGGAAAATAATAAAATGGCAACAAAATATAAAAAGCTACTCCTATGGAAAGTCTATCATATTTTAATTTACTTATATTGACCTTATAAACAATTTAGTATAGGTAAGGTTTTGCCGTCTCAAGTGGTATCGATATCTGGTCCGGCCCAAGGACTATATGGACACTAGAGCTTCGAATAGGCCTAATAGGCTACTTAAAAACAACCCTCCCTCCTGTGATTCAGTCCCTTTCTTGCTTGCAAACCTGCCATCTGAGCTGAGCTGGACCATCTTCAACCTGCTTCTTAACTCGACAGGAAAGGCAAGATCAGACCTGTTCTATACCTGTGGTGGAAAGTGGCTATTGGCACGATACACAATATGCTTTATGTATGTTAGCTTGATGTATATCAAATGTTTTATATTGTAAACGTAAATGTCTCTCATGTCCATTGTAAATCAATTAAACGATACAATAGCCTACTTCTTTACATAAATATTTTCTAATCAATTTTCATTTGGAAATTATTATTTTATTATGATAACAGCTATTATGATCATAGCCTATCAACTCGAGGAATCATATAGCCCATGTTGTTACAGACATATACTAGGCCTATATATTTACTCCTATACTATACGACGGAGGGTGGTAATTTAAAATAGAAAGTACGAGGATGTGTGCGCTATAAACTATGTTTTAAATGCCATTGGGTTTGCTGGTGGTGAGGTACAGTTGTCCCAAATCTTGTTGTTCCCAAACATATCTCACATTCCATCACGGGCATATCTCTGTAATCCTCTTGTGTGTGTGTGTGTGTGTGCGTGCGTGCGTGTGTGTGTGAGAGAGAGAGAGTGTGTGAGTGTGACTGAGGATATTGCATCTCCAATGATCTCAGACACGAATAAATCTCGAGAATTTATAGGGCAGACTTCCATTGTAGCATGAATGCAACATGCAATTTTAGCCTTGTCTTTGTGATCGGCTGCTAGAATATTTTCAACATGTGATGTGAATAGACTGCTCTACATTAGGCCTACTTTCAACGTGGTCTCGGTTACGTCTCTAAAGTCTTGCTGTGTCAACAGTAAATTAGGTCAAGTCAAGTGTCAGGACTGTGTCAGAGGGTAACAGGTCATCTCGCCCCTTTGCCAACTGACAACTGTCACCCCGTGAACACTAGACGCGTCAGGAGCGTCAGAAGTAGCTGAAGTTTTCTTCTTCGTGGGGTTTTTAGACAGCTGGTGGATGGAAAAGAAGCTCCACCTCCGCGCCCGACGGACGCGGAGGAGAGCGCGTCCGTGAAGCTGTCCGTCGCGTCCGTCGGGCGCGGAAACCCCACGAAGAAGAAGGGCTTCAGATCCTTCTGACGCCTTCACGCCTCACAGTATGCCCACTGGGCCAGAGAACTTGACTTTAGACTCGCAGACGCACACGGTCACAATTAAAGCCGCTTTGACCTGTCGTACCACAGCAAGATGGTATTCAACCACTTGGTGTCGCCCTAAACCTGATTATGCAGGTGATTATGCAAGGAGATTATGAACTGATATACAATGGTGAATTCATACAAATGATTGTGAAATGATCAAACAAATGACATTTTGAATGGAAAGAGTTGAACAGTTTGTTAATGTTTATTTTTGTTAGGGCTGCTACGGTGAAATATGGAGTCTGACTGTAGAATAAATGTTTTAAAGGTGCGAATAATACGTGGATAATGATCACCAAGTGTCAGATAGTTTCAGAAAAAAATGTGCTACATCGGAGAAAGGCATCATTGAATGATGCATGAATTCTAAAACTCTGTAGTCCTAACTCCTAAAGCCCCCTCTTTCTTATCTTTAATTTAATAATTCAATTTATAAATCAAGACTGACAAACGTTTAGTATTATGATTGATTGATTGATATTGGTCAGAAATGTAAACTGCACGTAGTACAGAAAGAAAGCTAAAAGGATCGACAAAAGATCCTGGGGACTTGTTTCTATTGTGGTCCTACTGAATATGGCTACCTGATACATTCTCTTTTAATCATACTTTTGTTGACACAGCAGCGGTGGGGAGGGAGGGGACATGGGAAACATATGGGTTCAGTCCAAAATAATGGCAGTGACATTTAATTAATCTAGTGCCCAGTGCTAGACTAGATTATATCAGGAACACGCACGCGCGCGCGCACGCACACACACACACACACACACACACACACACACACACACACACACACACACACACACACACACACACACACACACACACACACACACACACACACACACACACACACACACACACACACATTGACTAGACTCCGGCTCCAGTCCTCAAATAAAATTAGCATGAGATTGTTGTCAAATCCCCAGGTGTAGTTCTAGAGCGCATGACCTCTCCACGTTACACAGAAATGGGTAGCTTGTGGATGTTTGCGTCTCCAGCCTCACTGTTGCTTTTTTGTGCCGAAATGGCAAAACTGCGACCTCTGGAGTCACACAAGTCGATAGGCAACCAACTTCCTTGTAACCCTCACCGCTCGAGCCGAGCCAACCTGTCAGAACAGGAAGACACTTTGGTGGATGTTGCGCTGGCTGGTGACTGACAACCTTCTCAGGGGAAAAAAAGTTAAGACAACTTGCTGTTGCAGTCATGGAAACTAATTTGGGATGTACATTTGTGGAATTTCACTGGTGACAGCCGGAACACGCAGTCCCTGTCGCGTCGAATCAACTTGTGGAAGTTGGGGAGGAGCAGGGTGCTTTTTCTTAACACGGATATTTAGCAATACAAAAGCGAGCTATGCTAACTCAGGCTAACATTAGCTGGTTACTACCACACTGAACATGGACTTATACTTTACGGGACTTTGGTATGGTTCCGCTTGCGTAATTATGCGTCGGTAATGTCCGAACTCTAAAAGTTTCAACTGCTGGCATTTCTACTTTTACTGCCACTGTGTTTGTGGCTGTTCTTTGAATTTCCCTCCATTACTAAACACAGGCAGGCAGTTTACGGAGGGATACTGTACGCTCGCAGTAGTTGGCTCCGTACCAAATCATTAGCCACTTTGTGCTAATTGTGGCTAGTTAGCCCAGGCACTTATACACGGGGCCAAGACAACTATAACTACAGTATTCTCCAGTGGAAACAACTTGCGGGCAAAGTTGTTTTCCCCCGGTTTGAGAACAGGCACCTTTATTTTAACTACCAGTTTGTGGAAGCGCAGTGAGTAAATCCCATGCAGTAATGGAGCAATCCCCTGGAAATTCAGCCTCGGCTTCTGTTCCCAAGAAGGACAAGAAATCAAAGAAGAACTACGAGGATGGAGATGGGAAAAAGAAATTTGTGAGTATATCTCTGGTGTAGTCTTTTGCTTTTGTGTTGCATTTAGTTCAGCATCCATCAGCATCCATCCATTCTATCATGAACTTCAGACACTGTGATGGTTAGTTCTGTTTCCTTCCTCCCCACGTTTCGAGTGAAGTCACAGAACAAAAAGTCAAGCAGCCACATCCCACTTCTAAAGGCAATCTCAAACATCTTGCCAGTGAACCTCGAAAACGTACCATTGCCCCTACAATGTGTACTGTACACACACACACACACACACACACACACACACACACACACACACACACACACACACACACGTTCGTGTTTTGTGAACATTATGAGGAGGAAGTGGCTGATTCAAGTGTAGTGGTGCAACATTGACAAGTTGCAACACTATGTATCGCATTCGCCGACAGTTAACTTGTCAGTTAACTACCAAGTTAACTGACAAGTTAAAAAGTTGTTTGATTAGTACCGTAAATACAAGCACAGCATACCATGGACTTGGACTGACCCATTCCAAAAATGTACAGTGTTGTGCTGTTTTAGGCCATGCAGGAAATATGACTGACTGGATAACTGTTCTTTTAGTTTAGACAAAATGAGTAACCAACATTAATGTTACACCCTAAAGGCGTGGCATTGGCCCATGAGACTATCTAAAATTCAGTTAGTTCTGATGTCATCATGCGTCAACATGTGTGATTCACTGTAGTCTCTCCACTGTGTTGTCTGTCTCTCTGCCAATGGGACAAGTAACCACGAGGAGTGATCCGTGTCATCACTGATCAGGCATGGCAAACATTCCAAACAAGATTGCGTAATTTAACCCCTTGTCCGGGTCTAGCAACAGTAGAAAACCGATATGTATGCGGAGACAAACGGTGTAACCATAGAGGGGCCTGAGACACACCTGGCCACTGAGCGCAATAAAGACACACACACACACACACACACACACACACACACACACACACACACACACACACACACACACACACACACACACACACACACACACACACACACACACACACACACACACACACACACACACACACACACACACACACGGTGATGCTCAGTTACAGTCTGACATATGTTCCAAGGCCACTCTGTGTTCTGGTATGTTTGCACCTTGCTGGCAGGGAAGAACTTCAAGAACAATCACATGGCAATTTGGACAGGCGTTTCAAGTATTTAGCCATCAGGGGATTGTATTGAGTTTTTGCATTAGGTTCAAGGTTCAAGTTAAAGTTGAGCACCTGTTTGCCTCGCAGCAGAGGGAGGAAACAGTATTTTGTCTTTGTTAAAGGCATAGCAAAGAGATTGGAGGAAATTGCACTGTTCAAGCTCAACCAGCTCAACTAGCTGCTTAACTAATAACTTTCCATTGCTCGTACCAAGTACTTTTGCCTCATGAACAATTACGAGTGAAGCCTGTTTCATAAAAGCAACAGTAGTGTGAATAGGATCTATGCAAGGGCTAATATACGCCACGCCGGTAGTTGTAGAGAATTAATACCCAACATGATGATTGATTAAATCCCTGAAGGGGGTTATTTCTAAACAACTACCGGCTTGGTGTATATTATCCTGTTTATTACACAGCTACTTAATTAATAAATTGCGCCAAATGTGACCACACATTTCCTTGCCTATGGTAATGAAAGTACAGTATACTATGCACACAGTCACTGATGAAAACAAGGAAGTGTTTATCAAATAGAATACATTTTCAGTTACTGCATTAATATGTATTTCTTGCTTCAAAATTAAATGTTTTCAAAAACATTCTTGACATTCTAGTTGTAAATGGCATGGTGTATTTGTTTACATGATGGCTGTCATCATGTGTCATGTTGGATACAGCACCAAATCAAGCAGCACAGATTATGAGCAGCTCTGAGCTTTTGATTAGACAGCGGTTATTGAGCCGAATAGTCATTATCCATAAATCACACACTGCTGAATTGAATTCAGTGATTGACCAATCAGATGCGAGCATTGATTAAAACAAGCCATGTCATAAGCCAGTTTAGTCCACATTGTGTGATGTCGACTGTCTGTGGTTGTCGCTGCTTGAGGAATGCGCTTTCTTGGAGTGAGATCAATGATTGATATTTTATATAGGCCTGCAACAATTATGTTCATACATTTTCAGAAATGGTGGAAATAGCAGATCTACAAGCATTGTGAGCTTCAGTTCAATTCATTATCGGTCATTTCTTTGTATTTAAGGTGACCTTCACACCAGAAAGCTTTAAAACGCATTAAAACAAATCTGTCTGCACATTGTCAGAAAGTGTGCTTCGTTTGGCAGGTGTAAAGCATCATTCGAATCCTAATGCGCATCAAAGAACCGCATTCTACTCCGACCAAAAACGGGGGTTTCGCTTCGCTTCCTCCAATCACACTTGATTACGACTCGGTGCAGGTGGGAATGCAATCCGCAGGAAATAAAATAAATGAAGCAAACAATGTGGCGGGTGAGGAGCTAAACACAGTTGGAGACGGGGAAGGCATATTTTACGCAGCACAAATATGTCCCGTTAACGTGGATAGACGTGGTCGAATGAGGAGACCGAAGCCCTGGTCAAAATGAGGACGAGTAGGCCTACATTAATCAATTGCTTAAGGAAACACATAGAAACACTGCAGTGTAGCATACACAATATTCTGTCTGTCTGTCTGTGTGTAAACATGGAGTGCTGTCACTGTGTGGGGAGTAGGGACTTTGTCTGTCTGTGCTCAGTGCGCTGAGCACCCACAGCACTGTGCCTCTATGCCCAAAGGAACAGTGTGTGTAGACTCCAGAGAGAGAGAGAGGTCCCGTCCCCGACGGCACGACACATGCAAGTTATGAGTATAATTTTAACACCATAGATTTCACTGTGTAGGCTATAGTTTATGAATTGAACACATTGATAAGGTCCCTGCTGCGTTTCCAATTGCTGCGGTTACACAGCGCAGTGTGAAGGCAAACCGCAGCAAATTAAATATGCAAGAATCCCAACTTCTCCGCCCATTCGCATCGCGTCTACTGAAGTATTAGGTGGGAATGTGACCTAAGTTACTAGAGGTTCAGGCCAGCTACACTACTTTCTGCGGAACCAAGTCAAACTAAAGTGTAATGCCTACAATTCCATGCACTTGTCAAAGTGGGGGGTCCCCAGTTCAAATATTATTTTGCGGGCCGTGGCCTGAAAGGTTTGGTAATGGTCCCTAGAGGGACCATGGTTGACATGGAGCTCCGACCTTATATGGATCCTTTATATCTTATGACAGCACGGTTTATTTGGGTCCGATGTCTTGCTGTGTCACAGACAGTCAGCATGACATACATGCCATATTTGGGTGTTGGGAGAGTCTGGTTGTGAACTTGTCTGCCATAATTTGTATCGAATGGATTGACTGTTTAGGCGTACCTTACATTATCATTTATTATTTGATTCAGTGAAAATTATGTTGTGTAACTCCCATCCCATGTGCATTCAGTGCATCGGTTCCACCCAGCTGGTCTTCTGCGGACACCTAGGGAGGGGCATAATTTAAAGCGTAGCTTGCCTTGCCTTCTGAAGAGAGATGACTCTTTATGATTTCATTCTCATGAGGCCAGGGCTGCTCTGCAAGCTTACAGTGTTCCCGGTCCACATGAAAACTCACAAGGCAAAGGCAGATTTATTCAGATCTTAATTTTCACATTTGAGATTCAAATATAGTTTTGACTTTCAAATAATGTGTTGACAGGCTGACAGCCCTTGGCCTATACACATGTGGGCTAGTTCATGATAAGACTAACAATCAGCTTGAGTCACAGTCCAGGGATGGATTGAAAACACTTGTGTGACATTGTGAGTGATTTGTTCTCACCTTTTGTGTGGTCTGTATACATAGCCTTGGCTTGACAGTTGACAAATCTGCTAGCACTGCTTCTTGAACCTATACCTACGGTGATATAATATGCAACATGCTCAGAGTTTAGAGAGAGGTTAATTGCCATTGTCATGTAATAATTGGGTTTCCTTAACACATGGGTGTTCTTTTGTCAAATCAGTGACAATGACAGTGACACAGCAAGTTGGCAATTTGTGTGCGTAGTGTGTGTGCTTGTGTCTGTACTCTGTATGGGAGATAGCCTATCTGGTGGTGTGTGTGTGTGTCTGTGTGTGCGTGCGCGGAATCCTCCCACTGTGTGCTGTGCTGCTTAGGAGTATGTAACCAGTACTTATGTTCCACTGGAATGCTTTACATGATTTCAGTCAACTTTGTAGCGCAGCACAATTACGTAGCATGCCTTTGAAGCAAAAAAACACTAGGTAGGTTAAGCAGTAAACCCTGAAGCAGTCTGAGTCTAGGTTTTCTTTTCTTTTTTTTAGCTGGGATCAGTATCTACATTATAGTGTTTAATGTCAGCATTATATGATAGACAGTCAGAGCAGGCAGGAGCCAGGAACCCAACAGTCAGGCAACCCCGAATTAACCAGGGATCACAAACTTGGACAGTTCTTTGGTGATACAAGTTGAGTTTTATAGCTCAGGCTGTGTTGTGTTTTGGTAAGTTTAGATACATGCTGAAGATTATCAAGATGCCATTGCCAACTCTCCTCTTCTAGTGCCCCTGCCATGATGTGCTATCTTAAAATCATCTATGCAACAATTTGTTCAATATCAACTGAGCTCAGAAATTACATTTGACTTTCAGTCTTAAAAACATGTTCTGTTTTAGATTATTATTTTCATAACGGCAATAATAATTATATTGATATTAATGATATATAATTGATATTAATGATTACATTGAAAATTTGGAATTAAAGTCTTTTAAATAGGTAGGCAAAATCTATCTTTTTTTGAATTGTCTCAAAGTAAACATTACAAATACTATCCCAATTAAAGCCTCATAGATATCAGAGACAATGATGTTTTGAAGCTTATTTTTTCATGCTTGAGAAGTAATGCCATCCAGAAAATTGTGATATCACTGATGACCCCCCCCCCCCCCCGACAATTGTTTTGAAAAATGTAAAACAAAATGAGAATAAATGTATTCCGTGGAAAATGGAAAATAATGTAAAGCATACATGATATGAACATGCACGGTAGGCAACATCATTATTAGTAGATCATTATTGTTGTTTGTACCCTGTTGTAGCAGCTTAGCAGAACATCATCTTCATGTCCCTTGTCCCCATGTCCTCCACTGCACCTATTGGGAGCTATTTAGTCGAAATAGTTTCAAGATTCAAGATTTTTCTTTGAATAAGTCATGCATGTAATTGATTAGCCAAAGTAACTGATTAAATTATCATGTAAATCAGTCATTTTCACGAACCACACCGTGATACAATAAAGCATGAATCCAAAAAGGTTTAAAATCTTATGCTACATTTTAAAATGGCATCTCTTTGTTGTGTGGGGCAGATCCCATTCATCCTCTCTTGCCATGTGTCTAACTTGCACATATTGTAGTGTCACAAGTTCAGCACAATTTCGAAAGTCCTCCACTCTCTGACCTCCTTTCTCTCTCTGTCACCAATCCAACTCAGGGTAGCTCTAGCAGAGTACATATTGTGTCTAAGCTAGCAGGCTGAAAATGCCAGTGTGAAACTGGAGTGGTTTACTGCACTCCTAGTGTCAGGGGCCTCTTGGCTCAGAATCAGTAAGAGAGACTGTAGAGGAAGAGTCCAGAAAGAAAGACATGCAGAATTGCAGTTTAGGAGATCGAGATTCCATAGTAGTGGATTATAAAGGAAGATCATACGCCTGAGTTGGGTTACCAAAAGAGTCATAGTAATGAGATACATGCCACCTGGCCTCTAAAACAATTTGGCTTACCTGCAAATGTAGCTGCTGGATTAAAAGAATCACACTTGTGTGAAGTGAGAGTGACACCTTTATATATCATATACATGACGTTGGCTTCAAAAGCCATGTATTGTACAGCCAAACAGATTATTTTTTTAAAGATTTGTTTTGGGGCTTTTTAGGCCTTTTATTGATAGCTGGCTTGGGAGTCGAACCCGCGGCCCAGACGGTTGAGTTAACCGTCCGGGCCAGCCAAACAGATTTTTACCAGACATTTTGTACTATTCAGGCATGCAAACTTGTTATGTTTTTCAGCATTCATCTGCATTTTTAATCCATAGGCCAATGGGTCATCTTTGCAAATACTATGAGAGTACTGAGCAACTTTATAGCCTAACACTGTTCCCACACCCCAAAAAATTTTTACGGACCCCCCAGAACAGCCATACCCAGTTTGCATGCCTGACTATTTGCTATTTAACACATTTAGTACAGGAAGTGCCTTCAAAATAAAGGCTATAGAGTGCCAGAGTTGTCTGATCGCTTTTACTTTGAAAGCCATGAAACAGGAAACACTTGCCTAAAAAAGTTGACTTTACAAAGGGACCTCACATCCCCGATCATCTTAATATATTGTTTTACGCTCCAAAAAACGTTAATATTTTGCGGGAGAGACGGATGAGGAGCAGAAATGAAGCGCCAGCATATCGATCCATTCATCACCGCGGAGAGCGCCTTGGATTAGGAGATACGAGTCATTCTTTCCGCCGCGCTAACATGGGAGTCAATGACAAGCTAATAGTTGCACTGAGCGTTAGCATACGGCAAGCGAAAAGCGAAATGCCAAAAAAAAAAAATAGGAAAAATTCTGAATATTCTTATCTCGCCCCGCGTCGCTGGGACGTCGCTAGGACGTCCTCACACGTCAATAGTACTAATATTTCGGGGTCCTTATCCACGTCCTATGTACAGAATCATAGGCCTGTGTCAGACCTCAGACCAGACCTGCACCTGCTTCATAACTTTGCGTTATGGCGCATGCTTAAAAATAACCGATCTACAAGCTAACATCCAAATTAACATCACACAGCGTTAGCTTGTAAATCGGTAATTTTTGCACATGTGACAACCTCCTACTCTGCCGTTTAAAATGTGCTGCTCCACGGATCTGCAGCTGTCTGCTGGACACAGACACAGCACCGGCTCATAGACCGATACAGGGAGAAGAGAGAGAGTGCTTTTTATACCGTTACTGGGTAAAATTATTATATTGCAGTAATATATCATTACTGTAAGTAACTATTTTCTGCCCAACACTGCATGAGATGGGGAGGTGAGAAAAAGCTAATATTTAAATTTCATTTTTATTTTCCTGTTTGAATCCTATGTCATCTTACAAAGAATCTTACAAATTGGGTCAGCTAATTATTTTAATCTCACATGCTCATTTATTTTCTGATGTTTAGGCGAATTATAGATTTGGAAGTATTTGAAGACTCCGAATGTGCGTTTTAACTAATTTTTGAGCTAAATAAAATGGCACTTTGTGACAGAAACAATGGCATTCAATACAACATAAATTATAGCGGTTGTGGTGGTTGGCTTGTCAATAGCAAGGTATTGCAAAATTGTGGTTATTTCAGCCCTGCTATGGCGAGATTTCTCTGCTTGGTCAGTGGTAATTCAGAATGATAATTTACAATCCAGTATAAAAGGGTGGGACCATAATGAGGAAACCATTGGTTGCAGCAAAAGTGAAGCAAATTTGCAAACATCACTGGCCCATACAGAACAGACAATTTGTCATTTTTGAGTAAACTATTGTACATGTACTGTACGGCACAGCCTAGGCTACGTTGGCTTTGAACATTTTGATTACTGTATACCCAATTGTCTAGTCTACTCTAGACACGGTCACACCTCTACACCAATGCCATAAACACATTATGAAATGGCTTTATTGCAATTTTCCAACATTTTTGTTAAGCTTAGCTCAGAAACTGAGATATGTTTTGGTTTAACTAATCACTGTCTCGTCGTGCAGTGAGAGAGACATTTATGTATTGCATTGCTTATTTCTCACCTCAAAGTTCTTCAGATACACATTTTAAGCTGGATAAAGAATATATAGCTTGCCTATGTCATCACGCAGTATGTTTGCTTTTGATGGGAAGTAAAACAAAATTTGGGTTTTATGAACTTTTGAAGTTTTGACATAAGAATACACATCCTTATTATGACCATGGTATGCTCTTAATGTGTGAAAAACATATTTTTCATTCCATTAGGTCTTTATGGGCTTTTCACAAATTAAGAAAAGCACAGAAGACAGCTTGTAGACACATCCATTTTCAAAGAGAGGAGTGTTCATGCATCATGAACAAGTGAGGCTTCACATATCCAAGCAAATGCAGGTGTTATAACGCTCCCTGTTTGAAAAGTCCTTTGGCCTGTCTATTTAATGCGGCTGCAGAGTGCACACAGTAGTAGGTGTTTGCGGGAGAAAGTCAGCAGTGACTTGTGTCTTCTGCAGCTGACTTTCAACTATGAGATATAGGGTTCTATGAAACATTATAGGTGGAACAGTAATTAACATGCCATTGTCAATTTCACAAAATAAATCATTGGTCACAGAAATATCATGTGAGATGAGATAGTGTTTTTGTTTTCTTAGGCAATATTTTAAATGGCCAATAATATGGGAAAGTGAAATGCATGGTCAGCTGGCCCCGAGTGTTTCAGTGTGTAGCGGGCCATTTATAATGTCAAGTACTTGTCACAGAGGTAAGAGAGGTTAGTGGACCGTTGTCCATCTTCAGAAAAATGAGCACGTCCTGTTGGTACTGTAGTTCAGCTGATGGCTGTGTCTAGTTTGCTCTGCAGCCTGTTCTGACTGGATAGGAGTGCCGAGTTGTGCAATAAAAAGTGCTGCTTCCCTATTTGTCAGGACAGGCACTCGGTGGAATGCAGTCAACCACAGCACAGAAATAACCGAAATAACCGCGGTAATAAAAATCCCATACCGCCCCAGCCCTACGGCTTCTACCTTTTCTTTTCTTACCGGTAGTTCTTTCTCTCTCTATCCTTGTCTTTTAATCCAAGAAATAGGGGAGGTGGTAGATTATTTAGTTCCGGGGCACCCTTTACATCTTTACACGTAGGTGACTCTTATTTTACACTAGGATAGAGGTGCCACATGTTGTAATTTGTGTAATTTAAAGTCTGTATTTAGTGTAGGATAATTTGTTTCTCTCTTAGCCCAGGCCTTTTTATAACACAAGTAGCTCGTCTCACTACCTTAGAGCTGTCTCAAAGGTAGGAATCACCAATCCCACAGTGTATCAGTCACTCACTAGGTGTGATATTCAATGTGCACACAGTACTTTGTGAATGGAATAATCATATTGTACAGTGCTAAACTTGAGTTGGGTTTACCTTGGGCATGTACTATGTTGGAATGGATTGCATCGTAATTAATTTTTTGTCCAATCTGTAATCTGTATGACTATTGGAATATAATATAATAATATATAAATATAATATAATAATACAATTCAACTGGCTCTCCCTGCTCTTCTATTGAGATATTTAGATCCTGTGCCGTGGGTTTGACACGACTTGTTGACAATCGGTGCTGCTTGGCTGAAGGTCAATCAGGCATGCGTTATTAGCTCAGTGGTAAAAATGTCAGCATTTACTGAATACTGATCGGGGTTCGGATCTGGGGTAGGACATGAAACAGTGTTGTTTGCCAAAATGGGAAGATGCAACACGTTTTGAATTTGTAGATCTAATACTTTTGGCAAGCGACACCCGCTGTATGACATCGTATAAATTAGGGCTGTACCCCAATCAGAATGTATTAATAGGACCTGTTTACCGCTAGCATTAGCATCCGCAAGCTAATAGGATGACAATAACCCTATAGAGCTTTCACAATTCATAATAGAGCACCGAAGTCCTGACGTAACTCGCTCATCCCTTCGATTCCCCCTGGTTCGCGGAAGTAATTTCTCTATGGAGAATAACACGGGGTGATCTTAATATCGTCTACTATAAGCGTTGTGGTCCAAAAATAAACAAGCTGTCTCGGCGTTATTGTCAGGGAGGTGTCTCTGTATCGTTTGCAACAGTCAGTCACTCATATATGATACAGTCTGCTTCTAGCGAAAATGTAACTAATTCAGTAGCAGTAACATTGGCGTTTTCTCTCAGTCAGTTGATTCTTCATATCCATATGAGTGAAGCGGCCGGGGTGACATGTTTATTTTTCAAATTCTTATATGAAGCAATCAACAAATCCTCCTATGGCGATTTCTATGCAACTAAAAAAATACATGAACCTGGGGACTGACGCCCTCTACTGAAAGTGACGTCAGACTTCGGTGCTCTATAACCTAAAACATCACACCCGTGTGAAGTGAGGAGAACTCTTATCGTACATCATGGGCGCAAGCCCCTCCTATATACAGGGGCGCAAGCCCCTCCTATATACAGGTTTAATGTATGTTTTTAGTTCAATGTTTGTTTTAAAAACCTTTGACAATGAAGGGAAAATTTACTTCATCTTGTCAAACTTGTTTTGTCACCGTTTGTTTTACATCACCATTACATCACCTAATCGTAGCAACATGAGTTAGACTTTAATATATTGGCGCCCCTCACATCACATGGGTGTGATTTCTTTATTAACAAATTACTGTAGTTGTCATTCATTCATTCTTTAACTCTTATTTAATCAACAAGACCACCCACCAGGCAAACCAGGCATACTTAATGAACTGGTGGGCGTGCACACATAAAAACAACTTTAATTTATTTTATTTTATTATATATAATTTTTATCCCACAATTTTGCAACCCAGTTTTTCTCACCCAGTGCCAATGATCTAATGTAATCCTACATCCTATCGCTACACTTCCTCTGCCAACCTGGAGGGGCAGCGGACTGACCCGAGTCATGCCTCCTTAGTAGTATGATATGGCTGGTGGTGTGTTCCCCTTCTGACCACTAGTGGCGCTAGTGAGCAATTAATGCATAAATTATGCAAATTAGTAATTAAATTATTTTCCATAAATCATAAAATCATATTGTATATATCATAAAATATCATAATTATAATTAGCATATGATCGTTATTATTAAATAATAAAAGCTAATAATAGTTTTTCATAATGTATGTGTGTGTTTTAAAAGCTTATCATCTCTCTCTCCCTCCATGTGACATGTCCCAAGCCTACAGACATGGCGTCTACAGGTGTTAATAGAACAATAGAATTGTAGATGATGCTCTGGGGGTGAGGTGGGGGATGGTCTCTAATCTAGGCAATCTTGTTTATGGCCAGGGCACTGTCGAAAGTCGTTTGAAGTTGGGTGAGGTGTGAAAAGAAACAATAGAAATGCAGATCCCGCTCTGGTGGGGTGGGGGCTCCACTCTTTTTGAAGCGCCAGGTGCCGGTTGTAACTTGTAAACCCCCCTCAAAACACGGTCGCTGTGGTAGTATGTGTTAATTAGATTAACACCAGGGGTGGGGGTCCTTATCTTTGAAGTGACTTGTATGCATGATGTGTGTGTGGGCCAGGGGTGGGGGGGTCCCTTATCATTGAAAGTGGCAGGTGACAGGTGACAGTTGACAGGTGACAGATGACAGCTGACAACAGCTGACCGTTGACAGGGAAACACACAGCTTTTGTTATGGTTTACCCCCTAGCATTACAATTTCCAGGTGCATATATATGTTGGTGTAATGGGATGTACAATAGGTGTACACTATTGAGTACAGGTAGGGGAAAAATAAAAGTATGAATACAATTATGCAAACATTTAAAATGTATTCATGCAAAAATAATAATAATAATAACAATACAAAAATAAATACAAAAAAAGAAACCTTACAACAAAATTTAAAAAGTTTAAATAAGTTTTAAAAGTTTTTGTGTAAATGTGATTACTCAATTGTACTGCTTACAAAACATATATATTGTTCATGAATATGATTTATATGACCATCATGTCTGTTGTCTATGGTTATATTCATGGTTATAAAAGAGTAAATCTTATGGAGTGTAGACTACATTAGACAATGATTGTGGTATCAGACGATGTACGTGTGAATTCGTAGAGAAGAAAGCTTGAACTTATTTTTGGCTCCTCTTCCTGGTATGGAGTGTACAATTTACAATTTAGGCATTTAGCAGACGCTCTTAATCCAGAGCGACTTACAATAATCAAGAACAAAAGCATGGGAATATATCACAAAAGCATTTATCATAAAACATGCGTAAGCTAAGAAAGTAACAGTGGAATATCTATATTATGAGACTATACATATAAACTATATATATATATATATACTACTATGCTATACATATGTACTATGGCGTGCTATGACTATATACAATGCAATTATAGTGCCGTCTACATAACATGCTATAAGTCTGTATCAGATGCTATCTAAGTCTACAGAAATGCTATCTAAGGGGGTAGGGTAAGTGCTATGGGCCATGATGGAGTCTAAAAAGGTGGGTTTTCAGACTACGGCGGAAGATTGGGAGTGATGCTGCAGTTCTGACTGCAATGGGAAGTGCATTCCACAGTTTTGGAGCCAGAAGGGAGAAGAAGTGTAAAGAGACATACCTTCAGATCTTCAGATGTCCTCCGCCATGCCAGTCTCCTAGCCACAATAGTATGGTGTTTTAAGTGTTTTTTTTTAGGTAGCCATCCCAGTATTTTAGGAAGTTTCACTGTTAACATGGATTAGTTTCAGTAATGTAGGTGTGGGTATCCTTTCTTTTAGGTTTCTTTGTTAATCAGTGGGGTTTTTTTTTAAGTTGTTGTTAGGTAAGAGACCTGTGTTTTGTTTTGTGTCTGGAAAAGGTAAGCGTAGGTTTTTTCTTTTAGGTACTTAATTAACTTACATGAGGTAACAGGGCTCGACAGTGCGACTAGGTACTCGCATTTGCGACTAAAAATACCACCGTGCGAGTTGTAAAATTAAATTTGTAGCACAGGTGCGACTACAGGATTTGACCATTCAATCGTGATAAAGACAAGTCTCTGTCTACAGCAAGTGCACATTCTATAGTCCTGGTTCTATAACTACATTTATATTTCTGAACGGCGGTGTCGTTCGCCAAAAAGAGAAGAGCTACAAGCTAACAACGTGTCGAGGCTCAATGCGGTGTTCATTTGAAGATCTGTCCCCTTTGCTCCCACCGCCCCGCCCTCCCTGTGTCGCTGCTCTTTCCCCTGTCGCTGCTTGCTGTCTGTCAGCAGCGGCAGACAGAAAAGAAGTCAGAGCGAACTCAGCGGGATAGCATTAGCATGATGGCACAGATTCAGAAGGAATTGCTTGGATCCCGACACGTTATTTGCAAAGTTTGTTTGTAATGTTCAAAGTTCAAACGTAACTTACTTTTAACCAAACACGGGTGAAACAGCGTGCAGCCGTGCACGCACGCACGCACGCACGCGCGCGCACACACACCACATGTAGTGGACGGATTGATGTTTATCAAAAACAACCCTTGCTTAGCGTTTGCTTACAAAAGCGTGTGCCCAGCATAAATGATAATGCGAATGACCGAACTGGCTGGATTACCGTATTAATATCAGTCAGTCAGTCAAAGCCAAGGAGAATGTTACAATACTAATTCACCATCGAGCAGCCTCTGCACTGTCTGAATGTCACACTAACATGATAGAACTGCAGGATAAAAACGGATAGCCTGTCTATCCATCCATGAGATATCTATCTAGCTCTGGCCCATAGCTCTAATGTGTTGCACGTATTAGAGGTATGGAACAGAGCTACTATCGATCTATCTACAAAGTATTAGCATAAAACAAATTGATTATATAGATTATATGAAAACAAACATAACAATGATATCATGATGAATATCACTATTTTGTGATAATTGCTGAAAAGATAGTGATATAATATTTTGACATATTATTTTCCACCCCTACCTCATATCACTTCATTAAAGAAAAATCACACCCATGTTAAGTGAGGGGCGCTCTTGTCATCATACATCATCAGATATCATCTCATACTGGCCAATCAGAATGCCTGTTGCCTGTGATTGGTTAGCTGATTTGCTCGTTTACATATGACATACATTTTCCGTTCAATGACAATGGCGTTAAATTTATGTCATATTTAGCAGAATTTTGACGTAATTTCTCTGTTGATTGTCAATGGCTCATTTTGAGATGTGTGACAGCCTGTATATAGGAGGGGCTAGCGCCCCTTAAAAATACATCATTTTTCATCGTGCTCCTAAAATAATTTGTGTGCTGCTACTAGATTTTTCAACTTAGGCGCACACGTGCTACTTGGAAAAATGCTAAGCGTCGAGCCCTGTGAGGTAATATATCCATGCATTTTATGTAACTGTGTGAAATCACTGTACTTTGGCTTTTCAACAGGTTTTGGATAACTATATTTGTGGGCTAGATAGGGGTGAGTCCATTTTGTGTGTGGATGTCTATCTATTAGAGCTGGGACTCGATTAAACAAATTAATCTAATTAATCAGAGGCTTTGCGATGAATTAATCTAAATTAATCGCATTTTAATCGCATATCATTATTTGACCCGAGAACAGTGAGAAAGCAATTTTTTCAAATGGATTTTGGTATACTAGTGAATCAATGAATAGTGAATACATAAGTTTAAGCAATAAAACATTGTTTTTGTAGTAATAGGGGTAATAATTATTTATTGAATAATTGCACACAACTGTGCTGTAATCCACGCTACCATCGGATAGCCTTTTAAATCCTATTTCCAATCCACGGGGACAAGCAAAGTGATCTCAGCGGCTTCCCCCAGTCTGGTGAACTGCCTGCGGTTTCTGGTGGTGTTATTGTCTGAAGAGGACACGGACACTTGGTGCGCAGGTCCGTCTGAAAACTGTCCAGTGACAACGTTCCGCGGTGAAAAAAATAGTGCGATTAAAATGCGTTAATATTTTTAATGCATTAATTTTTCTGTAGTTAATTAATCGTAATTCATCGCAATTAGTCCCGGCCCTACTATCTATATGTATATGTATGTATGGCTGTCTGTCTGGCTGGTTCGGAGGGTGCACTCTAGCCTGACTTTGTTTTATTTCTTGTGTAAGTCAAGGATATCCCACCTAGGGGTCAATTTCTATATATATATAATTACAATGCAATACCACATATGCCCTGATGTGATTTCAGTCACCTAGTGCAATGTTTTCAATCAGTGGTCCGGGGACTACCGGTGGTCCTTGAGTGGGTTCAGGTGACCCTCCCCCAGGTAAATCATGGAGAGTTGGTAACCAAAATAGACCATTATAGATCTTTAACTCTAGTTGTAAAATGAAAACCAAATGTCACACAAAAGTTAAAATATTGTAAGTTTTGCACATTGGTTGGCTAGATAGTAACTTTATAGTTTGAGGTAATGAGATTGACATGCGTTATGATGCTATTGGTTAATGAGCTAGCCATGGTATATGTATACAGAACCTGTGATATTAGGGGGCAAATATTTTCTGCTATTATTGATACCCACCAAATGTGGTGATGTTCTTAACATGTAACCCGAAGGGGGATGTATTGGTCCAAATACAGTATACCCCCATATGGTCTAGCGGGGTAGGATTCATGGATTTCAACCATGAGGCCCTAGTTCAACTCTCGGTATGGGAAATATAAGTGTATGTTTTAATTATTGTGTAAGTCAATGACAACCCATAGTGGTCAACATCTATAGAAATATTTAACTTGTAAAATGAAGCCAAATGGCACCATAAAAGTTCAAATATTGCAAAATTATGCATAATGATTGGTTGGATACTATAGTTGGTTGGTTTGAGGTAGTGAGAATCATCAGTGTTATGATTATAGGTATACAGTAACTGTCAGAACCTATGGCTACTCACACATGATACAATGATCCAGTAATTTGTTTCAGTAAAAGTGTAAAATGTAGTGTTTTCTAATGCGCTTAGTTATAGTGCATGTAGAAACGTTTTTGAAATAACGATCGTGACATTTTTAAATAAGCCCCAACATTATGATCCATGTCTAAGGCGTAGGACTTGGGATGCTGTACATCTAGATAGCGTCCTCAAGGCCCAATATTCATGACATATGATTGTGTTATAGGTAGCATAGGAACATTAACAGCTGTAAATACAGCAGATGTATCTGTGAACAGACATAGACTTAGACCGTAGCATGAGGCATATTTAACAAAAACATAAGAACAAATTATGAAAAACACATGAAAATACTTGAAATACAACAGAAAACAACAAAAACGTGACAAAAAAAACACGAACCATAAAAAGACAAGACACAAAACAAAAACTTGACACAAAACAAGATATTATAAGACACAAAAACATAAAGAACACAAATTATAAAAAGAAAAAAAACTTAAATTACAACAGAAAAATAAAACCTTGACAAACACAACACAACAAAATATACACAAAAACATAAAGATCACAGGAAAAATACTTGAAATACAACAACAGAAAACAAAACTTCACAAAACATTTAACATGAATAAAACTCTGGAAACTCTGGTTTGGCAGCCTTAAAGTGCATTTATCTCAGAGTCTTTCTTTTCCTAGATTGCTAGAAGCTTTATTCACGCCCTATAACTAAAGCGTCGCTGGTCGCAGTTACAAAATGTATGTTTCGGGTGAATTCAATAACGATCGTGCAAAACCTTACACAGCCGCTGTTTACTTTGGTTCACGGCCCGAGAATCTTTGTCCTTATCCAAGTTAAATATGAGCATGCACTGAAAAGATCGTGGCACTGGTGAAAGAACGAATGACTATGTGGCAGTGAATGTGTCATACACTGTCATTGTCTGGGTAGGTAAAAGTTTTATCCTTCATTGCTCCTGCTTGCACCTGTTGTGTCTATCCATAGCATGAGACGTGTGCGCCACTGCATGCCATTTAGTGGACTAATCAAACAAATTAAGTCAAGCGCATCTCACCGGGAGACTCAGACTATTGAGTCAGCAAGTGCACAGATCATGTTCCACAATCCAAGTAGTTAGATAATTATTTTAGTTGTGGTACTGTCAGCAGACAAAATCATTAGTGTCTAGTGTAAAAAAAAGAACAGATATACAAGCCTTCACGATTCGAGGCATTGTTCGCTGGCCTATTGGAGGACGGGGGGAACCATGTACTGTAGTAAGTTGACGAGTCTTATTTGTCTAATAATCATATTTGTCCGTTTGTACACAAGATTACATCTGTAAGCTTGCCATGCTCCAGTGCATACTTTGCGGAATGTGGTTATGGGTGGCATTGACAACGCAGAGAACAGTGCATGACTCAGTCTTTGTTTTGTAGTAGTGAGCTTCCTCTTTGCCTGAGGAGCAGCGTCCCTCCCACAGCAGAGAACTTTGAACAAGTGCCTGTGTGTGCATATGATGCTCTCTCAGCTATTGAATATTCTCCGCCTGTTACGGGTTCAGGCACTGTGGAGGAACCTGCATTCCTCCAGTCATTTCCACATTCTCTTTATAACGGCTCGGTCCAGATTAGATTTTTCATTTGTTCTTTTTCAGTCTCACATCGTGGGTTTATTAAGTTTGTGTTTATTATATGTAGACACCTGCTGGGCTCAGCAGCCCACAGTTACAGTATAAACTGTGGGAAGATGCATCTAGTTGCATCAGATCCGAAGGGGTTTCTGGGGTGCTGCTGTATAATGTCTTGTTTTCCATCTTCTTGCCTTTACTTAACGTTATTTTGTTACAAATTACAGACAATCTTTATAAAAACATATAAATGTTACATAAACTGTTTTTGAGGGTAAAATAGTTATTTGCAGCACAGTAGGGTTGTTCCGATTTTTCAGATTCAGATACCTTTATTTGCCATTTGTGTATACACACACGCTTTGACATAACATGAGTGCATTCAATTATTTTTTCACAAATACCAACAGACATAAGACAACACCATGCAGGGTTATAGTGCATCAAATGTTGCCGGTGATTAAAGTGCGGGTTTCACTAGGAGGCAGGGGTGGAAGGGAAACCAGAGTCAGCCTGGCAGCTGAGGGGGAAAAACTTTGTCTGTGGCGGGCTTTGCGTCCGCACGGATGTAGCCTCAGAAATCCAGACGTTTTCTTTCCAGCACGGAGGTGGGGGGTATCGTTTGGGGATAAAGTTTGCGCACTTCTATCTGTTACTTCTCTGACACAGCACAGTTCAAATTCAGCCAGTCAATAGTGGGACACCGCTGAGAGCCACATACACAGCTGCAGTTGGTTTTTAATTAAGGGCGCGTTCTGAATGCAATGCTAAGTTGCAAACTAATAGGCGAGTGCGCTCCGGTGCGTATATGCAAAGGAAAATAATGACTTCTGTCCGTGACAATAATCAATGCTACAGTTTTTTATTTATTTTATTTTTCAACTTTCGACTTCTCCTAATCTGAATCGACTTCGATTGAGATGCATAGATGCATAGATTATTTTGTGAATGCCCTAGCGTGCACACGCTTCTCACCCTCGGGGCGTTTTACTGGTTGTATTTTAGTATGCGCGCGCACGCACAGAGGGAGAGAGAGAGAGAGTTTTGGAGTTCTGGAGAGTTCTGGAGAGCCTTTATAGTTTTCTTTTCTGCCTTTAGTAAAACATCCACTGAGATGTATTGATGTTAGAACACGTGTATTACTGTATTTCTCAAATTTGGAGGAAGTTATGTAGAAACAGCAACAGTGCTGCCCTGTTCTTCCTCATTTCGATGTTTTGTCTTACTCGCCTCTGTGCTCTCTTCCCTTCCTTTCCATCTATCTATTGTACCAGGACATACCAGTGGGGCCTCTAAATATGTTAAAGCGTGCACGCTCACTCGCACAGACGCACACACACACATACTCCCTGTCAGGGCTGTGAACCGAAGACAAATGTTTATTACCATGAGGTTAGTGCAGTATGCTATCTTGTTGCAATGCAGAACACACTCTTATCAGTGGATGGCTGGCGGCTATTGAATTTGAGTTCAAACCAGAGAGACTGGAGATACTACCAGGATGGCCTTCCTTACCTGGTACCATGGGAGAATTCTAGCACAAATGCCTCTCCCAAAGGTCATATAAAAAGTCACACCTGTGTGAACTGAGTGGTGCAACTCCACTCCCCCCCCACCCCTTCTCTCTCTCTCTCTCTATCTCTCTCTCTCTGTTTCTGGCACAACAGTGCCCCTACTGGTACTCATAGTCATACTGGTGCTCATTAACGTCACATAGTCACATAGGTGAACACAGACATTGCTGTTCCTTGGAGTGGTTGCACCACTCAAAAAAATCATATGACAATTCCAGAATGTTAACTTGTGAAAAATGAATGTAGAATACATGGCTCTCTCTCTCTCTCTCTCTCTCTCTCTCTTTCACGCACGCACGCACGCGCCACAAACACACACTCTTGAGCCTCCCATCATAGTGTTGGTGTGATCTGTGTGGATTGGAGTATGACCTCTGTGACCCCTCTTCTAATACAGCAAAGGCCTTGGCCCTGAGAACGGCTCAGTCCAACACTGTTTGTTTAACAGATTAGCACAACACTCACTGTATACCTTGTTCCTAATGCACAGCCACACTGTGTGTGTGTGTGTGTGTGTGTGTGTGTGTGGGGTGTAACTTTACTGTCAATGTCAATCAGTCATGTATAATTTTATAAAAGGTAGAGCCCGGCCAATACATCGGCTGATATAGCTGCCATCATTTGACTGTTCCAATTCTGCACTTCTATGTGCAAGAGAAATATTAGGGCAGTATAAAATGAAATATGAAAAAAACAATTGTTGAGTAATCAAGGTAAAAGGTTGACATAATCATTTGTGATATTGAGTTAAAGTTCTATAGCCCAGCCCTAATGTAGGCTTTGTCATATTGTAAAACGTGTTGGTTGCTGCTGGTATCGTGACTCAACACCATGAACTTCTCTTTCAGCATCTGGCAGTATTTACAATTGGCAACTCGATGCCAGTGTACCGTATGTGCTTGATGAAAGCCACTGTTGAGCTTGTCATTGAGCTGTCTAGCATGTCTCAGACTGAGGACTCACAGGATTATGTGTTGTGTGGATGTGGTTGCCAATGCCTACCCTGTGCCATGCAGAAAATGTAACCTATTCTGAGTCATGCAGAGGCATAATTGTGTTTTTTTTATGGTGCAACTGGGCAATGGGAATTTAAATGACCCATGACGCTTAAGTGCATGTGACACTTAAACACTTTAATTGCCCGGGGTTACATTATAGCGATGTATAAACACGGACCACTTTTACCGACGGACCGGATGTTGTTGTGAATGTGTTTGGAGCAGCTAACAATAGCCACACCACTCTAGAGTCGATCGACAACAACGGGAGGTAAGAATAAATATATCACGACTAGCGACTGGACCACGGAGGGCCGTCTAACACAGGATCTTTTTTCAAAATTAGACGGGATGATTTAGATTGCGAGTTATTAATGTTTTAAGATTTTGGCAAGATCGAGGATTGCCCAACAGGCGCTCCTAGGCTGTGGAGCCGTTTTCATATCAATAAACTTCGTCTTTTGGACAATACTTCGTCCTGGGTGTCGGGTGTTACTAATAGAAAGGACAAAGAGCTTCGTCCTGGGCGTTGGGGGTGGTAACATGAGCTAAGGTACGGTGGTGAACGATGAATGGTTTTCAAACCAAAATCGGCATTACGATTTGAACCCATGAATTGGTGAAGCACAAAGCCTGCAATTTATTATGATCTATTATAATCATAATATGCAACGGCAGCGAGTCTACAACACTGCGAGTCTGACAACACTGCAGCAAATCACCAAAATCAGCCAATCCACAAGCATCAATGACAATATTGTCAATTGAGAAACTGTACTAGGGGGATGCCATACTGTGTTGTATGCTCAATATGTCCGTTTGTCACCTCCCCCTTCACAATCAATAGATCCCATGATCTTATGTCTCCAGATGTAATTTCCTGGGGTCTAGTAGGACTATAGTAAATTATAATAAAGAAATCGCCATAAAACCTTATAAAAAAAAGAAGTCATATTTAGCAACTACCTACCCCTAGCCAGCCGGGGCACCTGATGGAGGGGAAAGGAACTGGTCGGAATAACGTGTTCCTTCCACGTGCTACGTCCGGCCGAGGAATCTCTCCCCTGTCAGGTAAAAAGAAGCAGCTTGGACTCCTCCTGCATAGAAGGTCAGTCCACTGCCCCCCCAGGTTGGCAGAGGAAGTGTAGCGCCTAGGATTACATTAGATAATTGACACTGGGTGAAATTTTTTAATTTTAAATTAGACAGTCAATATTCAACTGAAGCTTGTCTGAAAAAAAACTAATCACAAATAAAATCACATCTCTGACACATCTGTCAGAGAAATCGCAAGAAATATTCTCAAAATCATTCAGCCCTAAGCTTAGGTGGTGGTTAGGTTACTTTGTCTAAATTGCCTTTTCACTAAACATGTAGTTTGTTACTGTAGGTGTGTGGGGTCTCGATGACATAATTGGATATGGTAAGGTAAGGGTCATGAAGGGACATGCTCCATTTCTCTACTCTCTTTTACTTTCAGCTAAGTGTGGGTCTTTTTCACTGCCTCACTCCCTTTCCAATCCTCCCCCGCCACCTAAGCGCACACACTAAACCTTAAACGAAAGGTGTGAAAGTACCTTTGGTGGGACTGCGATGAGGAGGGGCTGCTGAGCCTGTGGCTTGGCGGATTTGTTTGTCTGTCCACTAAGTACTTGATCTACAGAAAACCGGGTGTGCTTACCGCCGATTCATACACAGCTCTAATGAAACTGACAATGCTTCAGCGCAACGGGTATCAAGCTTATGTATTCTGTTGACTTGTGGCTTGAGTTTTAACACAACAGTTTTAACACAACAGTTCAAACAAAGTGCTCCACGTCAGTAGAGAGGGGCTGTTCTTGTAAACAATCTTTATGCATAGATTTACCCACTTAGACATGAGGCCAATTCAAAAAATGCCTTCTAAATCCTCACGTAATTTTTTGGAAATGTTTCAAATATTGATTATAAAAAAAAAACTAGTTGCCAGTGATGTAAATAGGTTTTCAATGTAATGAGTCCTGCGATGCAGGGATGGTCTTTTAGATGAGTTTTATGAGTCCCACTTCAACGACGTTAGGAGTCATATTTTCTCCCATTTCATTTTATATGGTTATAATGTGGTTAAATTCATGTAGAAAACGGAAGCAGAAATGGTTATTATAACTAAAGCTAGCAAAAGATAAACTAGAATAAAAAACAGTACAGTAGTACAGTAGTGCATCCCGTGGATGCAGAGGTCTGTGTTTTATTGTGTCCCTTAACTATAAACTGCGTTTTGGGATGCAAAATGCACCCTATTTTAATCTCTGAGTTGCTATAGAACTGTAAATAGCAAAACACAGAGGTGTTTCTGCCTGGCTTGAAAGTTATCACAACACATATAGGTGTTCTATGTTTAAAACGAGAGGTTTTATTTCCGTAAAGTGATGTTATTCTTTGCAACAGTCCTTCCAAAAATAATGACTTGATGAATTGAGGAAGACTATGATGTTGTCATCGTGGAATGTGTCTGAATGTGTTCCGTTTGGAGGTATTGCATGTGGTCCCTGACCATGCATTTAGGAAATTGAAGATTTTTTTTTATCGATCACTAGTTGAGAAACTAGTTGAGTGCACTAATATGATTTATGATGACACGTCAGTGGTATCATTTACTGGGAAGTTGGATGTCTTCCACGGGAACTTCCACAGAAAAGGGAGTAAAGGTGCGTCCAGACTCGGTTCGTCCCGTTTGTGCTGCGCCATGTTGTGTGGCGCCCGTTCGCGGCACTCGCGCAACTTCTCGTCTTTGACTTTGTATGTAATCGCACAGCTCTAAACATCCAAGTCTGAACCCACGTAATAATTTCAAGGGAACGTGTACCGGATTGACTGGTTGAGTACTTGAGTCACCATTATTAGGAAATGTGCCCATATAACCGATCGCATGTGTCTGCATACATAAGTTGCAATGAACACACCTGAAAGCGACCCCAATCAGCATCAGCTGCAGAGGTCAATGAGGGAGCGGTTCATGGCACTTCTCCAAAAAAAAAAAAAAGTCACATACGTCCCCTCAGTTAATAAGCAAAATAAATACAACGTATAAACTTTTTAAAATTATTATATATTTTTTTACTTTGAAAGTGGCAAAATCTGATGTTCAAACTGGCCGTGGGTCTACTGAGACATTGCATTCCCAACACAGAGATCATTCACTAATGCATACTGTTGTGGTCACAGTACTTTATTATTAGACAGCATTTGGCAAATTAATTTCCTTCTCTTGATCATTAAAGGTCTTATCTTGAAGTAGTCTCTTTGGCTCCAATACAGTCGTCAATAATACTTTTAACTGCTGCTTGATGGCCTAAGCTGTTAGTACCACCCAGGACATGCATCAGGACCAAACAATGAGAGAGCAAACCCCACACTTATAGTTGAGCTTTCTTTGATATCACAGCAAAGCAACAACCGTAGTGTAAGTAAGTGTGCAGCTTGAATAGCCAGAGACGCGTCATCTGATTGTCAACAGACATGGATGGTTAGATGGTCTGTGAGCGTGTGTTATTAGCCGTCTGTGCTTTGGACTTACTTAGGATTATGCTGTCAGTGTCAGCCTCTCTGCTAATCTTTCTGTGCAATGTGCGTACACTCTGCATGTAAACAACACAGGAGTCGACAGGACTGACATCCATGAAATTGTGTGCACATGTTATGTCGCATTACTGTAGGCCGATCAGTCAACATGAATGCAGGAGTAGTTGCTGGAAGCACTGTGGCAGAGACTTTGATCCTCACGTGCTTCCTTTCCCTCTCTCCAGGAACATTTATGTGACGTCTGTCTCTACTCTCTACAAAGCCCCTCCCCCCAAGGCTGGTGTTCCATCACCTCCACTCATATGTACATAGATAAATACAAAATGCTTTAACCCTAGAACACTAAACAATTATATTTTATAATGTTTATAATGTTGCTGATATCTGAGGTGCATGGGTGGGTCTTTCAGTACCTACATGATGCTCAGTGACATCATAGAAGGTATAGGTTTGTTAACCTGTATTGCTGTACTTCAATATATTTTGATGAGAAATATCTTTTATGGAATATATTACATTGGGTAAAATATACCCATGTTTAGTGATGGTTGGACAAAAGTTAAGTTTAGTAAATATATAAATAATTCAACTTTCTCGTTTCCCCCTCCTTATCCCTTCTTGATTTGGCCCATAATTGAAAAAGGTACCATGGACAACGTTGATTGTTTTGTGTATCTGCAAAATCAATACAGAGACAGACGGAACACAACAGACAACACTGTTTGGTTTCTCCTTGTAAATAGGAGCGTTCGGAAATACACAATGAACAGGGCTTGTAATTGGTCGCATATGTTCCCGAAATCTAATTTTTGCAACCAAAAAATATAATTGGGAGCGAACAAGGAGAGGACACTAGAGTAACTCAGACATTTAAGCGTTTTTATTGACTAGACGTTAGGGCTGCATAGCCCTCTCACACGTAGTCTTCATACTTGTCTTCACACCGCCAATCCAACCAATTTAGCAGTACCTCCCATTAGCCATTTTTTATATTCTTATATAATATATATAATGTTAAGGTTCAGGTGGACATTTCGATGTCAACTACATATGACATTTCGATGTCCATTACATGCCGTTCTGATGTCGTCAGTTGACGTTTCGATGTCAACTACTTCTCTCTCAGATTCTTAACTCTACTACGACTACTTTGGGTTTGGGTGGATTTAAAATGTATAACCTGAAGTGCACCCGTTGGAGGACACGCAGGGGCAGACAGATGAATGGACAGAGGTGAAGTGAAGAGAGGAGCAGTGAGACTGAGGACTGACAGTAGGCCTGGCCCCTCGAAAGGGAAAAAGGGAGTGCAGGGCATGTCGATGATGGAGCCCTGGTGGATGGCGAGTGCTTTTGACCTTTTGTGTGTGTTTGTGTGTACACGCTCGCACGTGCGTGTGGAAACAACGGTCGGATAGGTTCATCACGATGTTCTGGGCATCTTTGTAAAGTTAGTGTTAGTAAAAAGCAGGTAAAAGATGAATGTTTGAGAAGACTAACATCAGTCACTTTCCCATTCAATGTAGTAGAAGAGCTGACTGTATACCCCACAGATATCTTGTCTCTGGGGACAGGAAATATGTTGACTGTGACGTGACCAGGGGACCCGTCTCTGAATGTGTATTTATCTCTATAAACAAACACTATTATATTGGCCTGGTCTGTCACAATTCAATATATTGGGATATTGCAAGATGATGCATTGTGATTATTATTTTAAATTTTTAATCTAATTAAAGGAAAAGACATAGTACACAAACAACTGGTTCTCAAAAGAGTCGGGGGGGGGGGGGGGGGGGGGGGGGGTTCAATGGGGTCCAATGGGGTCCTAAAGTGCTGGTATATATTAAATATAATTAGGGCTGTCAAATGATTAAAAAATTTAATCAGATTAATCACAGCTTCAAAATTAATTTAATCATGATTAATCACCATTCGAACTATGTCCAAAATATGCCATGTTTTCCTGTTTATTGTTGTGGAAATGGAAATATAAATGACAGAAAGCGGATATACATTCGTTTTTTAATGTTTTTTGTTTTCTAATGCATTTAGTATAGACATGATGTGATGTGAGCATTTGTAGGCCTAGCCTACACTTTGAGTTAAATCAACACAGGCTTTTGGCCATGTAGAATGCGGTCCCCCAGGAGGAAGTCACTAATGTTGCTCTGGAGAGGGAAGTCTGGAACACTCTGGTGGAGCTGTTGCCCCCGCGACCCGACTAGGGATAAGCGGTTGAAGATGGATGGATGGATGAATGGAGACTGGGGTCCCAGTCCAGAGATGAAAATCATAATAAAATGGCCTAGGCTACTTTCTATCAATTTAATTTGGGGGTCCTTGAAATTAAAATAGCTGAGAAGCAATGGGTTAAACTGTAGACTATAGTTAATTGAAATTCACAAAATACAATAATGGCACATAAGCATTTTTGGAAACAGGGCTTGGTTTAGAAAAGCCTATATTTTGCGCTAAAGTAATTATTGAATAACATATAAATGTAGGTTTTAAGGCTAGAATGGCATTGTAGTGGACTGTAGTGAGAGGCGAGATTGTCTCTCCTTCATTGCGGGACTGCAGGACTAGTCTGGAGATAGTTAGTCGTGAATCAGCTTCAGTCAGTGACAGTGTTTTGGTTCGTACCTGGAGTTGTGCATTATCTCCGCTGTGCACAGCAGCACAGGGGAACTGTCTTTAATATATCCATGGTCGTTTTCAGTTGCTTTCCATGTGCGACACAAAAGTACCATGTGTTTGTTTTGGTAATAGCCTACTGCAGGCGCAGCCATGCTGATTCACGTAATCGCGTAGGACAAAACGAAACCAGCCGGACAAACATTAATGGCATTTTCAAAATGTCCACAAGTTGCGACGGACCCGGGTGATTCTTGCAGCGCGCTGATAGCTAACACTAGTAGTGTGTGTGTGTGTGTGTGTGTGTGTATGTGTGTGTGTGCAGTGTAGCCTAATGGGGCTTTGCAAGGCAGACAAAGTAACGCAACAGAGTTACAGAATCAAACCACTTTGCAACCAAACTACAATACACAAGCTATCTCTCTGGTGTTGTTCAATCATGACTGTGTGCTACACAGTGACAGATTTGTTATGCTCTGGACGTTCCTGAGCCGGGCTAGTGTATACTCGACGACAGAGCATGATGTCGCACGGCAGTGTAGCTTTCCTGCAAGCTTGTAAATTGAATTTATACATGTGTGTTATACAACACATTGTTAGCTTGTAGATCTGTTCTTTTAGGTAAGCAACACTGAGGATAGATTGAGATTAGTGGCATCTTTATTTTTGAACAATGAGCGTACACTACAGCTCTGAACACTGTGGTAGCCGGTCTCAGTCAGCTGCCAGTCAGCTTCAGCTAAGTTTGCTAATGACATCAGACTTCACTTTCAACAATGTCTCCCCTTCCCGATGGCATTTGCTGTGTCACCCATCTCTCCCCCCCCATTTCCTGTCAACTTTCTATTAACACAAATAATCTAAATTCAGACCTTATGATTGATGCATTTTTACACTCGTAGAACACGGTAACTTTCTAGTCACTTCACTCTTTTTCTCTGGTCTCTTAAAGGACCACATTTCACCCATTTTCAACCTATCTTAAATAATTGGTCCTACTCCTCACTAATGCTTATTATAAGATACAGTAGCACCATTTCTGTCTTTTGCTCTGCTCTGTGCCTCAAAGGATGGCTGTGAACAGTTCAGAAACTGTCAAAAAATGACACTGTTATGAATGTTTCAGAACTTTCCACAGCCCTCCTTTGAGACAGAGTGAGTAGACTGAAATGGTGCCATCTTATAATGAGCATTAGTGAGGACTATTTATATGATAGGTTGAAGTAGTTGTTTAAGTTTCACGTTCTCTGTCTTTCTGTCATTTTACTCTCTATCTGGGTCCCTTTCCTTTTCAGCAGGGGGTTATTATCTAGGACTGAGTCATGGTCCCTTCCCTTTTCAGCAGGGGGTTATTATCTAGGACTGAGACATGGTCCCTTTCCTTTTCAGCAGGGGGTTATTATCTAGGACTGAGTCATGGTCCCTTTCCTTTTCAGCAGGGGGTTATCTAGGACTGAGTCAAGGTCCCTTTCCTTTTCAGCAGGGGGTTATTATCTAGGACTGAGTCATGGTCCCTTTCCTTTTCAGCAGGGGGTTATTATCTAGGACTGAGTCATGGTCCCTTTCCTTTTCAGCAGGGGGTTATTATCTAGGACTGAGTCATGGTCCCTTTCCTTTTCAGCAGGGGGTTATTATCTAGGACTGAGTCATGGTCCCTTTCCTTTTCAGCAGGGGGTTATTATCTAGGACTGAGTCATGGTCCCTTTCCTTTTCAGCAGGGGGTTATTATCTAGGACTGAGTCATGGTCCCTTTCCTTTTCAGCAGGGGGTTATTATCTAGGACTGAGTCATGGTCCCTTTCCTTTTCAGCAGGGGGTTATTATCTAGGACTGAGTCATGGTCCCTTTCCTTTTCAGCAGGGGGTTATTATCTAGGACTGAGTCATGGTCCCTTTCCTTTTCAGCAGGGGGGTATTATCTAGGACTGAGTCATGGTCCCTTTCCTTTTCAGCAGGGGGGTATTATCTAGGACTGAGTCATGGTCCCTTTCCTTTTCAGCAGGGGGTTATTATCTAGGACTGAGTCATGTGTGACAGTGACCAGCTGGTTTTGTTGTGTGGGTCATAACGGTGACTCTGTCTCCACTGAGGCAGAATGTTGCAGTCATCACCAGAGGAAGTCAACAATGCGTGCATATCAGCTGTGTATGTGTGTGTGTAGGCTGTAAATGTGTTGAGGGTAGCACAGAGAATGTGTACTGTATGTGTGGGGTGAGCAGAAATGGTGTAATCTCTTGTGGTCGAGTACAGGTCTGAATGTGTGCACTGCTACGCTCAGCTCTGGTTGCCAATAAACAATAGTTGGCAACTTGGCATCAAGGTGCACCCTCTCCTGTGTGTGTGTGTGTGTGTGTGTGTGTGTGTGTGTGTGTGTGTGTGTGTGTGTGTGTGTGTGTGTGTGTGGTGCTAGGTTATGTCACTGGCAGCAATGCATCTCCAAGTTGATCACTAAATCGATCAGTGTTGACATTTTGACATTTACCATAGGTCACCAATTCACATCTTACCCATTGTTTACTAATTTTTGTCATTTGGGTTTTTTTTTGTCATAGAAAAATATAAACCCTTGTTACCCATGTCTACCTTGAAAGATGGTACACAGGAGAGCTAACTAACACAAAAGAAGTCATTCACATTTCCAGTTGGCATTGATTTAACCTAAATCACCCTAGCTGTGAATTTGACAAATTCTGCTAAATGGTACTTCTGGGCCAGTGGCCATTTATAATCCCTTCATTTGTAGAATCAGCCTCAGGTTTTAATGGGTTAATCAGCATGGGTTCCTTTCTATTACCACGGCCCGACTGAACGTTCATACAATGTTCGTGATCCGGCGGGGGTGGTGCAGTTTACCAATAAAGTATTGGCACTCTGGCTATTGGCGTGTGCAGCCACTTTCTTCTTTTTTCGAACAATCGCTCGTTAGGGTTGGCACTTGCAGTGATGAAAATAGGCTGCATCCTGCATCCTTAGACGACTCACTAAATTGCGAAAGGACACAATCATGTCACCCTCCGGGGGTCCTGGGGTGCAATATTGTACTCTTAACGTCGTTGAAGTAGGACTCATAAAATGTCCCTGGGACCCTTCTAAAAGGCCACCCCTGGGTCCCGGGACCCATTACATTGAAATCCAATTTACATCACTGCACTGTTGAAATGTACTATGGTCTCAATGACATAGTAGTATGAATACAGACTAGGCTATACATCTATACACAATGAATATTAATTAATGGAAAGAATGAATTAATGCTTTTATTTTGTAATTGAAAATTTGATTATTAAATAGAAATGTAAATCATGCACATAAATGTTTTTATTTAGGCAACATGATCATTGATGTATGTTCATTCATGAAGTCACTGGAGATAGACTGTGTTTTGACATTTACACTTTACATATTTATTGATAGACTATATATTTACTCAGTCTGAGCAAGGCAATGCACAATGTTTACGACGTGCCCACTCTTCCTGCACCATTTTGCAATGTGAAATGCCACCGAATTCATAATCCTTGCCCACTTTGCTAGTTTGCTCCTGTCTTTTCTTTATATGGAATGAAGCCCCCAATGTGAAAGCTGTGCTTTTATTGTGAAGGGAAAAGTTTCGGAACGTCTCTCTGCATATTTCCATGGGCTGAAAATAGCTGATCTACAAGCTCACAACGCGTGGTGGACATGACGCGTTGTGAGCTTGTAAATTTTCAGCATGCAACACGTCGTACGACGAAGAATATACCAGGTTTCACGTGTGAGATGTTTGTTGGCCGAGGTGACCATGCCTGCACACAGCGCTACAACGCAAAATAACAAACTATTGGAAGCTATTTTTCGGTGGCATTCTATGTTGAATCAAACAACAAGTTTACCGTGTTTGGGGACGAGGCAGTCCCCCATATGTTCTGTGTCTGCTGTCTCCGTGGATTCAGCGCGAGCATCATCATTGTAAAATGTGTGCACTGCACACTCCAGGGAAACTTAAGTGCAGTAGTACACAGCTGATTGTTGCTGAAATCTTTGTTTTGTTTTTCGGGGTTGATCAGTGAGCGTGCAGCCGCTGCGTTGTCCGTGACTCGCATGCACCATGCACTGCAGACCGGTGCACGCAGACAGTCACTCAGGCAGGCAGAGAGGGAGCGAGTGAGCGAGAGAGGGAGCGAGAGAGGGAGCGAGCGAGTGAGCGAGAGAGAGAGGTGAGACTCGGCGGAATGAGCGAGAATAAAATAATTTTAGTACCATACTGTATTCAGGGCATCGTTAAATTATGTGGCCTCACCGTTACCGCCAGTGATTCAGATCTACTTTCTGTGTGAATTTTAGAACAAATATACAGTAGGGACAGATTTTGCCCATTCTAGGGGTGTGTGATATGACAATAATACACCGTGGTGGATTTTGATCCTAACGTTCAGTCATTTTGGTCAGTAGTAGGGGACTCGGGAGTGGACACCCTGGAGAACTATGTTAATTTAATTTTATGGGACGGCAGTGACTCAGGCGTAGTGTCCGGTAGAACAGCCAGATGACAACCGCGGGGTTCCCAGCTCGATCCCGGGCTCGCCCAGAGTTAGTGTCGAAGTGCCCTTGAGCAAGAGTCTGAACTGTAATTGCTCCCAGTGGTTGCCACCATTGGTGTGTGTGAATGTGGGAAGTGAGGATGCTGGCGTTGACTGTTTGCGGCTTCACCTCCCAATGTATGAATGAATGGACTATTGTAAAGCGCTTTGAGTAAGCACTTCATTAGGGAATTCATTCTTCTTCTTCTTATTATTATTATTATCACTAGACCTGTATGTGCCCGTCGGCCATCGGCCTACTTGAGAATGATGCAACTTGGGAACCTAATAATAAAATAATAATAATCAACTTGTCATGGCATCCGTTTTAACGGTCTGTGTCCCACATGGAGATCTCTGTATCTGCCGGTCTGCCTGTGTCTGAAGAGTGCAAACTTACTGTGAAAAGTGGAGTGGTTAAGTAATCAATTTGCAGGTGTGGGGTTGCCATGGAAATCAATTGGCTGAGGCAGAGGCTGGAAATTGCACAGGTGAGGGGACTTTGGCTCATTAGGCCCACTGGCAAAGCCTGACCAGAGCTTTTTGTGGTGGTTCTGGAGAACCGTGGGTCCGACCGACTCGATGCCGGGCAGTGGGCACTGCACTCCCTGTGGGGGTGTAGAACACTTGTGTCGAATTTGTTATGTGCATTACAACCGTACACACACACACACACACACACACACACACACACACGCACGCAGAGTCGCAGACAGAGATGTGGTGCATTTATAGTAGGATTTGTTACCTTTGTAGCGATATATTATATTTTACAGAGATAAGTAACTTGTTCAGTAACTTGCAAATCTGCTAGTAACTGAAAAAAGCAAGTAACGTTTTCAGTAGTTTTCAAATCTTGCAAGTTAGTGTTAGTAACTTGCAAAATTGTCTTTAACTCTACATTAAAAAAGAATTGTGATAAGGTTGTGAATCGTTATCTTGCCCATTCCCCCAAAATAACGTACTCTTTATTACAGGCATGATCTTGGCCTTTAGTCATAAATTCATTATCTTCTCTGAGTTCCTGCTATTGTTACCTTTGCACACATTCTGGAGACCTTTGGTGTATGATCTTTTGTGTGCATGTGCTTGTCTGTACATTTGTGTTTGACAGAGTAGTCATCTGTGTATCTTGTCCTCTCGTGTTGTGTGCTGCAAACTGGTGATTGACAGCGAGTGATCAGGCATCTGGACCTTTGCTGCCTCTAGGCCAGGGCTTAAGTTGCTATACAAGTTGTTGCACTGTGATGTGTTGTGAGCTTGTAGATCAACTATTTTTGGTGTGCGACCCTGGCCTGCCATGCAAATAAATATAAATCTGGCTTTACTTTTGAGTAAGTAATGCACAAGCTCTCTGTCCTTCCCTCACTCTGTGTCTTTTTAACTGGCTTTTTTGAGTGGTGCAACCACTCCAAGTAACAGCAATGTTAACCTATGTGTTGGTTAACCTACCTATGTGTTGGTTAACCTATGTGACTTTAATGAGTACCAGTAGGGGCGCTGTTGTGCCAGAAACGGAGAGAGAGACATAGTGCTGCACTGTTGCCTGCTAATGAGAGAGAGAGAGAGGTGGGGGGGGGGGGGGGGGGGTGGGGGGGGGGGGGGGTAGTTGCACCACTCAGTTCTTCACATGGGTGTGATTTTCCTCTATTCACAGGTTTTAGAAATTGAGAGAATTCTGTGGTTCTTAGAGTGGGGGCAGCATTGAGCATACAGTCTTACTCTGTTGACACAAAGAGAGTGAGTTCTTACTAATCTCCCCTGTCCCTTGTCAGTCTCTATCTGCACACACAGAGTTAAGTCATAATTGTTGGTTTAACTCTGAGGGCAATATATCTTGCGCCACCACTATCCCTAAACTTATTTGCAATCTTTTACTATTTTGAAAAATCTTTTAAAATAGTTCAAATAGCCGATATACAAGCTCACAACGTGTCGATTTAGATCGACTAGTTGAACTATTTTAAAATGTTTTTCAAAATAGTAAAAAATGGCAAATAAGTTTAGGGGTAGGGGTGGCGCAAGATAGGGCCCTGAGAGTGTACAAATGGACCACAGCTGTCAGGAAGGAGAGCCAGGGATGGATTAGACTGTGTCCGGGCACATAGTAGGTTTTGGAGAGTAATGCTGTGTTCACACTGGCAGATGTAAAAGATTCAAAGATATACATACTACATGTATATGTAGCTTGAAACTTGAAAAGTCGACTTGAAACTGGCCCAAATTTTGTTGCTTTGTACTAGCTGTTGTAGCTTTTGCAGCAGCTGCAAATGAAATATTGGATGTATCTTTGTATCTTCATGTCGCTGGCTTCCATTGAAAATGAATGGTAGACTGTATCTTTGTATCTGCCTGTGTGAACGCAGCATAAGCAATGGAGGAGAACATTTTCACACTCACTCACAGGCAGGGTGCCAGTGAGCATATCTGTGATGACCAGGGCTCCAGACTAACTTTTTTCACCAACTGCCCGGAACCGTCCCAAAATACAATTTGAACCGTCCCGAAGTAAATGTATACCGTCCCGGGAAAAAAAAAAGTTAAAGAAAGCACCACTCAAATTGTGAAATGAATAACTGTATTCCTATTGTAATAGAAATACAATTAAGCCAAACAAATAATGTACTGCATGTATTGAATACATGCAGTACATTATTTGTTTGGGGTCATGTTTCTTTTCAGTCAAAATGCTCCCAGATGAAAAATAGGGCTTGGTTAAAAATGTTAATCTAATTAATCGGAGGCTTTGTAATTAATTAATCTAAATTAATCACATTTTAATCGCATATCAATATTCGACCTGAGAACAGTGATATTTATTTTCAAATGGATTGTTATTTTGGTGTACCAGTGAATCAATGAATAGTGACTACAGTAGCTTATAAAACGTTGGTGTAGGCTACTTGATCAAGACCAACAGACTACCAATGCAGGTATATGAATACTCAAATGTCTATTACAAATAAAAACAACTTTATTAGGGGGAATACTAAGACGAAGGAATTAATAAATCAACAATAAAAACTGTGGAATGAGAGCATTTTGGGGTGTGCATTCCAGTGTTGGGGCAGCAATTCCAGAACAATCTGAGGCTGAGCATTATAAAACATCTGTTGCTTCAGAGGATATATACCAACATAATATGTTGGAAAGGTTCCATAGGGACATGGGGCTACACTACGACATTAAATATGCCAGCTAGCAAGCCTAGCATGGAAGCTAACGTTAAACGTTGGTGTAGTGTAGCCCCATGTCCCTATGAAACCTTTCTGTAGCACACAACCATGGTTTTATCCTTTTTAGCTTCCAACCGATCTAAATCTTTAAATCTAAATGTCCCATCCACGGGGCAAAAGCAATATAATTCCTAGGATTCCTTTGGGTGAATGATGTAGTGTGTGCGTTGTTGTCGTCAACTGTCTGACTGACGGCAGCGCTGCTGGTCTCATGCTGCTCATCGCTGCACATGAAATGCGCATTTTCAGTGTAAAAACTCCTCTCGTCCCGAAACCGTCCCGAATGAGATCAATTTAAGTCCCAAATAGATATTTTACCGTCCCCGGGATGTCGGGACGCCGTTAATCTCGAGCCCTGGTGATGACTAGAGATGCAACGATACTGATTTTTCAATTCCGATCCGATATATTAATTTTGATATTTCCCGATATCCGATATTTGCCGATCCGATATTTGCAGGAGGCTACATAGCAAAACAAATAAATACAAAAAAATTAAAAGAGGGGATGTTTATGGTTAAGTGTTTAACCTGTAAAAATAAGAATATGAACTGTTTAACCTGTAAACCTTAAGGGAATGGCAACCTGTTAATTAATACTATGGATTATTATTATGTGCAAAGGTACATTTTTACCCCTAAAGTGATGCCTGCATGTAACCTGTTAATTCATTCTATGGTTTATTATTAATAATAATAATAATAGTAATTATTATTATTGCTATATACACGTGGTACCTTTTTACCCCTAATGGATGTCGGGAATCAGCTGCGCTTTCATGTGACAAAAGCCCTGAGCCTTACCGACAGAACTCGGGGAGAAAAATAATACCTCAGGACGTTTGTTATGGTGCTAGCTGGTGTTGTGTTGCTACTTTAGTTTGCAAACTCTGTCTGTCTTAAGAATTGCACTACACTTACAATCGGAATCAGTGTTTGAGCTTCTGACAACAATGTCATGGTTTGATAACTGAGCCAATTATATAAAGACGGATTTTACCGCGACGACGACATGCGCTTTTTCTTCATCATCATCGTCGTCGTCACAGCAGCATTTTTTTCAATGGCAATAATAAAGTTACAAAGATTGAATCACATAGCGCTAAACAGCACGTGTGTGCAGTAAATATATAGCAGAAGAATGGATTACAAGAGCAATCTCATCAACACAATGATAGGCTCCACCACACAACTGAACAGCGCATGCAGTGATTTGACTGACCCGTCATCATCCTTGCGATGACGGGTAAACGTTATACTTTTATTACTGTTAAAGGTATATTCAGTGATTTCACTTAATTCAAATATCACTTATTTTTTTGTTTTGTTGTGATAATCCTCCCTACTATAGAGTGTGCTGACCATATAAGGAGTTCCTCCCTGTCCCCAGTTAACCCCTGGGGGTCAAAAAACCTTAGGTTTCGTTTTTGACTCTCTATCCTGATTGGACGAAAGGCTGGGTCTAGGGGTGGACGATATGGCGATAATTATCGTCGGGACGATACAACGTCTCCACGATATGGCTTTTTAGAGTTATCGTTTTCATCACGATAAATGTGCTGCATCAGACAGTGAATGCACACTCTATATATGCAGTTCTATGCCGTAATTTTTACTTCTGCAGTACGACAGTTTCGTTCACAAAAAATAAAAGATCTACAAGCTAACCACACGTTGCTACGGCACCCCAATGGACGGCGTGGTTTGCTTATAACTCTGTTGAGTTCTCAGCACTCCCAAAGTCCCCGCCCCCTTTCTTCTAGGCAGAGGGAAACAGCATTGCGCTGAGCTGTAGCCTCATGTAGTAAACAGCTCAACATGTCGAGGAAGGGCGACGTGTTTATAGTTCCCAAAAAGAACTCCACGTCTGTCACACAGACAGAGCCCGTGTGTTAAGACCAACGTGACTCGTCTTCATGGATATAAACTCACAAAACAACAGCATAGACTGCAGGACTCCTCCACCACCATTTACCACGCTATCGTCTGCTACGCTACAGAGTAAATTGTCCGTAACACCGGGGCTCCACCGGGCGCATCAGCATCGCGTCTCCGTCACCATCACAGAATGTTCCCCTTTTAATCAATGAAGGGGTCACCATTAAAATTGAACTGGTTCGTTTGTTGACGCACGCGACGGAGACGCAACGCGCCCGGTGGAGCCCTGGCGTTAGGCTGGCCACGGCTAGTAGCCAAGCACCAGAGCGCGCGCCGCTCACTGTACACGCGTCGCTCGCTTAATAATCATTAATTTCTGTATCAATGCGGACATAACGTGGTAAATGTTCATAAGCACACAAGTGTACAAAATGCTTTTTACACTTGATTTATCTCCAGAGTCCTCAGTCCTGCACCCCCACAATGCCTATGCCAGTTTAGCCTTAACATCTACATGTTAATCAATGTATTACTTTAGCACAAAATAATCTTTTCTAAACCAAGCCCTCATTCAAAAGTTATGTAAGTAAGTAAAATGAAATGTTATTTATAAAGCACCTTAAGAAACAAAGTTAGAAGGTAAAAACAAGGAACATATCAATCACAGTTGTGACAATATCAGAACAAAAACAGACGAGGCAGAACAGAAACATAGGGCTATACAAATGAATGTATTTTCTGTGAATTAACTCAGTTTAATCCAGTGATCCTCAGCCATTTTAATTTCAAGGACCCCAATAGAAAAGGAACCACCGCTCATCCGCTGAAAAAAACTTTAGAGAGGTGCTGGAGCCACAAAGGGAATAAGAGAAAAAATAAAGGGAAGCTCCGCACACTCAGATCTGCGCACAATCAATTTATTTTTGGCAAGCTTTCGGTCTACTGACCTTCTTCAGGCATTTCAAGGACTTATCCAGGAATTTCAAGGACCCCCAAATTAAATGTATATGAATTAGCCTATAGGGTGACAGGGTCCTATAGGCCTTTTCATTGTGATTTTCATCTCTGCACTGGGACCCCATGTTACAGACATGTTTACAATATTTTACAACAGTAGCTACTTATATTTTGTTATTTAAAGCTGTGATTATTTATTTAAGAAGCACTGTTCTGAACCAATGTTCGCCTTTAAATAAATAAAAAATTAATCATCCTTAACCTTTTAAGCTAAAATAATGATGACCGGGGACTTAAAATCATTGTTTTAATTGATGGCCTTCATGCCCTGGCACTTGGCCTTGTGCCCTCAAAAAGTTGACCACACTAAAGGCCAAATGGGACTCATAACAACTTTTTGGGAATCATTTGAATGACCACCTGTGCATCCCGGGACCCATATTTGAAAACCTATTTACATCACTGATACAGCGTCACACAAAAGCAGCAAAAGTAGAAGATCCACAAGCACGAGATGTGTGAGTGAAGTGACATGATTTGAGCTTGTAGATCTGCTACTTTAGCCCTTTTTGAATTTGAATCCTATATGGGATTTCCACCGACAGAGACGATAAGCAGAGCTTGCGGATCTGCTATTTCTGTTGCTTTTGTGTGATGCTATAGTATGGTAGAGCATACATTTGCAAGACATAAAATATAAAAAAATGACAACAAGCGGTTTCTGCTGACAGCTACATTATAATAGTGTGGGGTGTGTGTGCTCGTGCACATACCGATGAGGAGTTTCTCATGGTATTTAAATGTCTAAATACAGTCTAAATGGTATTTCTTAAATTTTTGTTACCTTGTACTGTTAAGTAACTTGAAAAATAACCATAAAAAACCGCGCGCGAAAATATCGTGATAATATCGTGTATCGTGATAAGCTTGAAAAAATATCGTGATAAAAGTTTTGTCCATATCGCCCACCCCTAGCTGGGTCCCACAGCCAAAAACGAAACCTAAGGTTTTTTGAGTGAAATCACTGAATATACCTTTAAGTCTGTAAGTGATTCCATTCTCTTGCATATTGCACCTTAGTGGGGCTTTTTTCTATAGTCTCTATTTGCAGTCTGTACATACTGGAGGTTGGATTCGCTCACTGCACTGTCTGTGCAGGACGGACTGTAAACATTAAACACGTGTCCCCCTCCTGTATCGGAGCGTGTATCGGTGGCATCAAATCCGATCTCCGATACATTAATTAAGCTGGATCGGAGGCCGATACCGATATAATATCGGATCGGTTGCATCTCTAGTGATGACGGGTGCAAAACCTGTTGCCTTAGAGCACACACACACCCAATGCGACCATATTCTGGGCTAGTGCTAGTCACCAGGGAAGCAGCCAATTAAATACAATCAGGCTGGGGTGGCAGGGATGAATTGCTTTAATATGTTGTCACAGTTTTGATCATGAAGGGAAATGGAGCGTGTGTGTGACTGTGTCTGGGTGGGTGGCGGAGCAGGGCGTTATGACTGAAGTTATTTTCATGTGTATACTATATATCATATCAGTATTCACTTCAGTATGTCACATATTTATAGGTACATTCACGTTGTACATTTTGTCTTTATTCACTGAAATAACAAATAGGATTTATCCATTCCATCGACATAGCCAATGATGCAATTTTGACCCTTGAGCAGAGCATTATCAGATGTCGTTTTCAGCCCAAAAGTTTCTAATTTCTTTGGGCTACCTACTGAGCGTTTTCCACCCAGTTCCATGAAAATCTGCACATCCTTTCTCGAATTATTTTGTTCACAGTTGGACAACATTGGAAAGACAGAGGGATACTGGCATATAGAAGTAGATGGACAGCTCAGAAGAGACGGACAGGGGAGGCATGCAAACATGGAGGCATCAGACAGACCTGACTGTATCTGCCTCTATTTTTTATGGCATTTGTCTTGGAATTATTAGGTGGGCATGGGGGCTAGATGGGGATTTCTTTCACGAGAGAGAGAGAGAGAGAGAGAGAGAGAGAGGGAGAGAGGGAGAGAGGGAGAGAGGGAGGGGGAGAGAGGGAGAGAGAGCAGACGGACGTTCTGAATGCCCCTCGCACAGACATACATAGGGGACATCTCCCTTCTAGCTCCTTGCTGGCTTTCCTCTGTTTTTTGAACACGGTCAAGGTCAAACAGCCCTGGTCTGAGGATTGTAAAGTTTACTGTTGCCTTCAGAATTTATTGTCAGAGAGATAGGAGGAGGAGTGAAGGGGTTCTTTTCTAAATCATATAAAATGGACAGAAAGGCAGCAAGCATGACAATGAATAAAGAAAAGGAAAAACAACATAAGACATTATACTATACTGTGTATAAAATATAGTATTTACAACATAAGGACAAGTAGAGGTAAAACTTAGCAGCAATGGAGAGTGTACATAAAATTAATGGACAAGAGTGTTTTTTGCTCCAAAAGGAAAGTGTTTTTGAACAGAAGGCAGTGTTTACAGATTGAAGTCCTTGCAGTTTTGTTTTGCCTGGTCTGTTATGTTTTGTCATTGAGGGCTCTGATAGCCTCTGGGAAAGAACTCCTGTTGTGTCTCTTTGTCGTGACCTTTTCAGCTATAGTTGGATAATTCATTTTGCGTGTGCGTGTGTGTGTGTGTGTGAGATAGGTCTCAGCACTGCTGTCAACTTCCTTTGCAGCTGTGTGAACAGGAAGTCACATGGCCTTACATGGGTGTTTCCACCCTAACCATGACATCTTCACCCAACATTCACTGGAGCACAGCACTGCCTGTGCGTATCCGTGGCAACGTTGTAAGCACAGATATCAACACAGGTTGTGTTGTTGTGAGCACTGTCATTTGTTAAAATCTGTTTGTATAAGTCACTCTTAGGCTCAGTTAGAGGATGCTTTGCCTGAGAAAGAATTGAACGTCAAGGTGTCAACTGTCCAGATAGATGGGCCTCAAGATGAAGATGTTTGTTAATACTCCTTGCCTTTACAATGCTTGCAAAAATACAGCTTTAAAGAAATACACACACACACACACACACACACACACACACACACACACACACACACACACACACACACACACACACACACACACACACACACACACACACACACACACACACCCCATTCAAATACTCTATCCTTTTGTAGACACACCCATTAGTGAAGTAATTTGCTTCCTTTCTGCTTGTTTCCATAAATATATCTGTATTGTTGCTAGGGTGACCCATGCAGTCACTGGACTAAAGTAGTCTTTGTGGCACTATTATATAATACTAATGAGCTGCCTACAGTAGCAAGGGGGAGTCCAAAGAAGAAAGAGAAGCAAGGAGAGAGTGTGAAGAGAGAACAAAGAGAAAAAAAAGGAAATCTTTGGAGCTAAAAGGAGAAGATGAAGGCAAAACGGAAATATGAAGATTAAGTTAAATTAGCTGAGACTCAGGGACTTCAAGAAATATAATATAGGCTCGAATGATGGCTTTGTTGGCCCATCTGCCTGTCCGTCTATTGGTCCGTCTGTCTCACACAGGTCACAGTATACATACACTTTAAATTTCTGGATTGTGACAGAATACTGCAGGTATTATGCTGAGAACTTTTAACCCAAAGTCCAGAAGGGTATTGTCTATGCAAAAATGCATTGAAATAGTAGTGCCAAAGACGCAGTAACAAAACCAAACGAAAAGGGACCTCGCAGCATGGCCTAAATGTAAACCTGGCCATTGTTGAAAATTCCACAGCAGTCATGGCTTGTCATGCTGAACCTTCAGTTCCTCAAGTATGCAAAGTTACTTATTTTCCTTATACAGTATATCCAAGGTCACCTTGACCTTCCCCGATGAAAACTCAACAAGCAGCATGGTGATTCCTTTCACTAGAGCACAATCACTAGAACACATTAATACAACTAGTCTTGTCACACAAATAATTGCGATTTACAATTTGTGTTTTTGGCATTAGAAACCTTTCAGGCTTTGTAATAAAGTGCACTAGGCAGATATGACAAATAACTGAAATATACCAAGAAAGTACTGGCATTTTTATACATTTTGTGCTTTACAAATTGTTGTAAGCTTGTAGATCTGCTATTTCAGCTTTTTTTTAAATGTATGAACATCTTTCGACATGGAAACATTTATGACAATTATGACAAAATAATTGTGATTAGACCACTATGTAATGTAATTGTGACAGGCCTAGTGTCCGATTCTGTGACCTACCCTTATTGCAGTGATGGCAGGACGCGATGGGACAATTAACATAATTTGATAGGTAACCAAATGCGGTATAACAGCGACACGTCACATGAGCAGCACACTTTTGACAAATTCCCCATACATTTTATATCCCATGGCTGCCTCGGGCTCGCACAACGTTCAATACAAATGTTCCTACAGGCTGCCGCACACACACAGGCCGACCGTACAGTATAAGAAGAGTGGTAGTGTGTTGACTGTGCAGCTACTACTTCTGTGGCTGACTGGTGTTTGTTCTGTGTGCTGTGCGTGTGCCGCCTACATGGATAAATCTGGGAGAAAATAGTTAACATTTATTGATTACTAGAAGTGGACAGGTGGAAAAGTAAATGGTTGTCATGCAGACAATTATATATATTTTACAGATATTACTTGGTATACATCATACAATAATATTTGGTTAAACGGTTGACCGTAGAATCAGAAGCTCACGATGTGTCGTAGCCGCCATGCGTTGACAGCTTATATTGGATATTTTATGTCAGTGCGTGACAGGTCAGTGTGTGACATTTTAGGTAAGTGTGACATGTAAATCGGGCTTTAGATCATCTGTACTCTTTTGCAAGTTAATACATTATAAACATATTAAGCTATTGGCAATACTATTTCATTGCCACAACAAACAATGTGAAAAGTTAGCCTGGAAGTCTGAATAACAGAAGATTACACTTACTGTACTGTACACACACATACCAGAACCAACACACACACATGGCAGACTGCATTCTGCATCTGGACATATCAAAGCTTGAATTGGACATGGCCATTTTTTTGGTTCTATTAACATACTCTACCTTTACAGATTTGTTCAAATAATATTTTATTCATTCAAATACATTCAGAATTGTAGCTTTAAGAGGGAATCTGCTTTTAAAGAGAGAATAGGAAACCACAAAGACAGCGGAAGGCATATCCCGAAAAACAGATGACAGTTCTATAATTTTTAGATGCCGTTTGCCTTCTGTAAAGATGCAGTTGGCTTTATTCCTGTGTGATTACCCACACACAATCCACTGTGCCACTTCACGGGCTCGAAGGGCCCATAGTATCAGCATGTGTGTGTTCTGTATCTGTTATTTAGTAGGAGGCCTCTCGTCGTCCATCTAACTGTGACAGTCAGACAGTCATTTTTTTATTGTAGAATGTAGATGGATGGATACACCAAAGTCACCAGAGTGAGACACGATTCAATTCAATTTGTTATGTTTAATGACACCTGCATGGTAAAATCACAGACACAATTTGTTTCTCTCTACATACACTTGCACATGTGGGTGTGTTTGCATTTTTTATTTGTCTGAAAATTTGCATTCATAGTGTGTTTGTTTGTTGCCTACCTGCTGTATGGCCTGTGCTTAACCACGTGCATCTGTGTGTACGGAGGAGTGCGCCTGGCGCAGGGTGGACATTCGGGACAATGAGTCCATTACTTTGACATTTGCGCATGAACGTCAGACAGTAGCGCTGATAAGACATTCTGTGCACTACTTTGAAAAGAGCACCGGCGGTGGCCATTATCAGCTGAATGCCACGGCCATAGAATGCACATACATTACCTAGAGTGTGTTCTCTTATAGGAGCCACACCCACCTTGACTTTCAAGTCTTATCCTGTTCTCCCAGATCTATGATTGCAGTGAAATGGGGCTATGATGGACGTGGTTGTTACAAACCTGCATGGATCTGTTTTCTAAGGTGCCTGTGTAAAGGTTCAGGAAATTGTAAGAATGGATGGATTAGAGGGGAAGTAATGGGAATGAAGAATGTGGGTTGTCATTGGTCACCTAGACCTGCATCGATTCAAGAGAGAAGGGTCTTGACTTGAGACTGTAAGGAGGACATGCATTCAGAAGGGACAAGAGAGATTTGGAGGAGAGTTCTGGCTAGCTCTTTTATCATATTATCATATTCAAAGAACAGGGGTTACGTTTGACTTAATGGATACCAATTACTAATCATTTTTGGTACTAGGTCTGACCTGGTATATAGTTATACTGTAAGGGAGGCTGGCAATGTTGTCAGGAAGGACGGTTTAGCTATTGAGGACAGCCAGGGTGCGAGAGCTGCCATCTGCCAGCCGCCTAACTGGGGTTGTTTTTATGATATTTCACCTTTTGCCTCACAGTATTTACTTGTTTTTGCATGTCTTACTTTTGTTATTTGAGATTATTTTATTTCTGTTTTGGAAGTATACATTTTCCAAGGCCTGCATCCCCTGACTGTACGGTATTTTTTGAGGGGAACTAAAAACACAAAGTATTTTTGGAGGCTGAGACTGAGAGTCCAAATCTCCCACTTTCTTGATAGGGATCTCATACTAGTAGTAAGTAAAGGAAAATGAGTCTTGGGAGTATGTCAAACTCAAAGAACCACAACTAGATTATTCCTGCCATTGGCTGCCAACAAGGTGCTGTTGATGTGATCCATGTACATTATAGTATCCTTTTTCTTTTTAAAACTGCTGTGTGTCTCTGAGCTTTGCATCACATACCATAGCAAGCTCTTTCTGAAACAGTTGGGTACAGGTATTCCGCCAGCAAAACATCTCTGATCTGTGATTTGAGCCTTTACAGTGGAGAGAGATACTTTTGCACTTGAATGTCATCCTTGCCCAATGCCCATGTGATGTTTTGATGAATATCTAAATCTAATACAGTATATACTAACTGGATAGTCTGAGTGACTACTGTCTGGTTTAAATCTAGTTTGGGGCATGGCCATGCAAAATCCACTTTGTATCCTTTGAATCGGCTAAATTGAAGTTGCTCTTTCTTTTTATAATTTTTGCCCCAGACAAGGATTATATGTATTGTGATGAAAACTACTCTCAAGTATCGATCTGAAACTGTCTCCAATAAATTCCCACAGTGAGTCGCGTCGCAAGACATGGCCAAAGTAATTTTGGGGGTCCCCAGCCCAAAAGGTTTAGAACAAAGTAAAGTTTACATCTGTAGTCCAGTTTTTCACATTCTGTTTAATTTATTTATTTTGAAATGTAACTAGAGGATAAGCCCCTTGAGATGCAGCATCTAGTATTCGAGAGGGTCCTCAAAATCTTGTTACAATAATGTATTTATGTATGTGCATGAGTTAAGTGCAGAATCGCCTGGTTGAGATGAAAATAAAAGGTTATTAGTTATTGTCTCCACCAGGCCGAAGGCATGGGGGGAGAGTATGTTTTGCACTCCGTCCGTCCGTCCGTCCGTCCGTCCGTGTGTGTGTCCGTCCGTGTGTGTGTGTGTGTGTGTGTCCGTCCGTGTGTCCGTGAGCAGCTAATCTCGGCCACCGTTAACCCGGTCGATGCCAAATTTTGCACACACACTCCCTGGATGCCAACGATGAACCTCTACCCCAAACTTTCCAGAACGGCCTGTTATAGCGCCACCAGGAGGCCGCTTTGTGCAAAACAAGTTTTTGCACAGTACACCTACAGATTTTGTCCAAACATCACGCAAATTGGTACACAGTCTCTCTAGAGCCATTCAACGAAACCAGTCTTTCAGATTTCTCAGACTCCATCCTGATTGGTTAAGATTGGCTTCCAAAGTTCACAGGAGTGCTCAGTTTAAAAAAAAATGCTGCAAATCATGAACACATCGCGTGATTTCCGTGAAATTGTGCACCCACATTCCCAATAAGCCGAGGACGAAATGCCACATGAACAATTTCAACTCAGCCTCAAGGTGGCGCTATAACTGGCCGAAAACTGTTTTTACCTCTAACTGCACGGATCTGTGAATAACTTTGTATGCCAACTCCCTAGAGGCCAAGGAAAAACCTTTACCTGGACTTTTTCACATCTGCTCTTTATAGCGGCACCAGGAGGCCGACATATGTAAAACACATTTTCTATTATTACTCCGGCCTGTTATAGCGCCACCAGGAGGCCGCTTTGTGCAAAACAAGTTTTTGCACAGTACACCTACAGATTTTGTCCAAACATCACGCGAATTGGTACACAGTCTCTCTAGAGCCATTCAACGAAACCGGTCTTTCAGATTTCTCAGACTCCATCCTGATTGGTTAAGATTGGCTTCCAAAGTTCACAGGAGTGCTCAGTTTCAAACAAAATGCTGCGAAAAGTGTTTTCACCTCTAACTGCACGGATCTGTGGATAACTTTGTATGCCAACTCCCTAGAGGCCAAGGAAAAACCTTTGCCTGGAATTCTTCACATCTGCTCATCCTGGTGGAGACCTGTGCCCAGAAGGGCACTTTTTCTAGTTCTGTCTCATATCAGTGATGTAAATAGGTTTTAAATGTAATGGGTCCCAAGACCCAGGGGTGGTCTTTTAGATGGGTCCCAGTGACATTTTATGAGTCCTACTTCAACAACGTTGGACTTGGAGTACAGTACTGAGTACAGTATTGCATCCCAGGCCCCCCGGAGGGTGACGTGATTGCGTCCTTTCTCAATTTAGTGAGTCTAAGGATGCAGGATGCAGCCTATTTTCATCATTGTCATATGTATGTTACATACTGTAGGTGTTTTTAGTTTTTGTTTAGAATTGCAAATAACATTAGCCTATAGTGAGCTGTCCATGGTGCTGTGTAAGGTGTAGAGTGCCTCGTGTTACAAACACTTTTGGAATGTCAAACCTGGCAACAACTAATGACACAATTTTGGAAATACTGTGATAATGTACTCTGTTTTACTTATAATCCAATATCCCATATATCCCAATTCTAATCTTAGAGAACAAGCAGTCTTTAGACCCATTGAGTGTTTTCTGGTGTGTCAGTGTCACTATGGTTTGGCTGCATAAAGGGAGAGGCGATGAATAATGTAAGTTTAGGATACTCACCATAACAGCTGTGTTTTTTACCTCACCGTGCCAACTCCCTGAATTAAATTAGCGTTTACTTCATATTTGTTAACCAAATTAGAATGTCCCTCTGTTATCTGTGGAATTCCCCTAATGTTTGCAGCTAACCATGTACAATTGCTTTAATTTTTGTGTCTAGCTCAGATTGTTTGTGAATAAGTATATTGTCTTGGGACTCCCAAGTTGGGAGCAATGCACTGGAAGATCGGGATGATACATAATAGTGAGAAGCAAGATGCAAGACCTACATAGTTACAAGATCTGGTGGTAAAGTTGGTAGATGGGTACTATACCCTATTTGTTTATTTGGATGGAACAGCGAATATTAATGAACAATAAATAAATACATAATGTAAATACACCATATTTAGCAAGAATGCTGATGTCCACCCCTAGTCCCCACGGGTAGCTTTCATACAAACGTGGCAGTGTTCGGTCTCCTTCATAGGCCAATGAAACACTGTAGATTTACTCGTACTGTGGGCTGTTCCAACAACAGGTATAGTTTTTATGTGCATCATGAAGCATTAAATATGTGTCAGTATAGGCTATTATACTACTATTGCTACATTTTTTACTCTTATTTTCTTTATTGCCAAAATCCGGCTACCGGCCACAATCGGCACTTTTACCCTCAGTCCCTATTCTGAGGGGAATGTTCGCTATCTACGACTACAAGCTCACAACACGTTGAAATGCAACTCTGATCTGCTATTTTGTTGAATCGATTCGTGTAGAGTGAAATAAGTGTACCAACCTCTTTTCAAGTCTGTTTTATTACGACCGTACGTCTCAGTTAACTATGGAATCATGTATTCATCATGCATCCCGTCAGTGTGTTGGTCGGCCACGTGACATCACGTGACATCATCATGTATGGAGATCCCTGATGTCATCAATATTAAGCCCATATATGGAGATCCCTGATGTCATCAATATTGGCCAGCAACTCTACTCTGACCTCAAACCCTTAGATCTCCATATATGGAGCTGACCTGTTCTGACATTCCATATGTTGATCCTTCCCCATCCATCCTTCCTCTTTGATGTCTCACTTTTGACTGATACCTGTCCATTTAAACTCTAGACGGGCCTGCCCCAAAGCTATTAGTGCAGCCCTGCCCGGCAGCCCCAGCAGTCTGCTGTCACCCAGGCGGATATGTTGATCTGACCCCCCATTCCAAAGCGTCAGTGCTCGCCCGGCAGTCTGCTGTCACCCAGGCGGAATGCATGCACGCGACCTCGCCCTTGCGAGGTCACTTCTCGCCCTTGCGAGGTCACTTCTCGCCCTCAACTATACAGGGTTTAAGTGGTACTGAATTTGCAGCTCAACAAAAGCTAATTCATCCTTGTGTGTGACGCAGGACAATTTCATTATACACTCAAATCTCTGCGATACAATATTGTGAGCATTTTCTAATGGTGCTAGCCGCTCCAATGAAAAGCTTTGTGTGTGTGTGTGTGTGTGTGTGTGTGTCCACTTGAGTACGGAAATTGCACACTGTCACCAAGGTGTCACTACACACTTGAAATGTTTATTACTTTATTTATGTCCACATAATGAGAAGTACAGGAATACCTTGTACAAAGGACATAAACACTGCCAATGCAGTTTGACAGTGGGAGAGCAGCCAGTTACAACGTGCATGGACAGAAAAGCATCGTTACATACAGTACAGCTGACATGTCGGACACAGGGCAGCAGACATAAATCATGGATAAAGGAAACAACGCCTCCTCCAAATTGAGCGGCTTCCTATAATGGCTGAAACTGAGCAATACCTCGCTAACTGCTTGGCTCTTCTTTTGGAAAGGCCGGCCATTTGTAAGTCCCTCACAACCAACTTATGCACATGCCCTAGGCTGCCAATAAAAACTAAAAGTTTACATCTGTAGCCTAGCTGTGAGATGGTCTGCACTAGCTGCTGATACTTCAGCACTTTGGTTAGAAAGGCTTCTTCCAGGCTATAGTCAAAGGTACAGCCGACCTCGAGAATGAACACCTCTCTATGGTTTTCATTTACAACAATGACATCAGGGGTGTTAGCTGAAATGTTAGAGAACACAGAATCATCATTACACAGGTTAAACATCCCCGGCTTCACAGTAGACTGCTTATAAAGCATGATGGAGGACCTGAAAATGGAAGAGATGTCTTTCGGTATCAAATCCACTATTCTGTCATGCCTACTTATGTAAAGGCCCCTGTAAACATGGCAACCATTTAAGATGTGGGACATGGTTTCAGCTATTTGTTCATGGCCATGATGGATACAGTGAGGAGCATGATTGCCTGGAAACCAGATGGAGAGATTAAGTTTAGAAGGTAGAACCTGTAATCTCGCTTTCAAAGTAAAAACAACAATGCACTCATCAATGGCAACATTTTTGAACACAGAGTGAGAGACAGAATGGTCCGCAGCAGGAAGACATGCACACACATGCACACGCACACAGCACCACTCAGTTCAGAGTCAGACGAGTCTGATTTATTTTTATCGCCGTAAACGATAATAGATTATTTTCTCATCCCTACTCTTGTCCTTTATATTGCTGACCAACAGTTGCACTCATTCACTTGTTGAGGTCGGACCTTCATGACACTTAATCTTAGCTGTCAGTCATTGTAGTCTTATCATGAGACTTTAAGGGCTGCTGGGCTGGGCGCAGTGGCCGCTGGCTCGTCTTTCAAATTTGAATACGAGGCAAACACTTGATCACTTCACAAAACCTAACACTGCACACAATATTACCTTTTTTTAAACAAAGCCCCACGTTCTGTTATTAACTTATTGTTACAAGGGTCTGTTTCAATGATTATTCAAATAAAATAATCACCAACATCATGGATCTCAGGTACTACTGGCTATGTTTTACTGTACTTTACCTTAATGTTTGAGCATGTGTGAACCTGTACCTCCCAGTGTTCATAATGTGTCATTATAGATGCTTAGGGTTTCCATTTTCCACAGGGAACATTATTGGGTGCAGTATGACACCTAGTGGCCAAGATGTGCAATTGAATGAATTGCCCAGCTCTAATTGTCTGAATGGTTTTCTCCCTACCTGCCTGGACTTGACTGTAATGATTTAATACTTATAGGTCACTTTTCATTCCGCCATTACCTTCTCAAACTGTTAATTAACTGTGCTAATTGTGTTAACATAGACTGGCCTCAGGCTAATATAGATACATGTCCTTTACTGACCCCACTTTGGTGCTGTAGATGTGTTGTTTTTTAATGAAGTGGTCGACTAGTGTGAGTGATCTATCTACCTGACAGTCATTCGCTATGTCCTGCCATCAATCAGTGACAGATCCCTGGGCTCACCCCACCCTTCTGATTGATTTCTGTTTAATTAATTCTCTCCCTTTATCCGTTTTCCCTCCCATCACCGTTTTCCCCTTCTCTTCTTTTCTCTTCTCTATTCTGTGGCTTTTTCCCCCTTCTCCCGCATCCCATCCAGAAACTCAAACGGCTGATTCCTGACGAGGTAGGTTCGTTATGGCGTGCACAGCTGTGTCCCTCCTTGTGCACTGCTGCTTATAATATGTTCTGTGTATGTGTTCAACAAACCCAACACACTAACGTCCCTTCATGTCACTGTCTGTCACACTAACTTAACCTCACTCACTATAACAACTTGCTTTGTATTGTGTGGTAATGATACTGCACAAGCCGGAAAGTGCATGCTTGGGAGATGCACACTCACTGACGGCATCACATACTTGGCACATATTAGCTTAACTAAGCTTACATGTGTCCAACCTGTAAAGGAAGTGATTTGCAGGAAGCGTATGCACAGTGGACAATGCACTGCAACTAAGACACATATTGAGGGCTTATCACGTCCATAAAACCTGAATGGAATGAAGCCGCATCAATATTTGCTTAGTGTGCCTGAAGTTAAAACTTTACGGTTTTACCATTGCCAGCGATCTACATAGGCTTATAAATCAAATATTGACAGCACATTAACAAAGGCCATTACGTCCTTGTAAAAGGCAATCACTTCAGTGCTTGCTTCAAGCTGCATGTTACCTATGTTCTTTCTGCCAATGGTGACCTCAAGCTGATGTCCGTCATTTCACCATGTTTGTTTGTAAAGGTGTCGGCACATCCCTTATCGACTTTCTTACAGTACTACTTAACAAAAAACATTTTTTAAACCCAGATTAAAATTGGTTCACTAAACCCCGTTAGTTATGCTCAATTACCCCCCATCGTATTCCAATTCATCATGCATAGTATTTAATTTTATTTATTTATTTATTGTGAAGGTGATTAGGGATTGGTACCCAACTAAACTTTATTCACCATTGCTGGTCTCTCCTCTGACCTATGCCCTCTCTGCCTCCTGATCCAGCTGGAGCGTTTCACCAGCATGAGGATGAAGAAGGACAAGGAGAAGATGGGCTCTGCCACCTCCGCGCCCAGTCAGCGCCACTCCTCGTCGTCCACCTATGAGATCAACGCCCAGAGTGCCATGCTGCACGACCACACTGACGAATACGTCCTGGAGCTGTTTGAGCAGATGCTGGTGAGAGACGACGCAGCCTAAATGAGAGAGAGAGAGTGTGTGTGTGAGGGTGAGTGTGTGTGAGTGTGTGTTTGTGTTTCAGCCATATGTTTAGAGCAGTGGTTTTCAACCAGTGGTCTGGGGACCTCCAGTGGTCCTTGAGGGGGTTCCAGGTGGTCCCCAGCTAAATGATGGAGAGTTGGTAACCAAATGGACTCTTGAGCATAACATGAAGCCAAATTGACCTGTACGGGTCCATTTGGCCTAGTCTGCACAATTAGAGAATGTAACATAATTGTTATTTTGATAATTTACCTGTTCTCTCTCCTAATGGTACTGTACCAACATCAATACAGCATGGAATTGTGGACTAAATCTTATCCAACAATATCAAGATATCTTTTTAGTTTTGGGTCTTTTTTTAGGTTGGGTCTTTAGTTTTAGTTCTAAACCACTGGTTTAGAGCGTTGGCTGATTCCGAATCATTATTCAAAATCTGAATCTGAATAAATAAAAACTAACCCATGATGACTAAAACTAAGACTATTAACTAAGGTTATAGAGCGTCGCAGGCGCAGTCCCTGACGAGGGCCCAGGAAATCTTCCTACTAATTATTTGAGTTGGCTTTGTCCACGGCGTAAACATCTTTAAATAAATACTTTTTTAAACGTCTATGGGGAAAATGAATAGGGAATTATTTCCTGGGCCCTCGTCGTTCTGAAAGGGGCGGGACTGCAACACTCTATTTTCAGCATGCAACAAAGTTTAAAATCAGCCATTACGACGACATCGAGGCCCGCCAAAATATATTTCATTCAACTAAATCATCTAGATTTAGTAATTTTGTCGTCAAAATCTAGAATAACACTGAAACATTTCAGTGACTAAAAATGAAAATGTATTAAAAAGACAGAAACAAAATTGATGTCAAAATAAACACTGGTTATGAATAATATTTCAGTTGCCCCGGTTTGAAAAGGCCTGCAGAGGCAGAGATCCATTAGTTGTAAATGATCATTTGACACATTAATCATTAATCATCATTTCCCCAACATTCAAAACGCAGGAGAGCAAAGCATATTCATTGTGATCGACAGACGGATGCTAGAGCTGCAGTGAGACGTGACTTGCAATGTTTATTTTAAATGTTACCACTGCGGCACAAAATAGCAGGAAGACTATATTCCTCTACCTTATTTCTGCTCCTGTTTTTTATTGTAATATGGATTAGTCAGTTGAATCATTCCAACTTTTATTGTAATATCGATTACAAGATTAAATAAGGTCAGAAAAGTAGTAAAAATATATCACATTTACAAGCTCACAGCACATATTTTTAAGACATTTTCTACAAGATGATAATTAATTTGTTTTATTTTTGTATACACAGTTTTAGTTTAGTTCAATTAACACTCTGTGAGCCCACGCAAAACTTTAAAAAAATCACTTTCACCTAGAAACTCCATTCACACTTTTTATAATTCAGCTTACTGTGGAGACACATGCTGGAACTTTTTACTTTGAAATAGTTTAAAGAGTATTTTTACTTAAACGCCCAATGAATTCTCAATGGCAATAACACAAACTTTGGCATCACGTATTAAATGGTTATTCAGACTAATCGATTTGGTCAATTATAAAAAAATCTATTTGAATTTTCACGTTTTGATTATTCTATTGATCAAAAAAGTAAATTGCTCAAACCCCCCCCCCCCCTCTTTTCTCTCTCTCCCTTTGTTTCTCTTTTCATCTGTTCTCTCCCTTTCTCCTGTGCAGGTGGACATGAACTTGAACGGGGAGAAGCAGCAGCCACTTCGAGCCAAAGACATCGGCATCAAGCGAGAGATGGTCTCCCAATACCTGCACACCTCCAAAGCTGTCAGTACTCGCTCCCAAATATAGCTAATACACAGTAAAGTCCTGAGTGTTAATTTATCGAATAGAACCAAACAGACCTATACTAGGCCTGTCACGATTTTTACATAATCGCATAATCGCGATTATTTTTTGCAGCATTGTGATAATCATTTCCATGTTGAAATTGCAGAAATAGCAGCTTACAACATGCATCGTAAGCTTGTACATCTGCTATTTCCGCTATTTCAGCATGTCAGTAAGTATATGTATAGTGTCAGTACTTTCTATATTTAAGTTATTTGACTATCTGTCCTGTTCGGATTTTGATTATGAAGCCTATAAGGCAAACAGATTTATTTTATTTTATTCATGTGTTCCAATGTTCAATGCCATATACACAATTATCATTAATGGCAAATATTTCTATGACAATCGATAAACATAAGCGTCCGTCTAAACAGACGCTTATGGGCCCATTTGGTTGCACGCAACAAAATGCTTCCCTTGAGAAGACGGCAATATAACACCAACATGTGGAATATAAATATAATAATAAAATAACAATATACTTTATTTGCATAGAACCCTTAATGCTGTACTTCGGGGTCCAGCCCAAGGTGTGTAGTGTTTGTGACTGAGAAATACAGTCTAACTAAGACAATAAATGAATTTCTAACAAGTCGGCGTATACGAAATTGCTATCAAAAAGATATGGTAGCAATGCTGCCAAGGAACAAAAGCAGCTGTCCCCCACCCCAACACCAGCTTCTGGTGAAAGGGTAAACGATGCTTTGAGAGCACCAGGTGCAGTATAATGAAAAAGCCCCTGAATGGGCCGGGAGAAGCAAGCACAGCTGGCCATAATAAATCGCTCACTTGAGTGTAAAATAGTCTCATTCAGAAAAGTAATACCTCAAAAATTAAGATGAACTGCTGCCTCCAAATCGTGAATGCTGAAATGACCCCACATATACTGTTACCTGGCTAAGAAATACAGGACAGCTGTGAATGCAAGTAACAAATGATTTGGATCATCTGTGTGCGTGTGCGTGTGCGTGTGCGTGTGTGTGTGCGTGTGCGTGCGTGCGTGCGTGCATGCGTGCGTGCGTGCACACACACATTATGTGTCTTAGGGTCAGAACCAGAAGGAGAGTACCAAGTCAGCCATGGTGTATATCCAGGAGTTGAGGTCGGATATCCGAGACACACAGCTGTTGAGTGTTCTGGAGTCACTACGAGTCTCACTCAATAACAACCCTGTCAGGTGACGCACGCACGCACACCTTTTTGCGCACACTCTCATCCTGTTTATCTTACTACCTGGATGACTGCTCTCTCTGTCATTTGAACATGGGTAAATTGCCTACGCTCAGATCAGATCAGACTCCACCCTGCACATTTGATATTATTGATCTGATAGATCAGTTTTACCTATTAAATAATTTAAATGATGACACACTACATAACATTGATTTTATCTATTAAAAGCACTTATGTAAACTAAATTGATTGGCATACACATTGGCTTGCCCATGCCATCTAGAGTGTGAGTGCGTATGCATGTGCATCTATAACTGTAGATATTTCTGTCACCTCAAACGTCGACCCATTAAAGCTCATGACACTATCGACGATCTTCTTAACAATTATTCTATTGATTACTTTTTTTGAAAATAACCGAGAAGCATATTCTTTACATTTATAAATTTTATGATTATTGATTAAAGCGACGACTCTACGAATCTGATTAACCACTATTGTACTTCTTAATCATTCCCTTTCAGTCAACTAACAAACAGCATAGTAGTATAGTTGTAAATACTGTATGTTTTTACCCTCAGACTCCCAATTACATCACTTGCCACTGTGCTGAACCTCTTCCCTCCAACCTCTTCCCTTCACACTAGATGCCCTCTCTTTGGACATTTTTATTGATTTCATCGTTATGTCCACCTCTTCTTACCCTGTGGTTTTAAACAATGGCTACGTTTACATGGACAGTTAAATCCCCTTTTCATTCAGAATAAAAGTTAAATCCTATTAAAAGTTGTCATGTAAACACCTACAAAAACTTAAATCGGAATGAAAATGGCCAATCTGCTTTAAACTTAGATCTGATGTAACTGACCGGTTTATTCCTTTTTAAAATCCTATTGAAACAATTGTGGACTCATGTAAACACTCATTCGGATATAAGTTCATTCTTGTCTTTCTGTGCATGCTTGTTTCCATGTAATTGGTATGGCTATATTATGCTCTTGTTTTGCGATTAATTATAAGAAACTAGACATGTTTAATTTCACATCTCTGAGAGCAACCTTTCATAGGCTACAGGATACATCAAATATAAAGTAATATGGCATAAAAGTGTTTTATTATTATTATTATTATATTATTTTGTTTTACCTGAAATGTTGTGGAGTAGAAGTAAAAGTATTGGAAATTGGAAATACTCAAGTAAAGTAGAAATTTTTACTTTAGTAGAGTACTAAAGTAAATGTACTTATTTACTTTCCACCACTGGACATAAACACATCCGCCCCGCCCCCTATCCAATCAGAAGCCTTCCCAGCCCCAAACCTGATGTGGAATGAAATAATGGGATTTAAAAGTATGTAAACACTCATTCGGAATGACCATTTCCCATGTAAACACGCAGCAAAAAACGTAATTCTGAATTAATTCATTCTGAAGTTTTCATTCTGAATGAAAAGCCCTCATGTAACCGCAGCCACTGTGTTGTAAACTTTCTTTTCTACTGATCTTCCGCTTGGTGATTGTTTGACCGTATGTGCTGGCACATTTTGCTACTGTGTTTTGTTGTATGACTTGTTGTGGAGTGTACATAGACACCCCTTGGCGTGATGCTGCTGCAACACTGTAAATAAAATGAAAGTCAACTGTGGCCTTTCGTCCACTTTCCAGCTGGGTGCAGAATTTTGGAAATGAGGGTCTTGCCCTGCTGCTCAGCCTGCTGAGGAGACTGCAGGAGGAAAGAGATGAGTACCCGTAAGAAGCACACCACCAAAAGTCAATATAGCCATGATAGTACATTGTATGAACGTGTTACTAATATCTAACTGTTCCATTCCTTCTCTACCTGCTTTGACCAGCAACAATGGAGTAAAGTGTCAACATGAAATTATCCGCTGTCTCAAAGCCTTCATGAATAATAAGGTATGGGCCCCAAACTGACCATAAATCAGGTTTTCACTGTACCTGACATATTTTAAAGAGGTGTTTTTTTTTATAACTTTTGTTAATTCTCTTTACTGTTAAGGTTAGATTTTTTTTTTAGTTCAATGTCTTGATTAATTGACAGGTTTCTTTAGGTTCTATCATTGTACTAGTGCTGCTGGTGGGTGAAATACATTTTTACCACTAGGTGTCACCCTAAACTAAATCTGGCCCTATTAATTTGGTTCATGATCATTTTAGATTACAAACTCAGTTTTCTCATCTTATCTGTATTTAGTTTATAGTCATGAATAGTCACCTAACACCAAGAGAAATGTGGAACATCAAACATGGAAGAAAGAAAGTGGATGATTCGTTAAACCGGACTAAAGACTAATTTAATTCACACTGAGCCAGGAAAGCCTTATTGCAATGGCCCCCAAAGTGGGGTCTGAGGACCTGCAGTGGTGCTTGTGGGGGTTCCACAGATTAAAAAATATATATAGCATCAAAATCTATATACATTAGATATTTGAAAATATTTTAACGACACAAATCTTGTATGGGGGCCCTGGCAAAGAATATTATATGTTTTGATGGGAGAGCCAAATACATATTCATTTGGGGATCCTTGACATGTAAAAGTTTGAGAACCACCACTGCCTTATCGTACCCTGCTGTGAAACAGTGATTCTAGAGGCATTCTTAGTGGGCTTCCATCTCCTCCTCTCTCATCCTCCATCCTCCCACTGCAGTATGGGCTGAAAGCCATGCTGGATTCACCCGATGGGATTCCTTTGCTGGTACGAGCCATCAACCCCAGGATACCGCTCATGATGACGGACGCCGTCAAGCTACTCTCCGCCATCTCCATCTTGGATCACTCAGACGACCTGTAAGTACTAGTTAAAGAGTGCAGTTTACCACGTTACATGACTCATTTGTCCGTTGAACTTCCCCAGCACTTGAGTAAGTCTGCTCCAAAGCTCAGAGAGCAGAAAACCATGACTCATTCCGGATGTCATACCGACAAGGCTTCATTGATGTTTTCCCTCAACTTCTACATCCAATTCAAAGTACTGATGGATGGTGCTTCACATACATGGGCACTAGAGTACACATTACTCTGTGTATTTATTATGAATTCAATGTTCACCATCTCAGCCATGAGTATTCAAGCAGTGTAATATACAGTCTTGTTACATCTGCAGAGGGATTCTTATTGAATCACCAACAGTGCACGGTCCCAGGGAAATAAATGTAATTCACAAACTCGTCGCACTCCTGAACTCACATTACTCAAACTACAGACAATCATAAAGTAGCACTCAATATAGCAAACAGGGGTTTGCAGAGTCATGAGTTGGTGTAATGATGTTCAAAAACACATTGGAAAGCAATGCATATAGCGTGGTAGAGAATAATATTCAACTTGGGGGAGAATCTACTGTGAACAGGTTAACAGGTGGGCTGGGTCTTAATGTATCACAGCGCAACAGTGATAGCGTTTTCGGAACAGATGGTTACCCAGATAGTCAGGGCAGGCAGACTGCACCTCCCGCTCACCCCTCTGGTCCATCTTTACAGAGGACAGAGTCCTTTAAAGAGGACGACTGGTGACCTACTCAGCAGTGCAGACACCATGCTGGAGCTCGTCCTTGGAACAGGTTGAGTCAGTGGTGCACAGACTGCCTGCTTGCCCGTCTAGCTGTCTGGCTGGCTGGCTGTCTCGGAGGCCGCAAGGACGTTTGTGTTAGAGGACAGAACTGAAACTGGGGGGAAAATAAGTGGTGATTAATGACCAGGCAAACAAATTGAGATGAATGGAATATTCAATATCATATTCAGCAAAATTTGATATTAATCAGCAGTATGAGTGATGAATCTTCAAGGAGATCCTTGCATTTTGATTTGATCAGAGGATGCATCAAATACTTTTAATTTATATTTTATTTAGTAAAGAATGTCGTTCTCATTTCACTTTAATTGCTGCAGTGTAATTTGCTACTCTCTCTCTGCCCAATGAAGCAAACAAACAAAGGCCTATTATTATAAAGCCTGTAACTGTGTGGTGGTGTTTCTGTGATGGCAGTCATGAACGTGTTCTGGAGGCCATAACAGTGGAGGCGGAAAAACTGGATATCGAGAGATTTCAGCCTCTACTTACGGGCATGAGCAAACATAATATCGCTCTAAAGGTACACACACGCACACTCACACACCTCCTGAATTCTGAAACACACATTATAACTTTCATACGAGGTCACTGGACCGTACCAGCATTTCAGTCTATGATTAAAATCAAAGATTTAACCACCTCACAAAATTGATGCCAAATCGTTTATCATACAGCAACACAACGTCCAATGCTCTGTCCAACAACACAGCAGACAATAAATTGAATTCACGTACAGTAATATTTCAATTGGTAGTTTTAGTTTTAGTTTAAAAACAACGTAGCACGGACGATCCTCTTTGAAAGGCGGTGGTGTCATTACCTGTTGTGTTTACCACCACTATCAAGCTAGCCTCCCTGTGGTGCGTGTCCCTTTGTAGTATATCGTGCTATGTTGTGTTTGTTTGTCAGGCTGGCTGCATTACGCTCATCAACGCTCTGATCAGTCGAGGAGAGGAGCTAGACTTCAGGATCCACATCCGCTCTGAACTGCTGAGACTGGGGCTCAAAGACCAGCTGACGGTAGGGAACACACTTGTGTGCGCGCGCACACACACACACACACCTTCTCAACTTCTTATTGATCTCCATGTGCGTGTGAACTCTCACACACACACACACACACACACACACACACACAGTGCCGACTCTAAAAAAGTTTTCTGTTGGTTGTCTAAACTTAGTTATTTGACTGACACGCTGTCTCTCACCTGCTGTCCCGATGATGTGCCTCTTCATCTCCCTCCGACCTCCTGCCGTCCGTGCCCCTGCAGGAGGTGAGGATGATCGAGAACGACGAGCTGAGGGTGCAGCTCAACGTGTTTGAGGAGCAGGCGGAGGAGGATTCTGAAGAACTCAGAGCACGCCTGGACGACATCCGCTTTGAGATGGAATATCCTTCAGGTCAAATTAGCCTAGGAATGCCTGGTATAGGCCAGGGCCATGTTTACAGGTCTGCCCTCGTTAAAACACACACAGAAATGTTTTTTCTCCTCATCATCACTTCTTTTTCAGGTCATTATTTTCTCTTATGTTGTTAAATTCAAATCACTATTGATTACTGTGGTGAAGTATGCAGTCGCGCGTTCACAGCCGAGGCTGTCGCCTTGCATTGTCACTGCATTTCCCATTAGCATGCGTGTCATGCACAGACACAATCAAGAATGAATTGACACCTTCAGTAACATTTAAAAATGAGTTTCATCTATCGGCATAGAGCTGAATTGAATTGACTCCTCGCACAATGTTAATCATTCGTTGACAGGATGACCCCCTTAATCTTCGCAGTAAATTAAAACATCATTAATCATTCTTGCTACAGTAGACTATAGGCAGGCCTGACATTTGACACTTTGTTGTCAATCAGCAGGCATCAGCATGGTTTGTGTTTCATTCTCGAAAACTAACTGTCAAAAAATGTGACAAGTCTGAAGTCTTTTATTAATGACATGAAAATGCAAACAAGACTGATGACATTGTGGCTCCCATGTGGATCTCAAACCTCATCCATAATTGGACAAGTTATCAGCCCAATCTGACCACCATGACTCACTCATCTGTGCTTTATGTATATGAGTGATGACGTCAGTCAGCTCTAGATTTGGGAAAGGTTTCACCACGATCCAACGCCGGTGACTTCCATCCATTATAAATTACAGGAGGTACTTCCTTAGAAATGTGTTGCTGATCGGTCCAGCGCTTTGCTAGGTTAGTCCTGGACGACACACGCACACACATGCACACACATACATGCCCCTCTGCTAAATGTTGTCAACAACAGGCATACAGAAATTCTCAGATTGAACAAAACAGGCCACTGTAACTTATTTTCGAATAAGCATATACTATATTTTATGTAGGTTACTTCACACTAGTTGTCAAGGTACTTGTCGTCTTCCCCCATGTAAATCGAGACTTGTCTTTCTGACTACCGTATATTACCAAATAGTAGCCCGGGCGTTTATAAGGACCTAGGCCGTTATTTGCCATAGGCTGTTATTTATTTTTGCACCGGCCTGCACAAGGCCATTATTTGGTTTCAGTATACATACAGTAACATACATGTAGTGCAAATATTGTCTGGAACTGGTATTACCGTAATAATAAAATAAAAAAACAAAGCTACAGCATTTATACAAGTATATTGTACAAAACAACATATAATAATACAGGGTTCCTACCGCCATGAAATTCAGTGAATACATTTTCATTTTAAAATACAGGCTGAAGAAGGTCAGTAGACCGAAAGCTTGCTAAATAAATACATTGATTGTGCGCAGATCTGAGTGTGCGGAGCTTCCCTTTATTTTTTCTCAAAATACAGGCCTAGAAAAGCTAATTTGGAATTAAAATGTTTGGATATCATTTCATAAATAACAACCTAACAACATAGTGTTAGTTACTTTTTTACATCTGTTCTTTTTTCCATGTTGTCTTGCTTGAGGGGATTGAGCATACAATATCCTCATTAATGCATAGGCCTGGAAATGTTGTAGAATATGAATTGTTAAAAAAAAAAACGCAAATTGGTGTCGGAACCTGGGCCGTTATTTGGTAATATACGGTATATTGAGTCTGTAGTTAGTATAAGGTGATTGGTATATGACAGTCTCACTGTACTGTAAAAGAAGGGTCGTAACTGCCGTGGTTTAGCGAATGTGATGTCAGTCACATCATGACTGTATTGCACCCTCCATACCGTTCACCTGGTGTGACAACCAATTACAGTTTATGGAAGCATGTGAATCTATAAACAGTTGTGTGTGCATAAAGGGCATAATTATGCGTATGCCTAATATGTCAATCACTAAACATTTGTTGAAGATTAGAACACGTACATTATCTGTCAAACACTCATTAATAACTTGATTCAGTGTTGCTGAGGGCAATAATTTGCACTTTTAAGATGGTATCAAATGTAAATGAAAGGTGGGAAAGCTCAAACATGTATGTAAAACAATCTTCAAATGAGCTCTTGACTACTTGAGTCTAGTGAAGGCTACATACATACTTCTATCTTGTCTTGTAACTTTAACACAACATTCTGCAACATGTAGCCGTTAAGTCGAGCCCTACAGTACTAACATACATAATTTTACATATTGTCTAATAGCTTAGGAACAGAATTCTGTTCAGTCGTGAGATTTATTTAGCTTGAATCCCTATGTATATCATGTTAAAATCAATAACTGGCTTCTCTTATATCAAGTCCAAATAAAAATACAATTAACCACAAATTCAAATTAAAGCAATCCTTCCCAAGAGGCTAATCTACCTCCTGAACCACTGCCACCCAAAATGTTTGGGTGAGTGAAATTAGTTTAGGTTGTTTTTGATATCTAAAGTCCCTGGTGTCACCACCACCACTCTGAGATAATTTAGTATAATCACCAAGTGTGTGGTCCGATCGATTGAATTGTCTGGTGTGTGCAGGTATAAAATAAAATAAAAAATCTGTTTGTGGTTTTAGGGTTACATTTTTTTAAATCTTAAGATTTGATAATCCTCTAGTGTGCACCCTGTGCCATCTGATGTGCTTTTATTGATCAGATCTCCATTATTTCATATATTCTAAGTGCATTTTGTTTTTGTTTTCCCCCTTGAGAACTTTTCATAGCAATACCAAAATGTTTTGTATTTAAATGGGAGTAGAAATGAATGTTGAACCGAAGAACTCAATTCTGTATTTTTGCTGTTCTGATTTTCACCACCAGGTGTCTCAATGGTACCGTTGGGGTGGTGCATTCATTTTCTCATGCACAATAGATCTGATAACCCGCAGTTGAAGCTCAATGACAGACACTGAAATGAAACCATATACCCTAAAATGTTGGACAAACTGGTTTGAAATACACTTTTTGCCTAGCCTGCTGTCTTAACTTAACTGTGGAAAGAATGTTATGTCAAGCAGGGTGTTTTTGCTACCAGGACCTATATGCCTGCCTGTAAATTGCCGGCTCTCTATAATACTTATTTTCCTCTATTAGGGACATAATTATACGGTACAAATGTTGCCATATAGAAATATGAATCCGCTTCTCACTATGTGACCACATATTTAGACCATGTGAATGCAGTGTATTCATGTGTTTGTCATCGGTCCTTAACTGGTGTTCCTGTACCGATGTGAGGGAGGTGTTTGATATCCTCCTCAACACAGTGAAGGATTCCAAAGCCGAAGGCTACTTCCTGTCCTTGATGCAGCACCTGCTGCTGATCCGCAATGATTATCTGGCCAGGTAACGCGCACTCACACGCAAACACACAAAACTCATCAATATATAAAGATTTAAGGGCCCCAGGCCTTTTTAAAGGCCCTCAGATACTCTGTGACTTATAGATTGTTGTCTAATGAATAATGGATGAATGAATGAATAACATAATAAGGCCTGCAATTCCAAGCCACGTTCCTGTCGAGTTCACAAAAAATGTGTACGGGCACACACGAGCACTGGCAACTGCATATAATATGCATGTTGAATTCTCATACGTGTTTGGCTTTGCAAGTATGCCCTTAGTACACCACGACAAATGTATGGCCAAAACACAACGTCACTGTCGGGCAGAAACCATGTACGTCCAACTTCCAATACATTTCATTGGTTAAATATTTTACAACCCACAGACAGATGTTCAACCTAGCCTCCCTATAATGTCATTATAGGAGAAAGCTTAAAAAATAGCCAATCTACAAGTTCACAACATAATCACAACTCTATTTGTCCTGCATTGTGTGACGCTGTCATCCAACAAAGTATAAAATTGCGCATTCATTTATGAAAAACTCGAAATATTTCTGCCTGATGGTGACTATATATTGACAGCCATATGGAGGATGACTCTTCCTTATACTTCCATTCCTTCCACCCCCTCCTTCCTCTCAAAATAGCCTCCCCCTTTCCAATCTTGGTGTTTATTTTCCAGCACGCCATCCTACAGCTGTGAAATTAATACATGCAAAAGAGTCCAATTCCATTTTAATAGAAATGGGCACCTTCACCCGTTATCACCAGAAATATGCTAATATGCCTTGCGGAGCCCCCCGGGGTGTTTAGCCAAGGAGAGAATGAGTGGAACGCAAGATGGGGATAGAATAATAGAACAAGCAAGTCCAGAGATGGTGTGCTAGCCGTTGAGTGAGCTGCACACAGAAGTTTGCACACGCACACCCACGTGCACACCCACACTCATGCACACATACAGTATGCACACAGTTGTGCTGAGCTGTCAGCGTTGCTGGAGAGGTCGTTGTGTCAATTGCATTAGACGGGAAGGAAGTTGAGGTTGATGTTGAACACTGGCTAGGATGAAGTGGGGGGGGGGGCCTGGGGAAGTGGAAATTATTTTAGAATAACATTCTAACAAAGGTAGACTCGTCTATTGGGACAAGCTAGCTTTCCCTGCATTCTTGCCTTTCCAATTGCACATAGCCATCATGTGACTCTCTCTGTCTGCTTTCTCCTTAATATTATAGCTATACTATACTCTGCTTCTGCCCTCGGCGACCCCTCTCTAATGTCCTTGGCTGGAGTGTGTTCTCTTTGTTTAGTTTTCTTTAACCTCCGTCCGCCCCCCTTTACTCGCTCCCTAGCCTCCATTGCCCTCCAGGTGATCAGAGCAACACAATAGCACTGGTATGTAATAGAGTCCACAGAGAGACCGAGGGAAGGAGAGTAGAAGAAAGTGCAGCTTGGAAATTACACTGGTGGAAAGGGAGAGATGTGGAACGAGGCAGAGGCACAAAGGAACAGCAAGCAATGGAGAAATGTGCTAAATTGGTAGGTGGACAGGAGCGGAAAGTGAGCAAGGGCGGTAGAGGTAGATTGAACGGACGTGTGCAGCCGGCCAGTGACTGACAGGATGCATGCTACTAGGCCGTTTTTTTGTTTTGTTTTTGGGCTCTGCAGTGCTTTTCATTCTGGCCTGGAGATGCAGTACTGAAAATGAACCAAAATGAGGACTGACGCAGCCCAACAGAACAGAACAAATGCACACAAATAATACATTCAGTTTCCCCCCGACCCCCACACAGTATGGTGTGCAAACTGTGCATGCTTGTTTTCTACACACACACGCACGCATGCACGCACTTTAAAATATTCCGTTAGCCAGTATTTACCGGCCACTGGCTGAATAGAATTTCATTTGGCCGGTAATTAAGAATGATGATGGCCGTTTTGGCCGGTAAAAGAAACGTGTAAATGCTACACAAACACAGCATGAGATTACAGATTTCAATTGGTATAAAATCATACAATTCTGTCTTGAGAACAAGAGTAAGTACATTTTATTTATAAAGCACCTTTCTTAACACGGTTACAAAGTGCTGTACAATGAACGCAATACATTCAATCAAAATTAAAACAGGACAGTACAACAAGCAAATAAGAACAACATAATCAAGGTCAAATAACATCGGGAAAATGTTTCTGTTAAAAAAAAAAAAACTTAAAAATATTGACAGACTCAGCGTCAGACTCAACAGAGGAGCTGCTATAATTGAGCACCTTGCCATTACGTCTGCCATATAATTGGACTTCATAGTCCAAAGCACTGGAAGTCATCAATTTAGCTTTCATTCAAACCTTGTTATTTGTCATCCAAAGCACTCAGGGTGGTTGGTTGATGAAGTGCCTGATTCACAATTTTCCACAATGGAAACCTGCTGGGATTCCGGTCAGGGTACAAAGAAACTATTTATATATATTATAATTTTTATTTCAAGTACTGTACTCCAGTACTTGAAAATTTGACTGAGAATTTGAGCAACTTTCACTTAGTAGTGGAGCAATATAACTTTGACTGACTTTTCCAAAACAGACACTAGATGTCTCTCTTGCTCCACGGATAAACCTCAGATATAAGGGGAACAAATGGTGAAGTGTAGAGATGGAGGAACAAATATGAGAGAGAGACAAAGAAAGAGAGAGAGAGAGAGAGAGAGAGAGAGATGAAATAAATAAAGTATTGAGTTTGTGACTCTGGGAGCATCACACAGGGTCAGAGAATCAGACACCTCCAAAATTGAGTGTCTGTGTGAAACCAGCTAGATCAGACACAGGACGCTGCACACGCGCACGCACACACACACACACACACACACACACACACACACACACACACACACACACACACACACACACACACACACACACACACACACAAATCCCACTCTCACACAATCAATCTTTGTGACAAGAAAGTGAAGTTGTCACGCTTATGCGGACAGCCAATCTCAGTCGCAAAGACAAAGTGACACGCGTGTCTGTGTGTGTGTGTGTGTTTTATTGGGAAAACTGAACACTGCTCTGAGAATATAACGCACATCACACCCAGTTCTAGTAACACTTGCAAATGTGGTGGTGTTTTTTTTTTTTACCTGTCCTCCCTTAGGCCTCAGTACTACAAGTTGATGGATGAGTGCATTGGTCAGATTGTGCTTCACAAAAATGGTGCCGACCCAGACTTCAAGTGCCGTAACCTTATCAACCTGGATGTTGAGGGTTTGATAGGTGAGCTACAAGCACACGTGCACTAGACCCGCACACACCCGCACACACACACACACACACACGCACACACGCACACACACACACACACACAGCAGGAATTGAATGGGCTGCAGACAAATACAACATTTCACATATTTCCCCCCATGTTGTTTGAAGGCCATTTTCTTCCATTTGATTCACGCTTGAGGGAGAGCACTGTTTGAGGACACGGTTGGACGATTGAAATGAAGTCACACTCCTCCCCCCAATCTCAAATGAAAGCTCTCACGAGTGAACACGCATGCAAGCACGGTCACATTGTTTGACATTCACACACACACACACACACACACACACACACACACACAAATGCATACACGCACAGCACACACACGCAGCCATATTATGATGGATAGATGACAAAGCAGGTGGAGTGCCCCAGACACACCACCGGATGGTGCCAGAGAGAGACATGTCAGTGTGGGTTGTAGATTACAGCTACAAGTCTCGCTATGGTAGCTGCAGTCTTGTGAAGTTTTTAACAATTGATATTTCTTAGTCCCTGTTTAAATTACTTCATTTTAAGCACCATGCTAAAATGCTACCTTTTCCCAGGCAATGTCACTGAAGGCGTCAAACTGAGACAGGCCCTAGCTACACCATGATGCATGTAGTCACATCGTTTGAAGATTTGAATCCGCCACATGACACCTGCCACTGGCCACCTGTCTCTCACATTATTCTCACATTGTTTCCTGTCTGCCTTCACTATGTGCTGTCCAGAATCCAAAACAATGCCTCCACCATTATATACAGTATGTAATAAACACAAGCATAGTCCATTGACTAAACTAAAGTTAAACTGAAAGAACAGAGTGGGCGTTGAGAGGCCATGTCTCCAGAGTTCAAAACTCCTTCCTGGTGTCTCTCTGTTGCTCACAGTAGGAGGCTCTAATTGTGCTGCTTCTAAATGTGTCCTGCTGTGACTCACACACACACACACACACACACACACACACACACACACACACACACACACACACACACACACACACACACACACACACACACACATTGGCTGCCCTCCTTTAAGGCTGCCAGTGTTATTATCGGTGGAAAGCAGCCCAATTCTGCCCTGCATGCATTATTTAGTGTTTTTCTTTGAACTCTGAAATTCTGCACACAGGTTTTTTCTCTCTCTCTATTAGAAGCCTGTCCCATTTAGCCTCGCTGCCACGACAGACGAAAGCAACCCCCCTCCCCGCATCACACACCCAGTAACTGTATATACTCAAACAGAAACACACACACACACACACACACACACACACACACACACACACTGAAAGATATGTGGGCTGGCCTGCAATTTTATCTTCCATTTCTTTTCATGTTATCCACCAGCCGTTTCTGCACTCTCTCTCTCTCCTTCCTCTGCCTAACTGTGTGTGTGTGTGTGTGTGTGTGTGTTTGTGTGTGTGTGTGTGTGTGCGCGCGTGTCGTTTTTATTCCTTGCCCATTATTTTTGTTACCACTTGGCATTTCTTTCTGTGCACACCTTCTCGTTTCCCTTGCCATTAACTTTTATGTTCCCTGGCTTTTCGTGCAGCTTTCCATCTGAGCATTTTCAACACCTCTCTATATTTCTTTCTCCCACGTCTCATCGTTTCCCCCCATGTGGCTCTGAGGCACCATGGGTTGCTGTCTTTCATTTAGTCGCCGCGTGGCACTCATCCATTGTGCCTTCACTGCAGACTGCTCAGTGTGCCCATCTGTACACCTCAACACTATTCCTGCTGGTCAGTCTTAACTAGTAGACCCAGCTAACCATGTACTGTACACAGCCTGGCACTGAAACAGCAGACCCTTAATATCACATGGGAAAATAGCTGAGGTGTAGAGACCGTGGTTATTTTTGTGTCCACCAGGCCGAAGGCATGGGAGAGAGTATGTTTTGCACTCCGTCCGTGTGTCCGTCCGTCCTTCCGTCCGTCCGTTATCAGCTAATCTCCAGCACCGTTGGCCTGATCCATGCCAAACTGTGCACACACACTCCCTGGATGCCAACGACGAACCTCTTCCCCAAATATTCCTCAACGGCCTTTTATAGCACCACCATGAGGCAGATTTAGGCAAAACACATTTCTGTAGATAACTCGTACACATTTTATCCATACATCACACAATTCGGTATACACTATCTTCATAGTCATGTGATCAACACGGATCTGCACAGTTTCCCATCTTCCATCCTGATTGGCTAAGATTGGCTTCCAAAGCTCACATGATTGGTCCGTTTCGAACAAAATGCCACAAATCACAGTGTCCAATTTCCCTGAAATTATACACACCCATTTCCACTAGGCCGAGGAGGACATGCCACTATTTGTTTTACCAAATCAGCCTCACAGTGGCGCTATAACAGGCCAATTCCTGTTTTTACCTGCATCGATCTGTATACAATGTATGTTTGCACACTCTCTAGAGGCCATGGAAAAACATTGTCCCTGCATTCCTCCACATCTGCCGGTTATAGCGCCACCATGAGGCCGATTTCTGCAAAACACATTGTTTATGTTAGTTGCACAGATTTCATCCAAATCTCACGCAAATCGGTACACATGATCTCTGTAGTCATGTGATCAAGACGAGCCTGTTGGATTTCTCAGATTTTACACTGATTAGCTAAGATTGCCTTCCAAAGTTTTCAGGAGTAGCCCGTTTTGTACAAAATGCTGCACATGTCCTGCTCATCGAGAATTCTATCCTCAGAGATGCTATGGGTGATCTGGCTCTGCATTTCCTCAACAAAATGAATTTGTTGCAAGAAACAAAAAAACATGTTTAAATTACTCCTAAACATTTTGCCAAACATCACACACACTCCTATCCTCCTGGTGGAGACCTGTGCCCAGAAGGGCACTTTTTCTAGTTTATTCTGTACTCACTGAAAAATGGCATTACCGGAAAAAAAGTTAAAGCAAATGTAAGATGTAATCTAGGAGGAGATGGGGAGAGAGGGGGAGTGAGGGTGTCTGTTGTCTGAGTGGGTGGTGTGGGGTAGTGATGGATAGGGAGAGAGGGGGAGTGTGGGTGTCTGTTGTCTGAGTGGGTGGTGTGGGGTAGTGATGGATAGGGATAGAGGGGGAGTGTTCGTGTCTGTTGTCTGAGTGGGTGGTGTGGGGTAGTGATGGAGTACTGGAGTAGCCTGGTTAATAAACCAGACTAATATCGCACGGACTGCGGGATATTAGTCTGGGGAGGCTCAGCTTGGATTTCATTTCCAGGGGGAGGGTTGAAACATTTTCTCTTTGACGCAATTGGTCAGAGCTACTGCCAGTCAAAGGTCTCAAGCATTGAAAGTCACTGTACCAAAGCCCGCCCATATTGCATACCGTGTCCCGATTGGCCGCCCCATTTCTCTGGTGTAGGAAATGGGCGTACAATTGAGCCTCTCCAGACCGTAATCCGCCGACAGGCAATTTATTTTTGCCAACGGCTGATTCGGTCTGGTTTATTAACCAGGCTAGTGATGGAGGAGATGGGGAGAGAGGGGGAGTGTGGGTGTCTGTTGTCTGAGTGGGAGGTGTGGGGTAGTGATGGAGGAGATGGGGAGAGAGGGGGAGTGTGGGTGTCTGTTGTCTGAGTGGGTGGTGTGGGGTAGTGATGGATAGAATCAGGAGAGAGGGGGAGTGTGGGTGTCTGTTGTCTGAGTGGGGTGTCTGTTGTCTGAGTGGGTGGTGTGGGGAGAGAGGGGGAGATAGGGAGAGAGGGGGAGTTTGGGTGTCTGTTGTCTGAGTGGGTGGTGTGGGGTAGTGATGGATAGAATCAGGATGCAGCAGATAGGATCTTCCTATTGCAGATTACTCTTGCTCTGTGTATAACTTTAGTTCCTTTTTCCAAAAGGTGACAAAACATTCCCTGTTTCGGGGCAGTTTGCCATAGCTTCATTTGAACTGGAACCACATGCCACCTTCATTATCTATTTCCGATTCAAATGTGCTGCTGAGCCCATTAACCCATTTAGGAATGAGGCCGATTGGGTTAAAATAAGCTATGGGAAACTGACCCGGACAAGAGGACAAGATTATGCCACTTTCTGGAAAAGGAAACTACACTTATGCACAGATTCTATCGTCTCACCCATCTCGACTTTGAAAAGTGTCAAATGAAAAATAAAGCAGGTGTCAGGGAGAAGGACAACCAGCCGTGTGTAAGAAGCACGTTTGCTCATGTTTGGTGTGAATGTGAGTTTGTGTGTGTGTGTGTGACTGTGTGTGTGTGTGTGTGTCTGTGTGTGTGTGTGTGTGTGTGAACAGCATGTGCCAGACCAAAAGGCGTAATGTCTTCACAGCCCAGACATGAGCAGGTGCATTGTCTGAATCCCGCCCCTCCTCTTTTGTCTCTGCTACAGACAACATGGTGGATCAAACCAAGGTGGAGTCCAGTGAGGCCAAGGCCACAGAACTGGAGAAGAAGGTGACCTCTTTCACACACACACACACACACGGACACGGGCACACGGACACGGGCACACACACACACACACACACACGCACACACACAGTAACATCCTGAGTGTTCATTTAACGTAACAAATGTAACCAAATGGACCCCTGTGACCCTGTCAGGGTGTTGTAGCTATATTTGAATTCTGAAAAGTAACAGTTTTCGACATGCTGTATGAGGTTTCCACCTGACAGCAATGATATGGGGAAAAAAATAAGGAAATGATGTACCGTCTGTAAATGCTAATCTATCCATGCGTATACACATGCACACACGCACACAAACGCACTGGTACTCAGCGGAACCCTAATGAGATTCTATGCGGCTAGTCTCTTCGCCTGACAAGCGGCGACAAATGAGAAAGAAGATATGAGAGGAACAGCGTAGAACACGAACACACATCTCTGACAGGCACCCGACAGAGAGATGCTCTCTAAGGCTGGCAACAGACACACACACACACACACACACACACACACACACGTGCAAATGCTCACGGAGGGGGTAAATGCCTTGATTGTGGGGGGGTGCTACCCCGGTGTTTCTGTCCTATTATAGGAGTGACAGGATAATTGCAAAGAGGAAGCACAAACCAGTCCCTGCCATGTGCACGCGCACACAGGCACACACCACCACCATCATACACATGACAACGTGCACTGACCACACACACACACACACACACACACACACACACAAACACTTTTGTGAATCGGATGTGCCCCATAGTGCTTGTTGGGTATGATGGGGTAATTGCACCCAGTCCCTCCGGCAGGGATTAGGGATGAGGCTGTCAGGAAGCTGACAGTGAGAGGAAGGAATACGCTGTCTGCAAATTAAACATCTTTGTGTATGTGTGTGTGTTTGTCTGCACGCATGTGTGTACAGTATTTTGAGTTTGTCACAAATCCTCGAAAGTTGCTGAATGTGAGAAACTTTGAATTTGTGTTTGTTTCAGCTTCTTAAAAAACAAAGACAAGGAGTGCATTAAAAGTGAAGTGAGAAGAGAAGTGAGATTATTTAAGTACTGCGTGGGAGCCGAGACATTAATTGGCCTTCAATTGTGCTGTAAAGTGTACAATGAAATTGAACGCGCCATGCTGCAGGAAATAGCTTCTACAGGTCTTTGAAATATGGAAATAGCCTCAGCTGCCAGGAGACTAAACACACACACACACACACACACACACACACACACACACACACACCCATGCACATTCTTTGGAGAAAAGAGGTAAAGTGTTGGACTGTTGGATTGAATATGCATTGGGTGATGTTCAGATTTCTATTTTTTTTAACTGCTTCACAAATTATCATCTCTCAAATGAATGATTCATGAATGGTTTGACCTTTTGCAGCCTCTTGGCCAAACTTTACCTACAGTCATTTGGCCACTCCAGACAGAGTTTTTAATATGAATTAGGGCTGCTCTATTATGGCAAAACTTTGGGTAATATTGAGATCACAATTTTCTAACAATATTAGTGATTGGCTTTGGAAACCTCATGCATTTATCGATCCCTTTAACAATAACTGTCTGTTGTAGAATCGGCTGTCATGACGAGACTAGCCTGAACGGACGTAGCACATGGAAGAAACACGTTATTCCGACCAGTTCCTGGCTGGCCAGGGGGAGGTAGTTTAGAGACCAGGATTACTGCTTTTGTTTGTGAGGGTACCTACCCTAGGGGACACGGGGAGAACATGCAAACTCCACACATGAGCTTGATTTATAATGCAAAACAAAATGAGTGTCGTTGCGAAACAGAATGCCGCAAAATAATAATTTTGCAAATGATTTGGAAGCCAAAATTGTAATTATAAATATGTAAAATATGATTAATAATAAAATTCCTAACATTGCATTTACATTTTCAAGCCATGCATTCCACAACCTCAATCTCCACTGCCCAAATCACTCATTTCACATCACAAACACCTGGCATCACCAGTGAAAGCTGGGCTAGAGGAACCAATGCATGGGTTTAGCTGTGCTGTGGCTTAAAGCCAGTGCCTCCACTGTCTTTAGAACTGAGCCAAATGTGGTTGGACAGCATCTCAAACAGCTGTGTTTCACAATCTGGTCAGACCGAGTAAAACGCTGGCATCAGACTCCGATACAAGGCAGCATTCATGTTTGATTTATTTTATTTTTCATAGTTTTCAACAACTGACTGAAAGAACAACATGAGCGCTATCAGCTGCCTGTGGTTTATTCCACATTTTCCTGTGCTCAAACTAATCGGTCGTTTCAGTTGTGTGAGATCCACTCCAAAAAACAACTGTTCTTCTAATGAATAGTGGCTAATGAACAGGTTTACAGACTAAGCCATACTCGGCACACGACACGAGGTACTGATTTGAACATTTGCACGTGATATATGTTACGTATTGCACGTGTAACTTACTGTAGCTATCGGACATGTGTTTTCCTTGGTGTTCAGGTGGAGTGTGAGTCAGGAGAACATGTTTGTTTGTCTGGCATCATGTACTGATGCATATCTGATTGCATTGTTATGTTTTCACTCTGCTACTGCCTAACTGTGTGTGTGTGTGTGTGTGTGTGTGTGTGTGTGTGTGTGTGTGTGTGTGTGTGTGTGTGTGTGTGTGTGTGTGTGTGTGTGTGTGTGTGTGTGTGTGTGTGTGTGTGTGTGTGTGTGTGTGTGTGTCAGCTGGATGCGGAGCTGACATCGCGCCACGAGCTGCAGGTGGAGTTGAAGAAGCTGGAGGGAGACTATGAGCAGCGTCTGCTCGTTCTCTGCCATGAGAAGGAAAAGCTGGTCTCTACCAAGCAGGAATCAGACAGAGATAACCAGGGACTGCAGCAACAGCTTAGCACACTGAATGAGAAGGTATACACACACACACACACAGTCTCTGTGATGGAGGTCGAGAATATAAATAAACCGACAATGCAGATACAATACACTACTGTTGATCAGATTAGGTCATGACAGAGGTGCAATTGGAAGGTTATGGCATGGGAATTGGATTCAATGCAAGGCAGTAAAAATCATACTGTTGCTGTTATACCACAGTTTACGTAATTATTAATATGTGTTATTACAAATGGAAAAGAAAAGACAGTTCTTTACACAGCACACTACAGCAGCTGTTGCCACAGTAGGTTACATGTTAGTTAAATAAGGTGGATGCCTTTTGGACATTTGGACATTAACACAGTAACTGGTAGAGGGGTAATAACCGCCATACCGGCGGTATGGGGGCCGGCAATAACCGCGGTAATAAAAATCCCATACCGCCCCAGCCCTAAGACAGTCAGTACTTTGAGGCAATACAGCGCCCAGCAGGTGGGGAAGTGTGTACTTTCGGTTCGTTGGACGGGATCTAAAAACAAGTGACATTGAGTTAGCAGATCAGGATGCACCTTTTGCTTATTGCACCGTGGGATGTCCCCTAGGTTATAGAAAAGTTATAAGAGGGAGATAATTTAGAGTTTGTAGGAAAGGGGGGGAGGGGGGGTGTGGAAGGAGAAAAGAGGAAGAGACAGGGAGTATGTAGCTGTCAGAACCCCTGCTGCCATACCAGCTGGACTCTGCCTAACAGTGACACTCAGTAAACACATGCATGCACGTTCACCACATGACCCACAACAGTCTGACTGGATCTGGTGTGCATGCGTGCGTGTCAGTTACAGTTGAACACAGATCGCCAGGCACGCCAGATATAAACTGGCTGATGCTAGCAGAATAATTTCTTCTGTACGCACAAATGCACACGCACACGCGCGCACACACACACGTCCAACATCCTCAACATTAAACAGCCAACCATCAAAGAGGCTTCACATCCTGAGATGCCTCTCTGTATTTGTGTCTGAAGCACTGCCCAGCATGGATTTCTTCATATGTAGACCTCTCTCTCCACTGTCCCTCCACGTGATGCCTCTTCAAGCACTTCATCCTTTGCCTTCATAAGACTCAGAGCCCCCCCACGCCACCGCCACCACCATGTCTGTCACTATCCGTCTCTCCGAGTCACAAGACACAGCGGCAGACGCGCACAGATGCATGCAACCACCAGCAGATGCACTTGTGTACCTGACTCTGCATGCACAAACTCACTTGTACAAACAAAGCACATCTTCTGAACTAACACACTGCTGGCACATGTGTTTTCTCGTCGTCACACAATTTGTGTCTGTGTACACACAAACCATTCTTTCACCTATATGTATACTTTACCATACACACAATTTACATCAGCCAGTTTGACTGATACACACAGCTAAAGGTAAATAACATTCATTGTGGGTGTGTTACCTTTAGGTGTTCATTTAGGTGTTTATGTTTAGGTGTGTTCCTGTACTGTTCTGTACATCATGCTGACACAGAAGAATTCCTCAGTGAAACACAATTCCAAGTAACAAATATAGCTGCAAGCAGCGATAAGGCGGGACCAAGGAGATAGAGAGAGAGACAGAGAGAGAGAGAGGACAGAGAGTGTGGGGAGAGAGAGAGAGAGAGAGAGAGGGTGGAGACAAAGAGAGAGGGTGGAGACAGAGAGAGTACAGAGAGTGTGGAGACAGAGAGAGGACAGAGAGTGTTGAGACAGAGAGAGGACAGAGAGTGTGGAGACAGAGAGAGAGGGTGGAGACAGAGAGAGTACAGAGAGAGGACAGAGAGTGTGGAGACAGAGAGAGAGGGTGGAGACAGAGAGAGAGAGAGTGGAGAGAGAGAGAGAGGGGGGGGTGGAGAGAGAGACAGAGAGAGGGGGGAGTGGAGAGAGAGAGAGAGAGAGAGAAGACAGAATACACTTATTACACTATTACACCACTATTACACTTTTGCACTATTACACTTATTACACTATTACACTTATTACACTATTACACTACTATTACACTATTATACTTATTACACTATTACACTATTACATTACTATTACACTATTACACTTATTACACTATTACACTACTATTACACTATTATACTTATTACACTATTACACTACTATTACACTTATTACACTATTACACTACTATTACACTATTAGACTTATTACACTATTACACTACTATTACACTATTACACTATTAGACTTATTACAATATTACACTATTACACTTATATTACACTATTACACTACTATTACACTAATAGTACACTATTACAAATTTGGACTTAATACACAATTTCACTATTAAACTATTGCACTACTTTTACACTTATTACACTATTTCACTATTACACTAAATACACTTATTACACTATTAGACTTATTACTCTATTACAGTTACTAGTATCTCTATTATTATGATGATTGTCATGTCCTAGTGATAGATAGAGAGAGAGAGAGAGAGAGAGAGAGAAATATGCACAAATAAGAATCACAGGCCGAGTTGTCACTACCCGGATTTGAACCAGTGACCCTGTGGTCCAAAGGTGAGAGCTCTACCGACTGAGCTAAGCAGACTCTGTCAGTTGACTCATTCTATACAGTAACATGCAGTATAGGTATTAGCTCTGCCAACCGTATTTGGAAGACGTATTGGTTGCATGAGAGGTTTCACAAGACATATTTTTTTTATTGGCTCATAAAAACTTAATTTTTTCACTTAAAAGAAATCTGTTACGATTTTTTGTTCGTATAAGTCCAAAGTTCAAGTCTAGACGTTTTTGTGCATTTTGATCAAAGATTCTGGGAGAAGATACATTTGAAATGGTTTTCATATATTTCAAATTGGTGGGTAATCTAAAGGTCAGAGGTCAAAAGTCAGAATATGGAAGTTGTTCGGCATGAGGAGACAAATATGTGTATCAAAGTGTCATTTCCAACGGTCAAACAGTTCATTAGATATGCACATTCAAAGTTTGCATTTTCAACTTAATTTTCAATTTCAGTGCTATAGCGCCACCATTTGGCCAATGGTCATGGGCTTCACATAGTCACCGTTTGGCATGGCCCTCTACCAGATTACCGAGTTTCACGAAAAGCGACTGCACGGTTCAGTCAGAACAGCTATTTTTGGCGGAAGAAGAAGGAGAAGAAAAAAAACTACAAAAACAAGAAGTGACCAAAGTCACTGCGTGTCTTCTTGGTCCCTTAATAATGACAGTAACCCAACTAATTTCTCTCTCCCAATTTCCCATGCTCTATCATCTCTCTTTTCCCGTTGTCTATCCCACTGTGGTCTTTTCTATATCTCTCTGAAGATTGAGAAGCTGTCCAAAGATCTAGAAGAGGCCAAGACCAAAGTTATCACAATTACTGTTCCTGCGCCAACCCCAGGGGCGCCCCCTCCCCCTACTGCCCAGCCTGTCCCTGGACAAACGGGTGTTCCTCCCCCACCTCCCCCACCACCCCTTCCTGGCCACGTGGGGATCCCACCTCCGCCGCCGCCTCCACCACCACCACCCTTACCCGGGCATGTTGGTGGCTTTGCACCCCCTCCACCTCCACCTCTACCCGGGCAGATGGGTGGCCCTCCTCCCCCCCCGCCCCCTCCACCCTTGCCAGGTATGCCAGGGCCACCACCACCTCCTCCTCCTCCCCCACTCCCTGGCATGGGTGGACCCCCAGGGCCCCCACCCCCTCCGCCCTTACCCGGGATGGGACCGCCACCGCCGCCACCACCTCCCGGTGGTCCGGGCCTTCCACCGCCTCCTCCGCCCGGCATGGGTGTCTGGACACCCCCACCACCCCCACCACTCCCATTCGGTCTCGAGGCTAAGAAGGAGTACAAGCCTGAGGTGCAGCTGAAGAGAGCCAACTGGAGCAAGGTGAGTGGGACAAGAGCGTGTGACAGTGCCACCATTACCATATGAGATACCACTTCTCTCCGTTCTACATTGTGGCCATTCAGCGTTTATAATAATAATATTCATATTCCATTCAGCGTTTATAATAATCATATTCATATTCCATTCAGCGTTTTTCCGAACAGTATGTATACTGTATATGTATGTTTGTTCCTTCAAAAGAGCAATCACAACTTTGCCCACTGCGTGGCACATGCATTGTTCTACTGTGATTTATGAGGCTTCATTTTCTGCACACATAACTTAATATCTGGAGGCCAATCTGGCAAATTAAACTAGCCAGCTTTTACTTTAGGAATGCTGAGGCCAGAGAGGCTGCCTGACACCTACTGTAACACAGGCCTATATCACTATTACTACTCACAGGTGGCCAAAACTCTATCTAGACTTTTCATGCTACCAACGTTCTTCTTTATCATTTATTGAGTTCATTACACGTTTACCTTAAATAGCATGTTTATATGTGAACAACAAAACGTCATGAATTATGTATGTGTTAAATTATTCTACGGCATTTTTAACGGTGTATATAGTATCAGGCAAATATCGTTCCGAAGCTCAGCCTCCCAAAATATATATTCATGCCCCAGTGCATTTATCTCTAGTGGGAATATGATGCGTGTTGGATCATTTATCATTTATAAGTGAAATTTCACGTATTCTAATGGGGAGTGTGCATGGCGCTTCTCTGTGTGCTATAGCCAAGGGTATATCCATGTTTGTGCGTGTGGGTGACACTACAGTAAGAATGAGGTGTTAACGCTGAGAGAGAGAGAGAGAGAGAGAGAGAGTGCGTGCGTGTGTGTGTGTGTGTGTGTGTGTGTGTGTGTGTGTGTGTGTGCGCACACACACGTGTGTGTATCTATGTGCATCATGATCTTTCTCTCATCTGTGATGGTTGAAACATCAAAACGGCCCTGTCCCTCTTTAGCCTGAAGCTACTGTTTAATGGCTTCACTCGACTTCTTGAGCATTCAGTCTCTCTCTCTCTTTTTCTGACGAGGATGTCACAGAAATTGTTTTTTAATAAGCCTGGTTCTTTTAACTGGGCTGCTCAAAGATAATTAAATTGCGGCAAGAAAGGACAGCGTTCTTTTGTAATTTAAATTAACATCCCCCCCACTCGCTCTCACCCTCCTTTCACGCTCTCACACTTTCCCAGTCCTTCAATCCCCCCCTCCGCACACTCGTACACACACTCCCTGAGGCTGCGTCCATAATGAAAGGCATCATATCTGTGAACTTACTATCCCCTCTCTCCCCCCCCTCTCTCGCTGTCTTTCTTGCTGTGTTCACGCTGTCTTTTTGTTAGGAAGAAGAAACACACACGCACACATACACAAAGTTAATTGCAAGTTGTGACTGGAATGAAAAGAGAGTGAAGGAGTGGGCGGTGGGTCAGGGGGTGAAGCAAGGAGGAAGACAGAGGGAGGGGGGTACTGATGAAGAGGAGGCTATCTCTGTCTGAACTAAACTTTGTGTCATCCATCCTATTTGACACTGTACCTTTTCTCCTTCCCCTCCTTTCCCCTTGTCAGTACCCTCCCTCCTTCCATTCCACCACCCATCCGTCCCTTCATCTATTCCTTGGGGTTAAAGGTATATTCAGTGATTTCACTTAATTCAAATATCACTTATTTTTTTGTTTTGTTGTGATAATCCTCTCTACTATAGAGTGTGCTGCCCATATAAGGAGTTCCTCCCTGTCCCCAGTTAACCCCTGGGGGTCAAAAAACCTTAGGTTTCGTTTTTGACTCTCTATCCTGATTGGACGAAAGGCTGGGTCCCACAGCCAAAAACGAAACCTAAGGTTTTTTGAGTGAAATCACTGAATATACCTTTAACATTGGGAAGTTTGTTATTTTGGTGTCTCTTGACTCTTACTGAAGAGAACTTCTGAAAGTGGAGGATGGGCCTCTTTGTCTTCTATAAGCCCTGTGGAGCAGTGACCACCGACACGCTTCTCTCGGGCAGAAATGTCAACGTGTATCTTACTGTTTCTTCTTCCCGTTTTATTTTTGTATTTTTATTTTATTTTTTTTCATAATCACATCCACCTGTGAGCCTACAGTATGTGAAAGATAAATTGTCATGCACAGCACAAGGAGATGTAACTTTGTCAGCACAATACACATGGATGAGATCACGTCCCTCACGTGCGTCTCTTCCTTGTATCTCATCTCCTCCTAGTTAACGACGCATGGGAGAGATGTGAGGTTGATGAGAAGACCAATGAATCCATTTGTCAAATGAGACATCCTTGCTCAGTGAAGTGTCATTTTGAAGTGACGTCAGTTACTTATGAGTTGTTACACAGCTGGATCACCTGTCACTGGCCTTGTAACAAATAGTTCTGTATTATGTTGTCTTTACTGTTTGTTTTGCTGTATAGCTGGGTCCCAATTCGTTATAATCGTGCACTTGGTGACAAGTTTTTGATTTTTGGCATGGTGTTATATGGTATGGTTTTCAAAAACCATCGCAAACGAGTTGGGCTCGCCCCCTAGTGGTCTGTTTGCAATGAATCTAATATTAAATGGGTCAGTATGGTTACAAATCAAAACAATTGATAAAATAGATTTTCCAATGGATTATATTAGTATTGGATATGCTAAATAACATATTAAAAATGTGGGTGAAAATAACTTCTGGAAAGGCATCATTTTCAAGATGGCGTGCATTGGCGTCCACGATGGCTACCGTGAGCTTAAAATGCCTATAAACTGGGATTTAATACATACAAAATCATAACAATTATGCATTTGGTGACAAGTTTTAGCTATTTGGCATGATGTTGGGTATGGGCGTCGCAAACAAGTTGGGCTCACCCCCTAGTGGTCTGTATGCAATTAATCCAATGCTGGCCTATTTAACATTGGATTCATTGCAAACTGACCACTAGGTTTGTTTGCGATGGTTTTTGAAAACCTTATGCCCATACCTAACACCACCAAGTGTATAATTGTTATGATTTTTTATGTATTAAATCCCAGTTTATAGGCATTTAAGCTCACTGAGGGCACTGTAAACGCCATCTTGAAAATTATGCCTTTCCAGAAGTTCCAGAAATGTTATTTAGCATACCCAATACTAATATAATCCATCAATTATTTTGAAATTATCTTGAAAATTAGGCCTTTCCAGAAGTTCCAGAAATGTTATTTAGCATACCCAATACTAATATAATCCATCAATTATTTTGGTTTTTAACCATATACTTTAATATTAGATTCATTGCAAACAGACCACTAGGGGGCGAGCACAACTCGTTTGCGATGGTTTTTGAAAACCTTATAACCATACCTAACACCATACCAAAAATCTAAAACTTGTCACCAAGTGCACAATCTTTTTGATTTTGGACGAATTGGGACCCAGCTAGTAGTTTTAGTTCTGAAAAGCAGATCAGGTCAGAAAATGAACAGTCTACTGCTGTAGCAACGTATCTGTGTCATCTATCTATAAATGTGTATGTGTGTGTGTGTATGTTTGTGTGTAATCCACGTAACTCGAGAACCGTTAGCCCCTCCAACTTCAAATTTGACACACACGTTCCACACCACAGCAGGGGGTCCAGTGCCCGGTGTCGAATCGGTCGGACACACTGTTGTCCAGAACCGCTCCAAAAACGCATCTGCCCAGGCTCTGGACCGGGCCCCTGCTCAGCATTCATATATGGAGCTGGCCTGTTCTGACCGCACAACACTCCATATCTGGGCATGCCTGACGCAGAACTCCACAAGCTGGCTGCATATACTACATATTTGGGCATGCCTTACAAAGAACTGTAAGCCCCCAACCCAAATAGCGATTGTCTAATGCCAGCTTAGCATCTGAGGAGCTAAGCTCCTCATCTAGCTTTCATACAGAACATCATTAACAACATTGATAACGACAAAATGTATACTATGATAATGATAACATAGTGAAATGGTGCTGCTAGAGGATCTGCAACAGTGATCCCAGCTAGGTATCCAGAGTGGTTGTAGAGTGTATTTTTCAAAAAAATTCCCAAGCTGCATGTGGGGCATGCATTTCCATTTTCCAACTTGCATCATTCCAATTAGGCCAGTGCCCAACGGGCATCGCTATAGAGGCTCCAACGCATAATATCTGGGTGGGGCCTGCCGAAACACTTTCCTGGGGGTTTTTATTGCCACCGCAGGTCGCATTTACTATGAAAACTTTAATTTCATGTCAGTCCGTCAGTCAGTCAATCCGTCAGCCCACGCCTCCATATACGTCTAGTCACCTACGTCTCCATATATGGTCACGCATTGTGACATCACATCTCCATATAATTATGGTCGTTGGTCACGCGTCGTGACATCACGTCTCCATATAATTATGGTCGTTGGTCACACGTCGTGACATCACGTCTCCATATATGATCACGCATATGTCAGTCTGACATCATCAAACCTACACTCAAGACACACTATATATGGCCATGAACCCTGGCCATACCTTTTCATTGTGCATTTTTTGGTCAAAGTTGATCCCATGCCAAAGCGGCAGCACTCGGCCAGCAGTCTGCTGGGGATGCGGGGATGTTCATGAAACAACAACCGATGCCTCTTCTTGGGTTATATGGATGTAGAATTGGGACACTTTCACTTTCTATTGTATCAGACCGCTGACAGTGATGTTCGTCACACTGTATAGTCTATCACTCTTTGTTCTGGCTATTAATCAGTTCATACTCTCTCTCGCTCTCTCTATCTATCTCTCTCTGTGTTCCTTCATGTTCCTTTCTCTACTTTCCAATTCCATATTCCTTCCTCTCTAACAATCTTTTTCTCCCCTCCGCCTCTCAGATTGGACCAGAGGATCTAAAAGAGAAGAGCTTTTGGGTCGGCGTCAAAGAGGATAAATTTGAAAACAACGAGCTCTTTGCCAAACTGACCCTTGCCTTCTCCGCGCAGACCAAGAGTGAGTGAGTGTGCGTGCAAGCCGCGCATACATGCTTGTGGGCCACATATGTCTGCATTTACCTCTGAAAATTTACCGTATAAAATCAATTTCTCCATTCCATATTACAGTTTATTATATTAACAATTTCTCTTTTTTCCCTTCATGCCACTTCCACTCGTCTTCCTCCACCAGCGAAAGGTAAGAGTGACACACGGGCACATGCATTATTTCATAGTTTTTCTTCCCACACTCCTCTCTCCCTCTCTGCCCCATGTGAACGACAGACTGAGTCTATCACTCTCTCTCACCACGAGAGAGAGAGAGGTAGGTGTGAATAGACAAAGAGTAGAGTGGAGAATGAAGTCTGACGATACAATGTGGGCTTGTAGATCGGCCGTATGACACAATACGCCACCAAGGGCCTGTCCTTAAGCACCAGGGCACTGATTTACTTTGAATAGCCACCTGCTGTGGTGGCATGACACACACACACACACACACACACACACACACACACACACACACACACACACACACCTGTCCACCCCTATCACCTTGTCCCAGTGTCATTGAGCCTTCTGCTCGGCTCCTCCATATTCATATCATAGCCAGGACTTGGGAACGAAGTGTGTGTGTGTGTGTGTGTGTGTGTGTGTGTGTGTGTGCGTGCACACATGTGTCATGTTATTCAAACTGACCTTCAGTTGAGATTCAATCTCCATGCACATATACATTCTTGCCCACTTCATCTGACATGTCAGAGACAATTGTACACAGACACACACACACACACACACGGTTCACATGGGCTGCTGCTAGCTGTCGACATCAGTGAAATGTCAAGGCTGGCAGCGTTCCCATCTGCATTCACCTATATAGTGGCCACTCAGCCTGTCTCAGTCTGTCTATCTGTCAGAACCCCATCTGCACCCCCCACCTGCATTTTGATTGGATGAGACAGCCGCCTGTCCTGTTTGATGGCCGATAACCTTTTCTGAGAACTGACCGTAAACATTCGCTGGCCTTTTCATAGCCATTTGTGTGTGTGTGTGCGCCTAATTGGGGCATACTGTAAGTGTACTGTATACTTTGTCAACGTGTGCGTGTTCAATGTGTCTAAGTTTTGAAAGAAATGGATGAGAAAATGCAATTGCACTGAGCTGTTTTGTATACAGTATGTGATCGAGTACAGTGGTTTGATAAACAAGTGGGCCATGGTCATTTTTCAGTTTTTTACATTATGAAACTACATAATGTAAGCTTTCATATGATGTATTGTTCATTGAAATTGGAAAATAAATGAAGAAGATATGACCAACTGAAACTTGTTGAACCGGAAACCCCAAAGTACAGAATTTCCTACAAAGGTTCCAAAGATTTTAGCACGTCTGGGCCCCAGGAATGGGTGTGACAATAGATACTTGTCTCCACCCCTAATGGCTTGCATAATCACTCCCCCACCCCCTAACCACTCCCCCACTAGGTTAGCTGTCAGTGACACAAAAAAGCACTATAATGTTGCATATTTGCATCTCGTTAGTCATAGCCTATTCATACTGTTGTTTGACAAAAGACACTTATTAGCGCCACTCAACTCCTATACAACCAAAGTAGTAGTAGCTATTCATTCAGTTACTCAGAAGAAACGTGTCAGCTGAGCTCCCGATCGACGATATCCGTTGTGTGTGTGTGTGTGCGTGCCGGGGGGTGGGGGGCGTGAACGAAAGCGCGAACCGACTCATTGCAAGACGTGAGCGATTCGATTCACGTTCACAGCAATGAATCGGCTCTTATGAACGAGTCGCTCGTGACCGACACATCACTAGTGCACAGATGAGTCGAGTGGACACTTAGTAGGCAGTGTGGGAAAGTACATGTTGTTTTACTTGGGGCGACTGTGGCTCAGGAGGTAGAGCAGGTCGTCCAATGATCCATGGGTCGGCGGTTCGAATCCCGGCTCCTCCTGTCTACATGTCGAAGTGTCCTTGGGCAAGACACTGAACCCCAAATTGCTCCCGATGTGCTGGTTGGTACCTTGCATGGCTTCCGCCGCAATCAGTGTATGAATGGGTGAATGTAATGCACAATCTATGTAAAGCGCCTTGGATAAAGGCGCTATATAAATGCACCATTTACCACTATTTTACTTAAGTTAAAGTATCAATATTGCAATATAGAAATATAGGACTGACGTTTAGTGTATGTTTTGTAATAATACAATCTAAAAGGTAATTAGTAGGCTAACTGAGTTTTCAAATAAATACATGTGAAGTAAAACTACTTGCAGCCAACACTTGTAGTTTTAGACCCATGCTTTTAATTGCTACATTTAAAAATGCTGTATGTTTATTATTATGTTTTATTATTATTTATTATTTATTTATTATTATTATATTATTATGTACAAAGGTACCTTTTTACCCCTAAATGCATGGCTTGAATCAGCCATGCACTGATGCGAAAGAGTTACCAACAGACCAACAGAAAGTCAGGGGAAAAAATACCTTCGACGTTTGTTATGATCCTTCCACTTTTAAGAAGATCACACCAGGATTTGTACTACACTATGTCTTCACATTCAATATTTGAGCTGTTCTTCTATCAACAACAATGTCATGGATTGATCAAATTATATCAGGCAGCAGCATTCAACGGTAATAAAGTTACAAAGATTTAAACACAGTGCTAAACCACACATAGCTACATGTGTGCACTGAAATAAAGGGCAGAATAATGGAGAAGTAACTAAAACAATCTCGTCAGAACGCAAAGCTGTGTGTGGTGTGGACTGGAGACCACAAACTGTCAGCGACATTTTTTTCCTTCAGTGGACAACGACGGGTAATCACTTAAGTTATACTTTTGTTACAAGATCCAACAGCATCATATCAAGTTAACAATAATAATGTTGTATTTAATATTGTGTCACAGAAACACTGCAACTACAATCTGGGCGGCTTGAGCTGGAGAACAAAGATCGAAATGGCTCTATGTAAATATGTGCAGGAATGTTCACACCCCCTAAAATACGCGAATAATCTTTAATTACAGAGACATTTTTGCAATTTTTGCGGAGCTTCCCTTTATTTTCCCTCATATTCCTTTTGTGGCTCCAGCACCTCCCTAAAGTTTTTTTCAGCAGATGAGCGGTGGTCCCTCTTCTATTTTTGCAATGTAATTACGACACTAAAACGACTTTCTGTTGGAATAAAAACATTCTTTAACATTCCAACTGTGTTAATGTGGCTAAAAATGAAAACCACCAAAAAAAATAAAATAAGGTATTTTGGTCTATTGTGTAGTTTCACTAGAGCCGACTTGTGGGTGAAAATACTGGAAGGGGTCACATATGGTCTCATTTGTGTCACAAGTGTTGAAGTATGTGCATGTGTGTGTGTGTGTGTGTGTGTGGTTGTGTGTGTGTGTGTGTGTGTGTGTGTGTGTGTGTGCGCGCATATCCAATGCAATAATCAGCAACCACCAGCCATGGATATGCAGATTGACCCCTCACCTCTCATTCCCTCCACCACACACACACACACACACACCATTGCTCAAGGCTCGGTTATACTCCTGACCTCTTCATCCCTCCTCCATCCATCACTTCTTCTCCTCCACCTCCTCCTCCCATCCCTCGTTACCAGGCAGAAGCAAACCTCCGCCACAGAGAGCTTCCTCCGACCTCTCTAACCCTTCCTCCTCCCACTCCTATTCCTCTCCCTCATCCATCCCTTCCTCCACCCCCCCCCCCCCCCCCCCACACTGGCCAGCAGCACAGCTAGGGTCACACGGACACACGCACGCACACACGGACACACACACGGGGTCGCATGCCCAGGGCAGGTTCAGAGGTGTTGAACTTTGATGGTCGGTGGCAGAACAGAGCTCTGTTGGGTGTAGATGTTCCTTCAGGCTGCTGATGACCCCACTGGACCCCACCTCACACATACGCACGCACGAGCGTGGGCGCGCACACACACACACACACACACACACATTCACTCTCTACTCTTGTATTCTGTTTTATTCGCTCATGCTCATTTCTCTCTCTGGTTAATGTCTCGAGTCAAGTTTATTAGTTTAGTTCTGCCTTTTTATCACCTCTTTCCCTTTTCTCACTCTCTTCACTGCAACAATGAACTGATGAGACATCAGCTGGTGTTCACTACATCCCTGGAACAAATTGGCCTATGTGCATATTGAAGGATTCTCTGGGTTAATGTGGGAAGATGTTCCATTTCTCCAACTGTGTCCTTAAGACATCATGTTCAAAGGCAGGAGTGGCCACATAAAAGTTCAAATAGACCTTTCAGTAAGCCCCCGCCCCAAATAGCGATTGTCTAATTTTGATTGATTGATTGAAATATTTATTAACAGTTTGTAGAATTTACAGTACATTTTAAGCACAAACTCAATTCAGATTCAGATTTTACAGAGGCCAGTTTCGAATTGCAGCCATCCGTAGGTGATCCCTTTGAGAGCGGTTTTGAAGGAGTCAAGGGATTCACATGTCTTAATGACTGTTGGTAGGGCGTTCCACATTTTGGTGGCATAGGAGCGAAAATAATTTAGTGCCTTGTTTGTGCCGAATCTGGGTTGTACATGGTTTGTTGCACTCCCTCTGGTGTTGTGGGTGTGGACTTCGTTTACATTAAGGAAGTATTTAGACAGGTACATGGGTATCTTGGTGGTGTATCGAATCTTGTGGACCAGACCCATTGCAAGATGCTGTACTCTGTCGTCGACCCTAAGCCATCCCAGCCTGTCAAAGTGGGCAGGGGTGAGGTGGGTTCGGGGGGTGAGGCCAAGTAGGAGCCTGACCAGTTTGTTTTGGGAGGTCTGGAGCCTTGTTTTAAGGGCCTTTGAGGTGCTGTGGTACCAAGAGGTGGATGCATAGTCAAAGAAACCTTGTACGAGGGCTCCTGTTAAGGTCTTCAAGGTGTTTTTGCTGACCAGTGAGGAGATCCTGTAAAGGAATCTTGTTCTTTGATTGACTTATTTTATTACGTTGGTGGCCATCTTATCACCGGAAAGATTGGCCTCCAGGATGGGACCTAGGTAGGTAATTTGATCTTTTCGTGTGATAATATTGTCACCCACTCTAACCAAGAAGCCATCTGCCTTGCTGAGATTACTATTTGATCCGAAGAGGATGGATTCAGTTTTTCCCAGGTGTAAGGATAGTTTGTTATCAGCGAGCCAGGTGCAGATTCTACCGAGTTCAGAGCTGAGGGTCTTTTCAACCTGCAGTTTGTTCCTGTCTGAGACCAGCAGTGCTGAGTCATCTGCGAACAGGAACAAGTTGCAGTCACAAGCTGAAGTCGTGTCGTTAACATATATTAGGAACAGTAAAGGCCCTAGTATGCTTCCTTGTGGGACGCCACAGCTCACTGGGAGGGGAGGGGACAGTGTTCCGTTCACCTCCACCATCTGTTCTCTCCCCTCCAGGTAGGATTGCATCCAGCTCACTGATGTGCTATCAAAACCAATAGCTTTAAGCTTGTTAACCAGTATGGAGTGGTTCACGGTGTCAAAAGCCTTTTGGAGTTCCAGCATGACCATGCCGCAGTATTTTCCAGCGTCCACCTCGTGTTTGATGTGGTCGCTCAATAGAGGAGGCATGTGTCAGTGGAGTGGGATGTTCTGAAACCAGATTGGAACTCGTACAGCAATTTATTAGTGGCAAGATACTTTTCAACCTGTTCATAGACTATTTTTTCCATCACTTTCGAGATGGAGCTTAGAATAGAAATAGGGCGGTAGTTGCTGGGTTCTAATTTACTCCCTTTTTTGTACAAGGGGGTTACTTTGGCCAGTTTAAAATCTTGGGGGACCTGTCCCTGTTTGATGGAGAGGTTAACTATGTGGGTGATGACTGGAGCTATGGAAAAGGCTGAGTCTCTGAGAAATTTGGAGGGGATATTGTCATGGCCAGTGGCCTTGTGGGGTTGGAGGGCACTCAGTTTTTTAAGTACCTCCTCGGTTGTTACCATTGCCATTTTGAAATCATCTTTACAAACACCAAGGTTTTTGTAGAAGGCTTTGATGTGCTCTACACCAAAACGCCCAGAGTGGGAGGGCAGTTTGCTAACCAGCTTTGTTGCAATGTTTGTAAAGAAGATGTTCAGGTGGTTGGCTACATCAAGCTTGTCAGTGATGAGGGTGTTATTCGATTTGATGTTTATGTTAGTAAACCTGGTTTTTAGTTTCTGACCACAGCCTAGTTGGTTGTTTAGTAACTTCCAGAGCTCCCGAGGATTGTTTTTTATTTCCTCGGCTTTATCATTGATAAAGTTACATTTGGCAGATTTGGTCATGGCAATTACACCGTTTCTTAGCTTGTTACACTGGGTTTTTAGGTTGCACAGTTTGGTTTGGAGATTACTGTCGAAGCGCTTGGCTAGCATGGACTTGCATTTAAGAAGTTCAGAGCATTTGTTGTCTCTGGCTTTCATTGCAATCAGTATGTCCGAATTCATCCATGGCTCCGAGCGGGTTTTGACCCTGACGGTTCTCAAAGGAGCCATGATGTTTAGTACTGATGTAAATTTGGTTTTAAAGCCAAGCCATGCTTCTTCGACTAGTGAGCTCCTGAGCACATCGGACCAATCCAGACTCTCCAGTTCAAGGTTAAAGGCCTCACTAGAGTAGGTTTTGAGGTCCCTAGATATGACTGTTTTGTGACAGTCAAACTTTAGTTTTTGTATTTTGCGGGTACAGAAAATCATAAAATGATCACTGAGCCCACATACAATAACCCCTTTCTTGGAGATTCTGGATTTGTCCGAGGTCAGAATGAGATCAATGACAGTTTGAGTAGAATCACACACTCTTGTGGGTTGGGTAATTAGCTGACTGACACCATGCAGATCACAAAACCGACTAAATGACTTAAACACAGGTGCTTCCTTACGAAGCATATCCGTATTGTAGTCGCCAATCAGGATTTTCACTACACATTCCTCCCCAGCTAAGCACCCCTCAAGTATATCATAGAACCCATTCTGATCGGGCGGTCTATAGACGGTGCCAACTAATACTGATTTAGCATTTTTTTAAATTAATTCAACCCACACAGTTTCAATTTCATCATGCTGTAAGTCAGTACGAGTAACATATTCAGTGTCTTTGTGAATATACATGCACACGCCACCGCCATGCCTGTTTCTGTCGTTCCTAATGATAGTATAGTTCTCTATTTCTATCTCTGGGTCCCTGGTGGACTCGTCCAGCTTTGTTTCAGAGAAACTTAGGATGTTTACCTTACCGCTTTGGAACACTTGTCTGACCTCAGCCAGTTTGGGTCCAAGGCTGTTGATGTTCAGGTGAAACAAATGGATTCCTTTGACGCTGGCAATACTGTTAATGTCCTCCATGTTAAAATAGGGAGGTCCATTGTTGATGTCTGCAGTAGTTGCGGCCGCGGGTTGCCGTGGGGGGATGGTGGGGGGTGCCGGGAGTGGGGCTGCGGTTGGATGCGGGGACTCTTCATGCCTGTAGATGGGGGTGTTGACCGTGTCTTGGGCCTTGACTGTCGCCGGTAGCAGGTCACTCCTCAGTCTCCTGCCTTTGCCTGGGACACGCTCGGCCCTTGCGAATATAGGATTCACAACCGGGTTATTAGCGTGTATATCCAGCATGATGCAGGTTGGTTGAGGAGGAAGGACGCCAGCGGTGTTGTTGTTGTTGTTGTTGATCATCGCTGTGTCGGCGGTGAGGGCCGCGAGTCCATTGTTCTCCACGCCAGCGGTGTTGTTGTTGTTCGTCGCTGTTGCTGTGTCCGTTGTTCTCCACCGTTACCTGTTCGAGCAGTCTAGTCCTTTGTCGAGTGATCACGGGACCAGGATTACTTTCGATGTCGCCAGCCAGTAACAAAATAAAGAAAAATAAAAATCTCTTCACTTTGCTAAGCTGGAGCTTGTCTCTTCGGGCTGAATAGGATTGAATAGTTTCAAAGACGTATCCAGGGTGCTTCCCGTGGTTCACGTTGATCTCGTTGTCTCTGACCAGGTAAAACTCGCTATGGGGAAGATGTTGAAACTCCCCTTTTACCGGTTCGTTTTTCTCCAAAACAACTCGATATAGTCCCTTGGGTGTATTGAGGTAGGGGTCCATACACCAGAAGAGGAAAAAAACAAAATTGATAAAAATCAGCGACTTTGAGTCCGTCGGAGGGCAGGAGCGAACGTAAACACGTCTTGTCATGATGAAAGCGGAAGTCAATTCTGATGCCAGCTTAGCATCTGAGGAGCTAAGCTCCTCATCTAGCCTTCATACAGAACATAATTAACAACATTGATAACGACAAAATGTATACTATGATAATGATAACATAGTGAAATGGTGCTGCTACAGGATCTGCAACAGTGATCCCAACTAGGTATCCAGAGTGGTTGTAGAGTGTATTTTTCATAAATTTTCCCAAGCTGAAGTCCGCACTGACACGGGCAGGCAGTGGCTGTGTGAATTGTTTGTTCCTTTTTAACTCTTCCCCCCCCCCCCCCCCCCCCCCCCCCCAAAATCCGTATATACGTACTCCCAACGTATACTCCGTCTATAATGGTTGAGGCCTACGAAAGCTTTTAACATTGGTCCGGTTCCTATAGCAACGCCCCACTGTTCCAACTATGGAATTGCAAAACTAACCCCAGTGCAAACCAGTTGAAAGGAGGATTTTCAAACCTCTATAAGTCGGACTCCAGGATCGCTGTCCTTTTTTTCTTTGACTTTTTTCTGTCATCCACATTTCGGATTTAATTTGTGCCTTTGTACCGCGACGCTGCCGCCATGTAAAAGCTTCTGACGAAAGGTAAACAGTGTGTGCTTGTTCTAATGATACTAGAGTGTGTGTAGCGAGTGTGTGTGGGGTGGGGGGGCGGGCAAACTCCGACTTTTAAAGTGAACGCGTATGCTGGCACTGTACTGTAACACCCCAAATCATCATATTAGTGCTGCCAACGAATATTCCATATTCGAACGAATTTTCGAATCAAAAAACTAAATGAATAACCGAATATATAAAATTAAGGTTTGAATTAAAAATAATAATACAAAATATTTTTAGTTATTATTATTAGTTTTCGCGAGACGGTGCCATGGGTAAGCGTTGTGACTTGTGAGCTTGTAGATTAGATATATTTGCCACGCGACACACCGGCATACATTGAAGAATAAATCAGCTGCCTCGCACTCTTCCTTTTAATTTATATTTTTTTTGTCCCACGATTTTGTAACCCATTTTTGATACTCTTGCTGGAAGATGTCAGTAATATATGGGGAACAATAATCATCCCAGGTAATAAGGCCAATGATGTGTCAGAGGCCTTTTTATTAACAGCATGTAAAGTGGCGACATTGATTAGCAGTTTTGTAACCATAGCATTGTACACACGCACACGAGCACACACACACACACACACACACACACACTGCTTAGTACACTGTGACTTTCATTGAAGTTCTTAGATGGTTGTTTTCAAAGACAAAGAGGACAGTTGATGCAGGCCAGGATGTCATTGTCGATTAGGCAGTTGGGCGTTAATATGCTGCCAAGGTAGCAGAACTGTTGGACAACCTTGAGGTGTGTACCTTTGATGCTCAATTCCAGCAGTAATTGTATTAGCTCTTAGGTTATTAAATGATTTAGTGTTATTTATTTATTTGTTTATTTTTGAAGAGCACGTACGCCATCTGCTCTTTCTGGTTTCTGCTATGCTTTTTTCTCTCTCTCTTTCTCACTCACTCACTCTCTCTTTCTCACTCACTCACTCCGATCTGTATTTGGTTTTCACTGTGACTTTCATTATTCTCTTGACATTTCTGTCCCCCAAATTAATAATCTCTTTATGTCATCTTATTGATCATTCCAAACACGTAGCAGGAAAATCTGTTCTCATTTGTAACCTTGACCTTTGACATTTTCCGCCCCAAAAGTTAATCATCTCTTTGCTGCGTAGTCATTCCACATACATTCCAACAAAGACATGCCCATCCCGTCTCTGGTTATTTTGTGCGTGCACGCATGCACGCGAGCACACACACGCACACACATTTTTGACTTCAACGTTTTATACCTGCTACCTGCTCATTACCTCTGGCCGTAGTGGTCTTAAAACGCATGTTTTGTCCCTTCTAATGAGTGACATGTTAGAGCACAGTGTGACCTAGACAGTATTTGTTTTTTAATTGGAGTTGCGTGGAGTGATGGTGGGAGGATAAGGTCAGTGCTTCACGTGTTGTCCACCAGCGACTCGGAATAAAAGCAATAACCTATTTTATTTATTTATTTATTTTTTGTATTAGGATAGAATCACAGTAGTCTGACAGGAAATGGGGGGGTGGGGGGTGACATGCAGTAAAGGCCATCGGGATCGGGAGCCACGGCCCAGGCCAACAACAACCTCTTTATAGCACAGAGGGACGACCGCTCCCCAAGTTAATACTTTCACATCTGCTCCATGTATGCTTCACTCCTATTGCCAGAGCTCTGAAGTAACATTGATGAGCACTGTTTAGACGATGTTGAAATCGTTTCAACTTCAGAAAATGTTGTGCTAGGCGCTAAAAAGAGGCCAGGTCCCTATTTTGGGCTATGAGTGCTGAAAAGTGCTACTTTACGTAACATTTCCATTGGAAGTGAGTGACAAAACCTATTTTACAGGTCTCCCTTGGGAACATAGCCTTGATATTATTTTCACAGACCTAGAAAGTAGAGACGCAAACTATATTTAGCATTTTCAATAGGAATGCATGCTCATTGAAGTGAGCTTTTCAATGTGATTGAAGACTCACTGACAGGACCAAGGTATTGCATGCTGCACACATTATTTTAAGTAGAGTTAAACCACACTACTTAGAGATTCTTAAAAAGTCAACAGTCGCCTATAACAAAGCCTTGCATCTAGCAAGGCAGGCATATTTCTCTGGCATTATTAATGAGAACAAGAAAAATGCCAGAGTCCTATTCTCTACCATTGAACGACTTTTAACCCCCCCCCCCCAGTCCTACAAGCAGTCATTCCCGGCCTCTAAAGCTAAGTGTAATGAGTTTGCATGCTTTTTTGACAACTTTTTTTTCCTTTAACATTAGAGCTGATATTATCAATGGTGCTGCTGCTAGCGCAAACCTTCAAACAGCAGCTAATGGTCCCAGGGTAGATCTCTCCAGGGGGAGCCTATTATCGTTCTGCGCAATTGATGAAGACGAACTCCGCTCAAAGAGATCTTAGACAGTGTGATTGGAGATATCCTAAAAATTGTAAACCGCTCTCTACAATCAGGCGTCTTCCCAGACTCACTGAAGACTGCTGTAGTTAAGCCCCTTCTCAAGAAACACAATCTTGATCCCTCTGTTTTGGGTAACTATCGACCCATTTCAAATCTACCCTTTCTGGGCAAGGTTTTAGAATTGGATGTGTTTCTACAGAACAATAATGTGCACAACAAATTCCAATCTGGCTTTAGGAAAGGTCACAGTACAGAAACAGCACTTGTAAAAGTAATGAATGATCTTAGGGTGTCTGCTGACAAGAAACATGTATCCGTTCTCTTACTCCTAGATCTAACGGCTGCATTTGACACGATTGATCATTCAGTTTTAATACAGCGTCTGGAGCACTCGATAGGCCTGTCTGGTACGGCCCTGTCCTGGTTTTCCTCCTACCTATCAAATAGAAGTTACTTTGTCAATCTAGCCGAGTTTGACTCAGACAAACACGACATCAGTTCTGGTATTCCACAGGGCTCGATTCTTGGCCCTCTGCTTTTCTCCTTGTACATACTGCCATTGGGCGAACTCATTGCCAATCACGGAGTCAATTTTCATTTCTATGCTGATGATACCCAACTATATCTTTCTGTGGCTCCAGATGATCCCTGTGCTTTAGACCTGCTGGTTACCTGTCTGTCTAGCATCAAATGTTGGATGAGTGAGAACTTTCTCAAGCTAAATGAGGATAAGACAGAAGTTCTCATAATCGGTTCTAGTGAACAGAAAGAATCAATATTAAGCAGACTTGGCAACCTGACTGTAGAAAGTAACAGTACAGTAAAGAACCTGGGGGTTATTATTGATTCTGAATTGAATTTTAATTCACACATTAATCATGTTACCAAGATTGCCTTTTTTCACCTTAGAAATATTGCACGAATCAGAGCCTATGTGTCCTTGGACGATGCAAAAACGCTAATCCACGCCTTTGTTTTTTCTCGGCTTGATTACTGCAATGCACTTTTTTCAGGACTGCCTAAGAAAACAACTGACAGATTACAACTTGTCCAAAATGGAGCAGCCAGAGTTTTAATTAGAACTAAGATGAGAGAACATATTACTCCAGTTTTGGCATCACTGCACTGGCTTCCGGTTGTTTTTAGGATTGATTTTAAAATTATTTTACTTGTCTATAAAGCTCTCAATGGTCTCGCACCTTCCTACCTACATGACTGCCTGCCTAAATATGTCCCAAACCGCCCCCTAAGGTCTTCCACTGCTGGCCTGCTCGCTTTGCCTAAAAAAATGGCAACTAAAAAATACGGGGAAGCAGCTTTTTGCTTCTACGGGCCGTCGGCATGGAACAAGCTCCCACTGTACCTTCGTCAGGCAGCCTCTGTAGACATTTTTAAAGCTCAGCTCAAGACCCACTTCTACAACATTGCTTGCTGATCTTTTATTTTTTTATTTTTTGTTATTCATGTCCTCACTGTATTGCATTACTGCTTGTTTTTTTGTTTTGTTTTTAATGTCGTTGCCTTGCTTTTCTTTTATTCTCTATTCTGTAAAGCACTTTGAGCTGCATTTTATGTCATGAAAGGTGCTATACAAATAAAGTTTTATTATTATTATTATTACTTATATCTAGATTCTACATGCAGTTATGTGCGGCTGTGGCTCAGGAGGTAGAGCAGGTCGTCCAATGATCCATGGGTCGGCGGTTCGAATCCCGGCTCCTCCTGTATACATGTCGAAGTGTCCTTGGGCAAGACACTGAACCCCAAATTGCTCCCGATGTGCTGGTTGGTACCTTGTATGGCTTCCGCCGCAATCGGTGTATGAATGTGTGTGTGAATGGGTGAATGTAATGCACAATCTATGTAAAGCGCCTTGGATAAAGGTGCTATATAAATGCACCATTTACCATTTAGTTATTTATTCTGTTTTTCAGTTATTTTGTTGGTTGCCTTGCAGTTATACTATCCAGTATCCTTCCACCTTTCTTGTCTGTTTTCAGCCTGTTTATTTTTATTATGGGTTACAGTATTTTTATACGTCATTGTAAAGATGTTTGTTTTTAAGCTCGTGTATTTTCCCTTAGCATGTGTGCCAGTTTGTGATGCATACTTATCCAGACATCATTTCTCACTGCCACATAATGTGTCTTTGAACCACTGGTGTCCATTTCTTCTCTTTAATATTCATATTTTGCTCTCGTTCCATTGCTGTGCCGCTCTCTCTCGCTGTCTCATGTGATGACTGTGTGTGCTTGTATGTTTTCTGTTCCTGATCTCTATTTTTGTGGCTCGTGCCAACCAGGCCATGCGTGTTTAATGGCCGGGGTCTTTTGAAATCTGAACTGCCCAATTAGCAAGAGATTGAGAGAGCCGCAGAGAGTGAAACAGAGGAAGATAAATAGAAAGATAAAAGAGTGAGAGATGAGCATAGAGAAAGGCTGGGCTGTGGAGAGTGGTGGTGATTAATTCGGTTAGGGAGAGAAAAGGAAAAAAAAGGTCCAGGCGAGTATATGATGATTATTAATCCTCATAATGGGAAGATAATTTTCATATCCCAACTGTCCTGCCTTCACCCTTTGCTTCTCTTCCTCCTTCTCTTCCTGTCTGTCTTCTTGTACTGTTTACTGTTATTAGACGACCTCAATTCTCTTCTCAGCCGCAGATGAACAAGGAAGTTCCTCAGTGGATGCCTCCACTGAGTATTGTTAAAAAAACAAAACACACACTCTCTCACATGCACACGCATTAGTGCGCACGCGTGCATGCACACACACACACACACACACACACACACACACACACACACACACACACACTCTTCTCATCTGCTACTGTACAGTTGTATTGTGTATACTGCTTTCGCGTGTTCAGTGTGTATCTGTTGAGTGTCTGTGTTTACCGGGTGTTTAGAGTGTGTGTGATCTCACCCGCATTAACAAACCAATTATAAGGAGACTTTTGATCTCCCTATGTTGTGAAGAAATCAATTTCCTCCCCAGCAGGGAGGTTTGTGTTTGTCGCTGCACAAGTGTGTCCCCTCTATTAGTTCTCTTTTTCTCTCAATGTTCTAGCTGGGCACTGACGCAGAGAGAAAGAGAGTGTGTGTGTGTGTGTGTGAGATATAATTTAAAATGACACATGGGATGTGTGGGAGTAGAGCTAAAGATAAACGACCAAGGGCCAACAACACCTACTGTACACAGTGCACCGTAACAACCCTTTTGCTTAATAATGAAAGGAGCACTTCACTTCACCAATTTACGTTATATTTGTATAATTGCTCACTATAAGACTGCATAATTTCTGTCTACTCAATCTGCGTCTCATGGTGGGATATGGACAGTTCACAAACGTGACTAAACCGTTGCCTTAGATCTATGGAGATTCCAAGCTATAATAGAAACTACAGCCCTTGGCGTTTGGGTGGCGCAGTGGTAAAAGTCCCTGGAAGATTGTGGGTTTGAATCCACTGTGGTGCAACCGGCTTTGTCCGGCGTCGACACAATTGGCCCGTGTTGGGGGGAGGGAAGCTGGGTGTGTTATAATAGTCGCTGCATGTACTCCTACGGGCTGGGGCCAAGGCCGGACCACCGAGAGGAAACATTGAAGCGAAATGGACATGGTGGCCGAAAGTAGTATTGCACTATGGGCCATGGCACTATGGGCCATATGTGAACGCTCGCTATGCTCCGTACGTGAACGCTATGTTCCATACGTGAACGCTATGTTCCATACGTGAACGCTATGTTCCATACGTGAACGCTATGTTCCATACGTGAACGCTATGTTCCGTATACGTGAACGGTGAACGCTATGTTCCGTATACGTGAATCCTATGTTCCATACGTGAACGCTATGTTCCATAGTACGTGAACACTATGTTCCATACGTGAACACTATGTTCCATACATGAATCCTATGTTCCATATGTGAACGCTATGTTCCATACATGAACGCGTGCCATGCTGTGAACGGCCCAGCACGTTCACGTATGGCCCAATACCAATCCCAGAATGCACTCTGTTCCAACCCGGAAGAACGCTGGGTGAGCAACTCAATACAAGTGGATGAGAGGAGAAATCCGGTGACGTCTCTATTATACGACTCTATGGCTGTGGCGGCACCTGGGTGTGTTGAGAGGAAGTGTAGGACAAAGGCTCCACGACGTCCTCCTGGTGCTAGGGCTGTCACCATTACAAATTTAAGTTCACAATTAATTGTCACAGACACTAATAATTGTCATTAACGATGCAATTGTGTTTTTGGCATCGAAGATTGGAACATATGAATTATTTATTTCTGGTTGCCTCACATATTTATACATTTTATACTTAAAGCTAAAAAGAAAAATGCAGAAATACCGGTAGCTGATCTACGAGCTTTCAACATTTTAAGTGCGAACAGTAGTTCAGCTTTTTATGTATGAACGTTTTTCAACATGGAAACAACAGTGAGTGAGTAGACAAAAATGGTGCCATATGACTATGAGCATTAGAGAAGACTAATTATACGACGTAGGTTGAACTGGCTCCATGTCAAAGTTCCCTGCTGCTTACTTTTAGTGTAATCTGAGCAAAGGAAGTAACATTCACTCATACCAGTAACAAATATGAATTGATTATTTGACTGATTCATTAATTAATTGATCAATAAAAATCAATGGTGTTTTTTAGAATGAAAAGTATCAATAAACATATCTCCAAATTCAAGTGTATCAACGATTATTTAGAACATTGTAGTCTTGTTTAACCCCATATTGATTATAATTAGGGCAAAATGAGAGCAGCTTGTAACTCTCAAACTTCATCATGCCAATTATGTATTTGGGCATGAATATTTCGAGGCAGGGGCCAGGGACCCCCATACAAGATTTGTGTTGTTAAAATGTGTCGCATTGCACATTCTTAGTGTGTGTGTGTGTGTGTGTGTGTGTGTGTGTGTGTGTGTGTGTGTGTGTGTGTGTGTGTGTGTGTGTGTGTGTGTGTGAAGCAGAATTTAAAATGACACATGGGATGTGTGGGAGTAGAGCTACAGTGCATTACCCCCAGAGACTGTTTAGTGCAACACCAATAAAGCAGCCAGGCGGCTAGATGGGGAGCTGGGCCTCTTAATTAAGGCAGTCTTTGTTACATGTGTGTGTTAGCATGGGATGGTTCTAAATTAGTATTGACTTTCAAAATGGCTTATTTGTAATTTGTTGCATGCGTGCATGTATGTGTATGCACTTGTGTGAGTGTGTGTGTGTGCGCGCCTGCCTGTGTAATCTGCATAGCAGCGCAGGCCTTGTTAATAAATCATGCAATGTTCAGTCTGAGAGAGAGAGGGGCAGGTTAATGCAAGGGCCAATAATGCTGGAGAAAAAATACACTTCTCTGCTTTGTACTTTCTTTTCCTTTCTTTTTTTATAATTTATTTTGAGGGTAAAAACTACAATGAAAAAACAAAGAAAATAAAAGTAATAATTTCCAAGTGGTACAGGGTTGTGAAATGCATGTGTGCAAGTGAAGGTGGGTTCCGTCACAATTAAGATTTATTTGCCAAGAATCTAAATAGATCAAATAGTTTCCTATGAGCTGAGCTCATACTTACATTTGGGTCTGCCCCCAAGAGATATAACAGAGGAGATTTACTCAATTTTACCTTAAGGATTTATTTTCCATTTGATTGTGAATTCTTTGCCAAAATGGTTTAATGCGGGTAGGTATCCAAATGTAGTTTATTTTCCTTCCATTTGTTTTAATTCTTTCTGTTTCTTACCACAGACATTTCTCCTGTAAGTTCTCAAATCCCCAATTTCTCTCCTCTCTCGCACCTTTCTCTTCCAAACAAATTTGTTATAGCGCTGGATTTGGTGGATTACTGTGAGAGTGAGACTACCTGACTTAATTAGAGTGTGGGTGGGTGTGTATGTACACGCACACATGCAATTGTGTAGGTCTCTAGCCCAAAAGACTTACAGTGGTAAAGTTCTTGCTCATGTGCGGTACAGTAGGAAGGCTTTTTGCACAGTTTAGCTTTTCAAAGTGAAAGATTGGACATAAGTTGCTCGTTTGTTGTGCCCGTTCTATTGATGTGAATGCCATACTGTATGTATGCATCTGTACGTGTGTTTGCACTTTGCACGTGCAAGTTCTAAAGTGTAGCCATTTTTAACTGTGCCTGCTAAGCCCCTACATTAGCGGTGCATTAGGCTGGCTTACTGTGTTATGAGCATGGCGTCATCCAGCCTCCTCTCTAAAGTTGAGAGAATGCTGCTCATTCATGGGTCCTTATCAGGTCCAAACACATCTGCATGAGCTGCTGACGGCTCTCGCTGCCAAGCGCAACAGCTTATTCCACATGCACAAGCTCGGCACAGACGTATGTGTAGGCGCACACTCGTACAGTTGAGTACATAAGTACCCCAAATGCGCTTTTGTCCTTCTCATTCTCCCTACATTCCATGCATCCATCCATCCATCCATCCATCCATCCATCTCTCTCTCCGCTCTATTTTACATGTAAATTAACTTGGCTGTGTGTGCTTTAATCTCCCTGCCGCCTTCTTTCGGTACCAGAGATTATCCGTATTGTTTTTTTAACGGATCGGGCCAAATCCCAGCTCCGCTCCACTCACCTCCACTGCCACTCCGCTAGCCAGCCAGCCCCATTACCATGTAAATGGTAAAAATCACAGTATGTGTGTGTGAGAGCACTCTGTACACGCCGTGTGCGTTTAATTGGAGGATTGGCCGATATGGGTGCAAAAGCTGGTTACCGATGCTACATAGCACAGTGTTTGTGGCTCTTGAGCAGGGCCAAGTGGAAACGGAAGGAAGAAGGTGGCGATGGAAAATATCCTGAAAGCTGTTTACATCACTGGCCATCCCATACAATTGTAATAATAATCATACAGACATTTTATACCTTGGAAACTATTCTTTTACATGCATGCCTCTTGCTCATGCTAATTGGTACACATCATCTCAGGTGTCGTGATCATGATTTATCCGTAAGATTTTCCACTTCCAAATTTGCGGGCCCTTTGTTTGTAGGCAACCCGGCTTGGCGAAGACATGCTTTTTTATCCACATTTCCTGGTCTGCTTAGAAATCTATACATAAACCAGGGAAAGTTCAAGTTGGCGTGCCACAGGCCTATTTCCTGTTATATTATTACTATATTTACACTGTTATATTATATCTTTTTTTTAATCTTTTTTTTTATATATTCCATGTGTCAATTATCTAATGTAATCCTGGGCGCTACACTTCCTCTGCCAACCTGGGGGGGCAGCGGACTGACCTCATGCTTCCTTTTATGCATGAGTAGTCAAGCTGCTTCTTTTCACCTGACGGGGGAGAGTTTCACCAGCCGGACGTAGCGCGTGGAAGGAACACGTTATTCCGACCAGTTTCTTTCCCCTCCATCAGGCGCCCCTGCTGGCCTTCTACCTGCACTATTCATATTTTTAATTCATCATTCTAATGCCAATAAAAAAATCTGTGATATACACACTATCTCATTTTCACGCGGCAATCCTATAGTATTAGAGACCCAGTCCTGGTGGTGGTGGTAACTTCACCATTATGTTGATTTTGATCGAATAGAGCGTATCTGGCGATGTCATTTCCGGTTAAACGGACAACATCCGCTATCTTTCTGCACTGTGTTAGACAGTCATCTATCCAGGATGCTATGCGATCATCGTTTATTTTAATATCTAAGTCAAATTAAGCTCTAATCAAGCCCTGAATATTGCATATTACGCAGCTATGCACATAAAGACAGCATGCGACATGTGTGCGCGACCGTGCACGCAAGGATTTCGGCCGGTTTTATGTAGATTACATAAGCCAAACTAGCCAAAAGTTGCTACATTAAGCCCCCGATTATAGGGAATAAAACAATTACGTAGTTGGGGATTGTTTTATTCATTACGTCAATAGCGTCAAGGGCAATAAGAGTGTTAATTCTCTTAATAATAATACTAAGGGAGGTACATGGTCCCCATACTGTATGTCAGTTTTGACACATTTAAAGTGATTTTCCATAACATTTTACACCCACTGCTCTGTCTTTCTGTTGCTGCTAACATTGACATCACTGTGCTCTTTTAATTCTCCCGCTGTTTAGTTTCCCCCCGTCATTGTGTGGACAGCTTTTGAGTGTCAGGAAGTGTTGCAGAGGACAAGATTTGCTTTTATTTATTATTTATTTTCATACCAGAGCAGGAAAGCGGTCTGTGGTTTTGGGGGGAGACAGAGAGAAAGAGAGGTCCAGGGTTGGGTGGTGGTGGTGGGGTGGGGGAAGGGGGAGGGGGGGGTAGTACCAAGGCCATATCTATGTTTAGAAAGCATATTAATCAAGAAAGAAAGAAGGAATGTAAAAGAAAGAGGTGCACCCAGTAAGAGGTGCAGATTGATTGGGTTTGCCTGCATGCCTCGCTCCACGGCCCCAACTCCCCCTGTTTATATTTCACAGTATTAGCTACACTACAGTACCTCTCCCTGAGGGAGATCGCGTGCACACACACACACAGACACACACACACACACCTTCACACACAGCACCTCAGCCCAAACTTTGATGGCACCGATAGCATGCAAAGTATTAAAAATATATATACACACACAGAAATCTACACGAAGCAGCAAAGAGAAGCATCTTCAAAGACTGAGATGACAAGATAGCAGCATTAACCCCCATCTCCTGTCCTCATCCAGTCCTCCCTCTCTCTTCTCCTGTCTCTCCTGCTTTCCTGTCCTCTCCCCTCTCCTCTTATCACGGATGGCTTATAAAAGAGCTCTATGGGAGAGACAAGTGCGGGGGTGGGGGGAAATGCGAGAAGCGAAGGGGAAAGAAATGAAGATAAGGCTGCAAGCTTGCCTTAAATGGAGAGCGGGGGTGATAGAGGAATTTAGAAATATCTTCTTAAGTCTCGAGCCGTTATCTAGCAAGTAGTTGTTCCACAGTTGCCTCGTGAAATGGCGGCAGGGCGGCTGGTGAGTTATTAGGCTGCTATTAGACTATCAGCACCATTATTCTGATGGTTCAGACCCTCTCTCCAGGGCTTTCCCTGCAACCTACTTTCACAAAGTCAGACAGCTGCACATATTAAAGCCATCAATTACACCTTTTAATAGGCGATGTTCTCACACTTGTGGCCTTCTTAAGGTGCGCATTATCTTAGTATAAGACTGCTATGAGGGTGTACACTCTTGCTTGTGTGTCCTATGGCCGTCTGGAATATACATGACGTTATGGGTCCACTTCAATTCGGCATAGAGTAGCGCAAACATTGCTCACTCTCTGCTGATTTCAGATTTTCTGCACCTTTGTAAAATTGACATACACACACACGCTCCTCTCTCTCTGTCGCTCTAAGTAATTAGTCTCATGTCGCGCAGCTGCGCATAGTTTCTCCCGGCGGATCCTGCCGGGAGCTGCATATGCCATAAAAAGCATAGGTGAGTTCCAGGCTATGGGTGTCCTATCTATGGTGCTTTTTATGCATGCGTATGTGGATTGGTGATTTGAGCGTGTGTGTGTGTGTGTGTGTGTGAGAGCTGTCCATCTGTGGTGGCCTCTGCCGTTGTGTGGCCCCTGGTGATGAAGGGCTACATGGCTGCACATGTGGCCCAGTGGCATTTACACCAGACACCAGTGGTATTTAGTGGCCGAGGCCACGCTCCATTTCCTGACCTTAATTTGTAACCTTTCACAATGTCTGCGTGTGTTTGTGCGCGTTGACATTTGGTGTTTTGTAGTGCGCACAGGTAGAGCGATGGTGCTACGTATAGTATGACGCTGTGTACAAGAATAGGATTTGTATGCTAATTGGTTCATGTGTGTATAGGACCGCATGCCTGTGCTCAAAGCTGCCTCTGTGTGTATGTGCGTGCATGCGTGCATGCATGCATGCACGTGTGCTGTTGCCCCCGCTCCATTCCACAGTATCTGTGCGTGTCGCGTTCTTCAGGACGGGAGTTCTGCTTCACCCTGCAGGCACCTTCATTTTTCACTACGCTGTATGTCACTCCACTAACCCCGTAACTCTCGCTACCTCTCTCCCTCCCACTCATGCTCTCTCTCCCCCTCCCTCCTTCCTAATCAAAGCGAGGAGCTCTGTAGATTAGCACTCGGGAAAACATCCCTAAAGACACTCCTTCATTTTGTCCATTTTCAGGTACTCACTCGATCTCTATCTTTCTTTCTCTCTCCCTAATTCATGCCCCCACCACCGCACCATCCTCCCCCGCTTTGAATTTTTAACCTCCCCAATGAATAAGAGATGTAGCCCTCCTTATAGGGAAGAGGAGGGGGCAGAGGTGTGTGTGGTGGTGGTGGTGGTGGGAAGGGGGGGGGGGGTTGTCCCTAAGCATGCCTTCACATTTTATCCCCCTAAAAACTCTTCTGTTGAATAATGCATGGCCATCCTTCGCTCCCCACCCTCCCTTCATCTCTCCCTTCATCTCCCTCTCATCTGTTTTCCCCAAGCGCTCATCACTCCACCCGGCAGATTAACTGGCAGGGTGAACCTGAGACTGACAGGGGACAGCTGAAGATGGGTTACAACAAAAAAAATACTGAGGCAGGTGGGTGCAGTACTTTGAGGTTTTCAGTGGCAAATTGGACCATGGGTCTAAAGTTAAAGGTGTTTATTGTCAATGCTAGGGTCCCTTTCTCACCTCATCACAAGCCCTGAAAATAAGGTAACGATGTTACGCTACAGACCAATATGTGCACACGTCCCTTTTGTTTTTCACTGTTAGCCAAGCATGTTGTCTAAAGCCTGCACTTTGCACAATAGGGATTTGAAGCTGGACAAGGTCTGAATCCAAACACCCAAGTTGTAACCCAGAAGGCTCACCAGAGACCCATAATCTCCCCTCTGTAGAATACATTTGTCAGTAGGAACTAAAGGCAGACAGTAGGGAAATCAGAAAAATCCCTAGTTCAGCCTGAATCTGTCACATCTATCCAGTTCACACTGCAGAAGTACAGATCCCAGGCGTAATTATATAAGACAATAACTGCCCTTTTGCAGCTCAGTGTTCTTAACAAGGAGTTATAGTAACCCTTGACTATATAAATAAGGTACACTACACAGTAAATAACAGGTGGCATCTGCCAGGGGGTGTGTGTGTGTGTGTGTGTGAGATTTTTTTAAAGTTCTCTCTGGGAGTTGTCTAGCTCTGCTTTCCAAAATTGTATTTTTTTTGTGTATTTGTTTTCTTCTTTAAAGTCTTTGGCATTGATTCTCTGTGATGTAAAGTCATTTACGCCCTCTCGCTGCCAGTCTTTTGTTCCTGCATAACATCAGAAAATACTCTGAAAGCTTCAATTCTCCACAAGCACTGGAGCATGGAACCATCAGACGAAAAGACAGAGACAGAGAGCGAGAGATGGTCATCATCCTTGAGAGTGGAAGATGAAGGCCGATCAGGATGGGGGTTGAGTAGAGGAGAAGATGGATGGCATTGAACTGTACACTGAGACGTGTAGAGAGAGCTGGGCAGAATGAATGAGCCTAACGCAGCATGGTAACAGCAGGCAGAATGATCTGTGTGTGACGCAGGAAAACGGAGAGGCCGGAGAATGAAGGCGTGACAAATGAAGACAGGTGGTGAAGGAGAGATGATGGAGAACAGGACGGTGGTATAAAGTAAAACGGGGAGAAAGTTGCGGTGTGATGAGAAACTCTGAGGTGGGAATATAAAGGCTGGATCAAAGAATGAGATTAAGGAAGTGAGACAGTGGAGAGAACGTGATGAAGAGGGAGAGAGGCAACAAGACGGGTGAAGTGAAACGGGGAGAACGTATACAGAGAGCAGCTGTAGAGCGACCAGAGATGCTGAGACAGGAATACAAAGGAGGGATGAAAGAAGGTCTGATGGGAGCGAGCGAGGCCAGATACTGTTGATCAGCGGTTCCCAAACCTTTTTGGCCGTCTTACCTACCGACCTAGCTTATGCACCCCCCCCCCACATGGAGATATAAATTGCATAAGCTACTGTATATAGAGACATATATTTCCTTTTTATCCACATATATGCACATATATGAACCTGAATATGGCATAATACATGCAGCATAGGCTGTATTCTGCATTACTTGCCATATATTGGCATAATATAACCATAGCACAACCATTAGACTTTTCATGTCTCGCACCCCCTAGAAGGCGCTCGCGCACCAAGGGGTGCACGCACCACAGTTTGGGAACCACTGCTGTAGATGGCTAAGTTATAGACTAATGTGTTAGTTGGTGTGACAGCAGCAGAGATGACCTTTTGTTTGACTACGAAGTACTAACCAATGTTTGCTTGACCAACATTGGTGTGTCGTGTGTACATGTGAATGTGCCTACAATACATGTACCCACAGTATGTATCTCAGTCAGCATGTATCAGTGAAGGGGGGCAGACAGGAACCTCTGACTATTTATTCCGTCTCCACCTCTGTGATCCTCTCTCTCTCGCTGTCTGTCTCTCTGTCTCCCACACCACTTATTTCTCTGTCTGACTCGGTCTCAGTGCCTGGTCCTCTCAGCGGGCCTCGCTTAAACCTCACTCACTCTCCACTACATCTGTTATACACATTGCTATTTTTCTCTCCTATTTCTTCCTCAGCTTCTTTTTCTCACTCCGTTGTTTCCCTCTCGCCTCTCCAAATAGGACATCTACAGTATGGGACGTAACTGCGTGCAGTTAGCAGTCAGTCAGCACACGTACTTACATACACAGACAGACTTGGCTGCTTTCTTTGGCTGTCCTTTGGGATGGACTGGTTAATACTGCATAGCACTTACACGCAGCAACAAGACCTATGTTGCTGTGCTGAAGGCGCTGAAAGCAGGAAAGCATGCTAATTCCTTCTAACTCGCTACATCTATCCCTCTGTGACCCAACCCCAATTCTGCCTGTCTGTTGATAAGAAATGGAACATTTTCGGAAGGCACATCACACTATTGTAGCACAACTATACACTAATAGCCTTTGAAGATATTCTATTTTAGCCAAACGGCACAGTGACACACTGTGATTTTGTGCGTTATTTTGGGGTTCAGCCATTTATTCCATACATTGATGGCAAACACAGCAGGAAGGCAGTGGACTCAGGAGTTAGTGTTGTGCCTTGGGAATCATCATGGTCCTCAGCCAATCAGAACCAAGGACTTGAACTATGCATTTTTGAAGCAAACTGCTGTAAAAACTAGATGATGCATACATTCCACCCAGTAGTCCTCTTCTACTTTCATCTGCTCATTGTCATTCTGGAATACTACACTACACACTCTTTGGAGGGTGATCACCCACTGTCTTACTTTCTAAGTAAGTAAGTGGACCCAAATCAAGCCACAGCATTGAAATAAATCTTAAACCCAATACATGGATTTACGAAAACATCCTAACTCCATTGGATCCTCAAATTGTCAGTCAAACCACCTAACACCAATTTAGTTTTTTAAAGATATTCCTGGGTTTGCTTGCCCTTACCGATAGATGCACAGTAGGTAAACAGGAGAAGAACTTGAGAGATGGGGGGGGGGAGAGAGACACACACGTCGGGCTCGGGACTCGAACGCGTGTGCCTGGACCGCTAAGCCAGGCCCAGTTGATTAGAAAGAAACTCCACTTGAGCTTTATTTAGGTAATATGATAATATAAGGACACATTCAAGTATCTGACAATATATAAAGTCACCATACCAACTTTGATGAGGCAGTATTGTTCTTTAAAAAAATAAAAATAAAAAAATCATAGAGTTAATATAATATATGCCATTCCCTCCCCAACATCAGATATATATATATATACACACGCACACACACACACCCCTGGTGGGTTTTCTTTACACTCACAAGTATATTTCAGTGACAGACTGCCATATGGGAACTCTATCCATCACAGGAACCATTTCTATGGCAGTTTAATGCCCAGGACAAGTGTGCGCCGCGTCAGGGGAGTTGTGTGTCTACTGTATGCGAGTAAAGATACCCCCCTCTTAAACGGTGTAATGCTAGGAGTTCTCGCCACTCAACACAATAATTCATTATGCTCAACCAGATGTGCGTGTGTGTGTGTGTGTGTGTGTGTGTGTGTGTGTGTGTGTGTGTGTGTGTGTGTGTGTGTGTGTGTGTGTGTGTTAGTTAGTGTGTGTGACAGTCACTGGGGACATCCATCTCCGTCAGCTTCATTTTCCACAACCGAGTGACCGAGGACAGACTGGCCTTCTGAGACTTCAGTTAAAGTGACAATGTGCACGCACACGGACACACACACGTGCACACATATGTGCACGCGCTGTGCTATCAGGCTGAAGGATGCAATCCCTACGTTGTCATGCTCCGTGCCATAATCCACTTTACAAGGATTAATTAGGAATTAAGAAGTGTAATGTTATCGGTGCATGATCCGCTCTCTCGCATGTACGCACGCACACACACACACACACACACACACACACACACACACCACTCCAATAGAAGATATAGGCCAGGGATTAGCTAGAACTGCGCCAAGAAAATAGTTAACGATTTTTCTCTCACATTTTCTCATACTTTATTTCTTTCAGTTATTATCCCTCTTGTGTTCTCTCTCTCTCTCTCTCTCTCTCTCTCTCTCTCTCTCTCTCCCTCTCCCACCTCGTTGTCTGCCTTAGTTATTATTATTCCCTCAGTTATTTTATTTCTACCCCTCCCACTCCTCTGTTCTATCTTTACAAATCCTTACGTTGCTCTGTCTCCCTCCCTCCTTCCCTCGAACGTCGCAGGAACATCTCTCTTTTCATCCTCTTCTCCTCTGTCATTCTTTTATTACCCGTTCTATCCTCCTCTGCTCGCCATTATCCTGTCTTCTAAAGTCTTGTGTAGGCTTTCATTCAGCCTTTCATCCCACCGAGCTTTGCCTGCCTTGTGAAAAGAAAGTGCGAGAGGGAGAGAGAAAGCGAAAGTGCGGAGCGTGTGAGACAGTATTCTATAGACTTCTGCTGTACAGTTGAAGGTTGAGACGTAATGGCAGTATGGCACCCCCTTTTTGGACGGCCATCTTGCCTCTCTGACCCTTAATGGTCTCTTCTATGCTATTCTACTCTCTAATTCACACAGAGGAGAACTGCTTCCATTACCCACCCTGACCCCTCTTTCTAAAGCAGCTTGCTTTCAGAACACATATCTGAGTGACTGCCTCCTTTTTCTCCTTGAGATGCTGCACAGTTTCTCCAAACAACTTACCGTTGTCTGTCTGTCTGTCTGTCTGTCTGTCTGTCTGTCTGTCTGTCTGTCTGTCTGTCTGTCTGTCTGTCTGTCTGTCTGTCTGTCTGTCTGTCTGTCTGTCTGTCTGTCTGTCTGTCTGTCTGTCTGTCTGTCTGTCTGTCTGTCTGTCTGTCTGTCTGTCTGTCTGTCTGTCTGTCTGTCTGTCTGTCTGTCTGTGTCTGTCTGTGTCTCTGTCTCTGTCTCTGTGTGTCTCTGTCTCTGTCTCTGTGTGTCTCTGTCTGTCTCTGTGTGTCTCTGTCTCTGTCTGTCTCTGTGTGTCTCTGTCTCTGTGTGTCTCTGTCTGTCTGTCTCTGTCTCTGTGTGTCTCTTTCTCTGTGTGTCTCTGTCTCTGTGTGTCTCTGTCTCTGTGTGTCTCTGTCTGTCTGTCTCTGTCTCTGTGTGTCTCTGTCTCTGTCTCTGTGTGTCTCTGTCTGTCTGTCTGTGTCTCTGTCTGTCTGTGTCTCTGTCTGTCTGTCTCTGTCTCTGTGTGTCTCTGTCTGTCTGTGTGTGTCTCTGTGTCTCTCTCCCCTCGGCTTTACTTACCTTTTTGGATTCAGAGGAGACTTTGAGACATGGAGACAACTCTGTCCATTCATTTGTAGACAGACAGATTGATGAAAGGGGATGGATGGATGGATGAAAAAATAAAGGAGAGTGTCAGAGTGATGGGATTGTTTACATCTCCAAGTGTGTGTGTGCACGCGCACGTGTGTGCACTTGTTTTGCTTGCTTGTCTGCCTGCCTGACAGATGCAGTGAGGTGTGTGTTGACTGTTCCCCAGGCAGACAGTAATGATATTGTTTTTATTAATGTCCGATTAAAGATTTAGTGTGTGACTGCCAGCGGGCGGCTCTTAGTGTTTTTGCAACGGTGCGGCTCAACCTGTCTCCATTACGCATACACAACACATAAACAACACTCGGCACTCACACAAAATACACGCACACAGCACACACAAGATATGGGTTATCTCTCGCTCTCTCTCTTTCTCTCTCATGAGAATACAGGCATTGTGTCTGAGTTGAAAACAAAACAAGCCACACTAGGATGGTTTTCTCACCACATTAACCACTTTAACCACTTCTTATCTGTCTGTCGGTCAGCATACCTAGATTAGCCACATTTAAAAATAACTAATATTATTCAAATTTGTAATTGTGTATGTATGTTGAACTATGTTGGACATGACTATGAGTTAAAATTTGAGTTGGATGTGTGGATGACCATGGTACTCTTAATCCGTGAGTACACAGTTTATGGTGTGCTATCTTACAATACTGTATGCACCACGTCTCTGTATGTGTGTACGTACGTCTGTAATCTACGTAACTCGAAAACCGTTCGCCCCACTGACTTCAAATTTGACACGCGCGTTCCACACCACCACAGGGAGTCCACAGGCAGACGGGTAAAGCGGGTGCTATGACAACGGGTATTACATACTAGGTTCCCAACTTACATCGTTCCCAAGTAGGCCGGTGGCAGACGGGCAGAGGTCTAGTTCATGAAAATTTAAGACAGGACATAGACCAAGATATTCCTTACACACGCTTGATCTGTATGTTCTGGGGGACCCTTGCTAAGCAACCTCACTAAATCTTTAGCGAACTGGATTAACACAGCAATTATGTTGCCCCGGTCTCACAAGATCCAGCACTTGATTCTTAACTTTTGCTGTATGTATAGGAGGGGCTAGTGCCCCTCAAAAATAACATGATTGCAGTTTATTTTTAATTACAACATAATTAAAATACCTGATCATACCTGATTATCCATGACAAGATTACTGCTAATAATTAGCTAATATAGTTGACTTATATATGGAGACAACCTATAGCTGATGCCCCCCATGCCAAAGTGCCAGCGATCACCAGCAGTCTGCCGTTAACGAAGCGGATGCATGAACACGACCTCGCCCTTTAGGGCGCTTCTCACCCCAGGCGTCTTACTGGTAGAAATTAAGTGAATAAAGTTGTATACCAGTAAAGTACTAGAGTCTCAGCGTGTAGTACCTCTGTATTAGTACCAGTAAGATGCCCCTGCTCTAAAGGGTGAGGTCGCGTGCACGCATCTGCCTGGGTGACGGCAGACTGCTGGGCGAGCACTGGCGCTTTGGCATGGGGGGTCAGATCAACATATGGAATGAATTCTGTACTGGCCATATATGGAGCGTGTCTGGAGTGTACAGGGGTTGATGTCAGATCAAATTATGTAATGTCAGAACAGGTCAGCTCCATATATGGAGATCTAAGGGTGGCAGCGGGGGAAGTGTCTTGATTGTACAGGGTTTGATGAGGTCTGGCCATATATGGAGCATGTCTGCTCTAATTTAGAGCTACTCTGCTTCAACTTAATTTCATCTCGTAGCCTGTGATTTTAACTCACAGAAATAGCAGATCTACAAGCTCGCAAAACGTTGCAGATGCAACACATTGTGGGGAGCTGTTCGCACATTAACGCTTTGTGTGCCCACACAACACTTTCAAAATAGTGACCCAGGGTGCCCAATGTTATGAAAATCACACAAAAAAAAAAGTTTTTTTTCTTCTCAAAGACGTCCACAGACGTCCTGGGCACCGCATACGGTAATTCCCAGGACGTCTTGGGCATTAATTTGCTTTTCTGTGAATATCTTGGCAATCGCCGATTTCTTCGCTGACAATGGTCGCACATTTGGATATCGTACAACATTAGCCCTTTTATGGTTCTCTCAGCTCTGAATTTTAGCAAGTCTTGAGAAATTGACGTTTAGGATTATATAAGCAGGATGATAGATATTTGTCTGAAATGGAACAGTTACCTCAGTTACAAAAAAGCCCTTGACACCTCTCATAAGGTAAAGCGCAAAACATGCTCCTTCCGATGTCGGAAAATCTCCCGATTCGGAAAGGCTTCCTGGACTATAGATCGGAGAGTCAGGACATCTGGAGGTGCACGGTTTCTGAGGAAAAGTTATGGGCCCTTCTGAAGCTTGAGTCGGAATGACATCAATTTGTAGTTATTTCACTTCCCTTTCTGAAGAACAGAAGGATTTCATAGCATATTGAATTTGCTCCTCATTTATATGGTCTTTATAACTCACCATTATTTCAACTAAGTGTTGATCATAACTGATAATTGCTTTTCAGTGTTATTGTGGTTGATGTTGCTGTATCGCTTCAAAGCTCTGTGTGTTTGTGCGTGTGCGTGCGTGTGTGTGTGTGTGTGTGTGTGTGTGTGTGTGTGTGTGTGTGTGTGTGTGTGTGTGTGTGTGCACATGCGTGCGTGCTTCTAACAAGGTCAGTAATGCCTCCAGGCCATTGGGCACCAAACTGCCAACAGCTTGCTGGTTGCTGGAACCCTATGTCACTTCATATACAACTTTGCATACACAAATGCACACTATAAAATCATCTTATCTGGCCTGTGTCTATCGGCTAATCCTATATCTCTCCTTATCCAACTTTCCTAATCTGTCTGTTCCTCCATCAGACAGCCTCTATCCTCATATCTCACCACTCACCCTCTATTCTCTCCTCCACTCCCTTCATTCTTATCTCCTTTCCTCTCCTCGTACATCCAGCAGCTTTAGATTAGTTCCACAATCTTTCTCTGATTCTCTTCCATCCATCCCCCCCCCCCCCCCCCCCCTCTCTCTGTAACCCCATCTCTCTGTCTTCTCAGTGGTGGCTTTAATGCATTATGAAAATGGACTCGGGCTATGGAACCGAAACAGGACAAGTTTGGCTGTTTTAATGTGACTTCTTTCACTACAGATCTGCCTCAGCTGTGGCCCACACGACCATATGCCTTTTTGCATGTGCATGCCACAAGCGCGCACGCACCGTGCCGTTACTATGTTAACACTTTCAAGGGCTCTCACTTTGGCCGTGTAGTGGTATACGCCTCGCTGCTCTCTCTGCTTCAACACTTTGGAAAGGTTCTCTCTCCACTCTCATGTGTGTGCATGTAGTTTGGCCGCTGAGCATTAAGTGGCATGAATAATAGAAACGTACTGAGAGACAGAGCGGTACACATGTTTCCACTTTCCGTCGGATATGCCATAATGGGGAAAAAACAAAGCGAAGGAGGCTCAACGGCTTGATATTCTTAGTTGTGCGTTGGTGTCATGCACTGAAAATAGCAGATCTACAAGCTCACGCTCCACCTGAGGTGTTGCAAAGGGTGTTCATGAGAGGGAGGTTAAGTTCTCCCCTGTAGCGTAGCATGACCTGGATGTATGCTCATTCTGCTGGTTCCCATCTCTCATCTCCAACTATCTATTTCTCCTCTTAATCTTGTTCTCTCCGCCCTCCTTCCCACCATGTTAATTTGCGTGACGTTATAGTTGTTCGTCTCGGGGGAGGGAGGGGTCGTACCGTAAAGGGAGATGAACTGATGGGAGAGATGATCCGATGATGAGTGCAACGGGAAATTAGATGAACTGATGAAAGAGCCAGGAAGAGGTACAGGCGTGATCATGGAGAGATAGTGTCCAAGTATAGTGTTGGAGAGGAGGATAGCTGAAGATTTCAGAGACAGCAATATAGCATTCATCTTTTAACCCTCCTAGCTGGGAATTTACCTTGCACTGTCATGCTCCCCAGAGGATGAATCCCTCTTATTTTGGTGACCTCATCTAATGTCGCCCTTAGGCCACAAATTCCACTTGCACACAAGATATCTCAAAATGGAATGTGTGAAACTTGCTTATGGGTGAACCCTAAACACGCTAAACGTTTTTCCCCTCATTTTTGCCACACTATCAAAAGTGTAAGGCTAGCAGGGGTCTTCAAGGTTTTTCAGTTCAAGGACCCCTTAGCTGAGAGAGAAATGAAGCAGGGACCCCCACTACATATAGTGTAAAATTTGGTTGCAAATTCTTTTCATAGATTTGTTTGAGTTTCATAGACTTCTTTGACAGCACTATCATCAGTTTTTTTGTTTATTTTAATTTAGATAGCATTTTATGTAGACATGGCAGCACCCTATAGTGTATACGCATAGTTTCATTATATGGATATTCCAGGTTCTTAGCTTGCTTTTGATTCTTGATCTGATGACAATTTCTATGTATTTGATGTATCACCATGTGTTGTTCTTACTTGCTCTGGATTAAGAGCGTCTGCTAAATGACTAAATTGTAAAATGTACACACTATCTTTTCTATTATGTGTATTTTGAGACATTTAACCACTTCAGTACTTAGTAATCTTGACCTTTGGCTCTGTACTTGGTGTTGTCTTTTGTCCTTCTACCCCAAACTTCTTCGCCGAAAATAGCCTATCTACAACGAGGCATTGTGAGGCTGTGAGCTTGTAGAAAAACGTTCCTATCACTCAAAGATTTGGCGAACAGGGTTTGTAGTAACTCTGAGGACCCCCGATAAAGACCCCTGCTCTAAGGCAAAGTCAGCTCAAACCACTTTGGCCCAAGGGGTAGCTATACATGTAGACCCTTAGAGTCAGGGCAGTGAACTGGCCATCTGTCCTACGTCTTCTATGCATGCTAATGAAATCCCTTCAGCATGGGATTTCAAAGTGTTGTGAGCTGAAACTTAGTCCTTAAAGGACCACTTCACCACTTTTCAACTTATCTTCATATAATTGTTCCTCACCAATGATAACTACGCTCGCACTATGAGATGTCTCCCATAGGAGGGCTGTGGGCAGTTCAGAAACCCGTCCACCTGTGACATCGTTAGGCAGATTTTCCTTTAACAAGATTTAACAAAGCAGATTTCTTTTAACGAGATTTAACAAATATATATATTTAGATTTGTATTATCGTGAGAACGTTGGCTTCCATTTTCGCATTGCAACATTTCAGGAATCGAAAGCCTGCAGTTTCTATTAGCTTGGATTCCCCATCAATGATGTCTCTGGTGGACTTGTTTCTGAACTGCCCACAGCCCTCCTATGAGACACAGACCGCGTCGGGAAATAATGGCATTTCATCATGAACATTAGTGAGGACCAATAATATGAAATGAATGTAGGTTGAAAAGTAGTGAAGTGGTCTTTTAAGTGCCAGATGTACCAATTATGTTGCTGTGGGTCAAACTTGCAAACCCATTGATTGTGTTGCTGATGAACATTAACGATTACTGGCCTCAAGCCTTGTGTGTTTACTGTTTGGTACCTTTGGTAGCGTAGTGTATGAGGAGTAGGTATTTTTATTTATTTTTATCTTCATTTTGTGTGCGTGGTGATGTCACAGGGTCATGTTGTCACAGAGCCAATCAGCAGTAAATCCCTTCATATGAGCTCATTTAACTGAAGTTGACAGAGCTGATTGTGTTTGCACTTGAGCTTTAATGAACATGAGCCACGCTACTTCAGAGAACAGCACCGCTGTTTTAAAATAGCCTTTTCTCTTCTTGTCTCTTTCCTTCTTCCAGCCCTTACCCCTCCTCATCTTCTTTCACTCGCTCTTTCACTCTGATGTTGCAGGGTGAGTGCGTGAGTGGGTGCCGGGTGATTATTCTGAACACAAGCAGTGTGTGTGTGTGTGTGTGTGTGTGTGTGTGTGTGAGAGAGACACGGTGTGTGTGTGTGCGTGTGCGTTCTTACTTGCGTCAGGGGTTTAATTGCGGTGTGCATGGAAACGAGTGTAATTAGCCGGCGCTCACTTCCCCGCCGGCCAGCTAACGACCAGCGTCCCCTCCGTGCGCTCTCTCTCTCTCCCTCTGTGTCTCTCACTCTCTCTCACTGTGTCTCTCTATCCCCCTATCCCCTCGCTTCTGTTCTCACGCCTGTCGCCACGACGACAAGCCTCACTTCTCCATTGTTTCCCGCTGCTTGAGAGAACAAAGGCGACTATTAGCTCCCAGAGAGACGAGACGAGAGGCGGAAAGGGGGGGGGGGGGGGGGGTATTGCAGAGAGCTCAGTTTGAAATAACCAGGGAGGGAGGACAGAGGGGGAGAGAAGAGATAGCACAAGTGAGTAAGAGTTGGAGAGAATTACAAAAAGCCTGGGAGGAGGAGGGCAGAGAGGGAGAATACATGAACAAGAGTTTGAGAGAATTGTAGGAGGAGAGACAGAATGCTGGATGAGGAGGGCATCTCCGGGGAGAAGGAAGAGAGTTTCTTTTTTAAATTATCATTTTTCACTTGAGGAGAGAACAGTAGTGAGATGGAACAAGTTCTTAATTTTATTCGAGGAAAGTAGTCTAACCCTCTTCTCTCTTCTCTTACACTTTCCTTCAATCAATTCAAAAACACTTTTTCTTTTTTTACTTGCCATCCACTCCACCCACCCACCTCCCTTTCTTTCTCAGACCATTACAGGCTGAACTGAAATATGTGATCTGTGTGTGCGAGCATGTAGATGTACAAGCATTACTGTATATGCCAATGCACCCTACTTGCCAGTATACACACTTATAGCCAGTCTGCTGTTCACTATTTGCACGTGCGGGCGTGTGTGTGTGTGTGCGTGCGTGTGTGTGCATGTGCCTGTTTAGTGTGTGTGGGTCATTAGTTGCGTGTGTAGGCGGGTAATGCGCTGTCTGCAACGCCGGCCGTCTGAATGTTAACAGATTGTAACGGGAGGGGAGAGAAAGCGAATTTGGTTTCCCGAGGAAAATAGAGCAAATTACACTTTTATAGCCCTCTGCCACCATCCCTCGGTCTTCCCATTACTCACTGGGCGGAGGGAGAAAGAGAGGGAGGCAAGGAGGAGAGAACAAGAGAGCAAGTGATTGGGAAGATGTGCACCGTGAGGAGCAGGGCTGCTGGTGCGATTGTGAAAATGTGGGGAAATTGCATGGCCATGTTGCTAACTTCTGTAACATTTCGTTCTTTGTCTCTTCTTTTTCTTTTCTTACTGGGGGTGCTGATTCAGGCCTGTGTTTCCACTTTACCACTGCAAGATATTGGAGCCAGGCAATATAATCTTAGCCCCAGTAGATACTTTTTTTGGAAAACTAAAGCCAGGTTAAGAGTGCATGTTTTGTAATGTGTGGAGTTATCTAATTTCTTTTTTCTTTGTTTCCTCACATTTATAGTAACTTTTATAGTGAATGTTTAATGAAAGTCAACATTATTACGTCATTCCAGCTAAATGAATGTGGATATTAGAGTTGTTGAGCCATACACCATTTCTATTGGTGATGTAATGCACTGCAATACCAAAGCATTGTCTTGAGTTTAAATTCATCACTCACTGTGAGCTTGCACTTGCAGTAGAATTTGGTTAATTATGTGCATAACATTGACTCATGATCCAAATAAAATGTGTCTAATCCTAGCATTATTTTTTAATCTTGAGTCTGTGTACTCTACTTCTCTTTGGCAAGTTAGCTTAAAGGAGCATTCAGTGATTTGGAAAAAAAAACCCGGTCCGCAAGACGTGCACATGCACGCTCTACAGTGGGGGGGACACGCGACAAGCCAAAAGCACACACCCCAAGGCCCGCCCCCGCTCGATCATGATTGGCGGAAGTGTTTAAGTGAAATCACTGAATATACCTTTAATTTTCGTAGTGAACTAGAAATGTGGATATCCAGTGGATATCTTGTAGCTCTCATGATCTGAGGAAGCTGTTGGGGATAATGCTATTTCTATGACAGATCCGTTCAACTTTTCACATTTGTTATGCCCCCTATGGACAGAAATGAAAGTGCATTTTGAGGCCACTCAACATGCGATTCCAATTTGGGCTTGATCATGACTTGTGGTGTTTTTGTAAGACATCCCTCCCACAAATGTTGCAGGCTAGTTTCAGGCAAACGGTATGGAATATCAAAAATCACACCTGTGTGAAGTGAGTGGTGCAACTCCATGTGGGGGTCCGTGGGGGGTCCCCGGAACATCCAGACACCCAGGAACACACCCAGGGGGCCGGGCCGGTTCCGGCGAGCCGCCCCACGTCCGGAACGGTTGAGAAATTAACAGAGTTACCATGTGGGGGTCACTGCACTGTACTGTCACTGTACTGTACATCATAATATGATGTACAGTACAGTGACAGTACAGTACAGTGACCCCCACATGGTAACTATATATTATATACAGATATGTGTGTGTATATGTTAGGCTGCGCAACAGTGACACTTGGTTGTGAAAACCAACCAAACGCTATATAACTTCGCAAAAAACTGACTAACCATAACCTCACAGGCAACTATGCTTAACCCGGGCCTCACACTAACCTAACATTTGTCTGATTTTTTTTGACATGCTTTAGTTTGTAGTCAAAATCAATTCAGCTGTGGTGGGATTTGAACCTGTGATCTTAGTAACACCGAGCTAACATCTTCAGTGAGCCACAGACCACAGGTCACGGTTGTATTTGTGCTTTAAGTGTGAGGCAACAGGGGTGTGGCCAACATTGCAGACAACAGGGGTGTGGCCATGCAGTTTGACCAAGTCATTGATCAAGGTATTATGTTGCAAAATATAAATGCCCTTCCGTGTAGCAATACATTTTTGTCCCTTTTGTGTTGCGCTCTCTTTCATTAAATTCGATTGCTTTGCTTTGCTGTACCCAAAGTCACTATACAAAACAACACCTTTATTAGAAAAATATGATAAAAGGCAAAAAAAGCATTAAGCTAAGAATAAAAGGCAGAAAGGGAGATTTGATTAGAGTTACGCAGGGAAAATTTATGCGTCTGTTGTGCAACTGCATGGCCTATTCCATGCCTTAATGTTACCATGCAGAAAGACATTTTGAGGGTCTGCATTCGTAAGAATGTGGATCGTTTACAGGTAGTATTATTGTTTGTTTCATTTAGAAACAAAATCTGGTCTCTGATGTCATGCTGTAATATTTATTTGCATTGCAGTGTATAGTTTTTCCACATCTTATGAACACAGTGTATGTCATCCACTGTCAAATCACCGGCTACATGACATGATGTTATTGGATGTCATCACACCGGATTTCTTAACCACTTGGAACACAAGCGTCTCTGTTCAGGGCATGTCATAAAAGGACTGGATCGACAAGCTTCTAGATCAGCTGTTTTCAGCAGAGAGTTTTGTTCTGGTCTAGGGATGCATCGAAAGGGACATTCTTGGCCGAAACCAAATACTGAATATAGGAAACAGTTGGCCGAAAACCGACTACCGAATATCCGAATATGATTTATATTATACTAGTCCTTACCCGTTGTGAGATATTTGCCCCCCCCCCTTGTGGCCGTGAAGGGTACTGCACCCGGGTGCGTTTGTAATTGACTAATACATAAATTAATAATCATTAATGTGTCAAATCGATCTCTCTCTCTCTCTCTCTCTCTCTCTCTCTCTCTCTCTCTCTCTCTCTCTCTCTCTCTCTCTCTCTCTCTCTCTCTCGATCGATCGATCGATCGATCGATCGATCGATCGATTCAGGAATAAAATCAGAGCTTTGTCGGAGTGAAACTGCAGTTAAGGTCGCCTCAAGGCCATGGTTTCTCCAGGCTGGGCTCAGCCTCAGACTGAGAATCCACCTGTCTGACGCTGCACCCTCAGGCAGGGAGAATAGGGAATATCGCTCCTTCCTCTGTATGTTGCGTTTTAACAGGGGAGGGATGCCCTCAGTCAATCCTTTCCTCATCCCTCCATATTCACACCTGTCTCATCATGCTATACGCCCCTCTGTCCCTTTTAAACTCCCCCCCCCCCTCTCTCTCTCTGTCTCCATCCCCTCCCTCGGCTGACATTTGCTGTCAGCCTGCAGCCTTATTATTGTGTCCCTGCAGATTTTTGATTAGGATCCCTCCGTCTCCCACCCACTCCCCCCTTAATGCCCTTCTGCACAAACAATTCTGTCCGATTATGATTTTTCTCCAGCAACTGTTTTTTTTTCTCCTCCTCTTTTACTTCTTGCCGCATTCAGTTCAGTATAATCCAATTCAGTCTATCTACCACCATCATGCCCTCTGTTCTCTCTCTCTCTCTCTCTTTTCTCTTCTCTTTTTAAAGGTCAAGTCTACCTTTTCTTTCCTCACTCCCCCCCCCCCCCCCTCACTTCCAACTTTCTACTGCAGTATCTTTCCCGCACTGCCTTTTAATTATACTCTGTGGGCCCTCTAGCCTGTCCCGGTAGACCCATACACACAGCACACACATGCGCATGCATGCACACTCTCCTGCCCACACACACACACCCACATGCCCATAGAGGATACATGAAAGCCCCAGTCCAACTGGGTGTTGAGATTGTTTGTCGAAGGCTAAAAGGTCACTTCTGCTTGTGACGGCATCGCTTCCAGAAAATAACAGATTGACATGTGGTCAGCTTGAAAATCTGTTCTCTCCTCAGCAAGCAACACCGTCATCGAAAAGGAGTATAAATTAGGCTTTGAGCAGCTCTTTCACTTCCTCATTCCCACTTCAACTTGAGTTGTTGAAACTTCACCTACACGGTTCCCACCCCCTTCTGCTGAACTGTGTGTGTGTGTGTGTGTCCATGCTAAAGTCCAGTGAAAGCAGTGGACTCGTCAACGATGGCGTAGGATAGGAGACAGGAGAGTGGAGGGTTGTCATGGCGATAAGAATCCCTCGAGGGCTCTTTTTTTCCCCCTCATTTACTCTCTCCCCAAGCCTGTCTCGCTCTCTCTCCCCCTCTGTTTTTTTATATGACTTTCTTTCTCTACCTCTGTGTGTCTGTATCTCTCTCTCTCTCTCCCTCTCTCCTTCCCTCCATCCTTCCGGTCCTCACCTCTTGTCCAGCCACCGAGGGAGGTAGAGGCAGATGAAGGAATGCTAATTTTATCGCCAAAGCGACAGCGAGCGAGGGAGGAGAGAAAGAGAAAATGTCACTCGTCTGAGGAAATGAGATGGCCAAGGGTGTGTGTGTGTGTGTGTGTGTGTGTGTGTGTGTGTGCGCCTGTGTGTGCACACACACTCGTTCGTGCATGCTCACTTCTGTGTGCGTGCGTGCATGCTTGTGACAGTTGGAGTGACATTCTGGGTTCTTTTGTTTAGTTTTTTCCTCTCCGCTTTTGCCTTGCTCCCTCGTGGAGTAAATGATGTGCATGTATATATATAGGTGTGTGTTGTTGTGTGCAGGCTGCAAATGCTAGTGTGTGTGTGTGTGTGTGTGTGTGTGTGTGTGTGTGTGTGTGTGTGTGTGTTTTAACCATCCAGTGCCAGATCTATTTCCTATGCTGTCTCTGTTTTTCAAGTCAATCATCCCTCTCTCCCCCATTCTTTTGTCCTCTCTTCCTCTCTCTAGCGTCAGAAATGTAATCACGTTCGGGGCCCACAGTGTGTGTGTGTGTGTGTGTGGGGGGTGGGGGGGGGGGGCGCGCAAAGGGAAAGAGAGAGAGAGAGGGAGGAAAGAGAGGAAGTTTGAAGTGAACGTGGAGAACAGGCAGAATAAGGCATTTGTATGTGTACCCAATTACCACTCCAGCCTGCCCAAAGTCACCTTCACCAGGAACGCACACACGCTCACTCTTAAAATAGATACTCCCCAGCTCGCCTCGCCGTGCGCGTGTGCGCTTCTGTGGCAATGAGGTAGACTGAATAATAATACGCCATCCTCTCGTCCATCAGCTCTGGGCTTTATTACGTGTGTGTGTGTGTGTGTGTGTCTCTCTGACTCTGATTGCTGTAGCTGATTGAGTCCTCGCCCCCATAGGGTTCTTGGCAGGGCCTCAAACTCTGATTGGATGCGTTGATGTGTGAGAGAAGAGAAAATTGCATGTGTGTGTGTGTGTGTGTACAGACTGTAAGCAGAGTCCTCCCAATATGCCTACATTTCACCACCTCTTTTGTTTATGTAAGAGCTGTGTGTGCGTGTGTGACCTCGTTAGCCACAGCCTCGTTCCGCCCTGCTTCTTAATTAAGAGGCCGGAGGCCTCCCAGCACCGCCCGCTATCCCACAACCCACTGGGGCAGACAGAGTGTAGAGATATGGAGAGAGAGAGAGATGGACAGAGGGGTGTGTGTGTGTGTGTGTGTGTGTGTGTGTGTGTGTGTGTGTGTGTGTGTGTGTGTGTGTGTGTGTGTGTGTGTGTGTGTGTGTGTGTGTGTGTGTGTGTGTGTGTGTGTGTGTGTGTGTGTGTGTGTGTGTGTGTGTGTGTGTGTGTGTGTGTGTGTGTGTGTGTGTGTGTGTGTGTGTGTGTGTGTGTGCGCGTGTGCGTGTGCGTGTGCGTGCGCGTGTGTGCGTGCGTGCGCGAGAGAGAGATGGTATGGAACCTATAGTGAGTGGTGGGGGGTAGAGGGAGTACTGACAGTGAAGGAATGATGCTGGAGAACTGATGAGAGGTACCATGGCGGAGAGAGATGCATATCCAGGGAGGTGGAGCATTGGCGGACAGATATCCAGAGAGGTGGAGAGATAGGCAGATATCCAGAGTGGTGGAGAGATAGGCAGATATCCAGAGAAGTGGAGAGATAGGCAGATATCCAGAGAAGTGGAGAGATAGGCAGATATCCAGAGAGGTGGAGAGATAGGCAGATATCCAGAGAAGTGGAGAGATAGGCAGATATCCAGAGAGGTGGAGAGATAGGCAGATATCCAGAGAAGTGGAGAGATAGGCAGATATCCAGAGAGGTGGAGAGATAGGCAGATATCCAGAGAGGTGGAGAGATAGGCAGATATCCAGAGAGCAGACCTATAACGGATTTAAAAATAAACTATTTTCAGTGCATCACACATGAGCAAAACTAACACATACTGTAGGTGGAGAGTTCTCCTGCGTTGCACAGTCTTATGGCAGTTGGCACAACTCTGGTCTGTATTTATGTTCGTTTTCGTTGTATGTTCTGCGGTAGAGTGAGCGTCTAGCTGTAGCCCGCCATCAAGTGGATGGGAGGGGTCTTTCCAGAATGGCATGCTGTTGAATTTGTTTCCGCGTCCTCCTCTCTGCAAACTGCCTTCAACCCATCCATCTCTTGGCCCAGCCGCAGAGCTGGCCTTCTTGACGATCTTATTGAGATCTTGTGCAGCTCCCAGGCCTTGATGCCACCTCGCCAGCATGCCACAGCCTAGAACAGGATGCTCGCTATACAGTACATACTGATGGAACATCCTCATTAGCCTGCATCCTGCACACAGCCTCCTCGGGAGGTACAGACAGCTCTGTCCCTTTTGCTGAACACGGCCTCATTCCAGTATTATCATATCATGTTTTGCACAAAAATAAAGAAAATAAAGGAATAACAGCTTTGCCTTGTACAGAGAGATTGCATTAAATTAAAATTGCACATTTGCTGTGCGTGACTGCATGCATAATGTTTTCTCAGAAAAAATAAGCTGTCTTGTTTATTGGAACACATACATCTTCAGAATAACATGCATTCTGATAGTTGTACTTGAATGTTGACGTGAAATCATAATCCTGTTTAGTGTTTCATTAGCGAGGGCCTAGCAAACAATACAGCTCATACTTATGGATACCAAGGATTCGACAATGATGTCACCTCAGCAAGCATGGTCAGGACCTGGACGAATTAGTGACGTCTCAATTAGGGCCAGATCAAGTCAAACCAAGATCTGGCCCAGAACATCACCTGATTTCAACCAACATATAATGACTTAAAGATCATCCTCATATGGGCTGTGATCTGGCCTAGTCCTGAACGTCACAGGAGGACGTCGTCATGACGTCATTTGGCTTGCAGGGACTGCTACAACGCAGAAGTAGCACACACGTAGATTAGAACGTTATACCAAAGCATTATGCTTGAAGCTGAGTCTTGTGACATCACTGACAAATCCTTGGACATGTTATGGACTTAACTTGTCTCCTCTGTTTATACCAGTAAGATGCCCTGAGGGCGAGAAGCGACCTCGCCCGATGCAAGGACGTTGCCTGTGCATATTTGTATACCACTGATGGGGAAGCTCTGATTTTCATAACCATTCATGTATAGAACTGTGTCAGTGAGCACGCACACCTTCTGAGCTGTTCCCCCTCTTTCTTAACTCGTAGTGTCTTTCGAGATGGTTACTCACCATCTCCAGCGTGCGTGCGTGCGTGCGTGCGCGTGTGTGTGTGTGTGTGTGTGTGTGTGGACTGATATACAGTATGTCTATTTTTATGTGTGTCTCTACCACTTTCACCCTCTCGCTGTGTGTGCGCTGAGCAGTTAGATAGTTGGTTACATTTTAATAGTGCTGCCATCTCTGGGTGGTTTCTTAGTGAGGGCCAATACAGACTGACACACTCACTGAGCCGTGACAAGAGACAAGACAGATGGGGCAAAGATAGCTCTCTCTCTATCTCTCTCTCTCGCTTGCGCTCTCGCTCTCTCTCTCTCTCGCTCTCTTGCTCTCTCTCTATTTATCTCTCTCTCTCTCACTGACTCTCTCACTCTCTCACACACACACACACACACACACACACACACACACACACACACACACACACACACACCGTAGATATAGAACAAACCACAGAAGTTGTTTGGCCTACAACAGGTTGACCACAAGGGACTGTTTCAAATACATATGTGTTGTTTAGAGGCCCCTCATTGCCAGAAAGGTATATATAATATCTTAATGATACATGTTTATCACATGCCTTTGGGCATGGGTTCGATCCCAGGCACCGCCAACTCAGTGTATGAGTAGCACAGCTTTTGTGCGGCAAGTCGTGCGGTGTAGGTGTGGCACTCCAGATGAGTGCACTTTGTAGATGAGCTGATTGTCTGAGGGGGTCTCTGGGACGGTCTAACGTCTGGCTCACTCTGTTCTTTGTAGATGAGCTGATTGTCTGAGGGGGTCTCTGGGACGGTCTAACGTCTGGCTCACTCTGTTCTTTGTAGATGAGCTGATTGTCTGAGGGGGTCTCTGGGACGGTCTAACGTCTGGCTCACTCTGTTCTACCTCCTTTTTACATGTCGTTCTGCAACAACACACACACACAGAACAGAATACCCAAAGTCACAACATATTTTCATTTATTTATTTTGATCAAATTCATATTTCTCAGTCTGTATATGAATTCCATAAGGCTTGTTGTCAAATCACACCTCAGGCAATGTGGCTTGTCATGACTTAAAAAAGAGACAGAAGACTCGTTCCCTTGTGTCTTGTGCCCCCTTTTCCTTTACGATTCACATCAGTCACTACACCTTCCCTCCTTCACTGCATATATGGAACACAATGCAAATGTTTCACTCAGACTCCATGTTTCCAGAAAAAGCCGCCGCTGTCATGGCGTCAAGCATTTTTAGCTCCATCAGTCCTAGAAAAACCTTCCTGCAGGGGTAGGAGGAGGACAGGATGCTCTCTGGAGGAGGTGTGTGTGTGTGTGTGTGTGTGTGTGTGTGTGTGTGTGTGTGTGTGTGTGTGTGTGTGTGTGTGTGTGTGTGTGTGTGTGTGTGTGTGTGTGTGTGTGTGTGTGTGTGTGTGTGTGTGTGTGTGTGTGTGTGTGTGTGTGTGTGTGTGTGTGTGTGTGTGTGTGTGTGTGTGTGTGTGTGTGCGCACGCACGCACGGACGCTAGCGCACGACATGCACACAGTGCCAATGTCTGAGCCATATTCGTTTCTGTTCCTTGATTGTTTTGATTTGCTCAGCCTCACAGTAGCCTGATTGGCAACGTATATCAGTGCATGGGTCTGAGAACACAGTGGGATTGTGTGTTTGTCCATGCCTGGAACCACTCCCAGGAGAGGCCAGCAGACAGATGATCATGCCCAGGATTCTCTTTTGCGTATTAAATATCAATTGTATCTTTTTATTTGGTGGCTTCAGGGCAGGGGTAGGTCTATTTTGGAATGGAAGCGAAAAGCATCCGCTGTCTACCAGTAACACTGTGTGACAGTCCTGCGGCAGTCCAGCAAATCATTGATAAGAGCCGCCCCATTACACAGTGGTGTAAAGTAACTAAGTACATTTACTCAAGTAATGTACTCAAAGGGACACTTCACCATTTTTGCAAAAAAAAACTTTTTCATGTGAAGGACCCCTAAATCAACATTTATTAGGCCACGGACCCCCCATTTACAAACATTATGCCAGTGACCCCGATAAGGGAAGATTTTTACGGCTATAGCAGTGATTCCGAAACATATTAATTTCATGGACCCCCAGTTTCACACGCATTATGCTACGGACCACCAATTTAATTTCTATCTCTGGTACAATTTATATTGTAAAACCACTGTTAATTTAACTCTGAGAGTGTACAAATGGATCCATTTGTACACTCTCAGAGTTATAGACCCATAAGGGTCCATTTGGTTCCTAACTATCTATAATTGAGCTATATTTTTTGTTGAGGTATTTATACTTGAGTATTTCCAATTTCCAGTCATTTTACTTCTACGCAAATATTTCACTTTTACTCCACTACATTTATTTGAAAACTTATTTTGATGATTATTACAAAACATACAGTAACCACTTCACCCGTATATACATTTATTTTTGGCTATTTTCAAAGGATTTGTATACATTTGAAAACTTGAAATGGGACGTTCCACATAATGGGTGCTTTTACTGGTAGCGAAGTAGTTCTACATTGCAGTATTGATACTTTTACCTAAGTAAAACATGAGTACTTTTTCCACCACTGCAACTATAGCAAGCGGCTGCAGTTGTCAGATAATGGTTGTCATCACCCTGCAGCTACTTCGTTTGACTGTGATCCAGTGGATTTGGATGCAACACAGCAAACAGCAGGTCACAGACATGTGCGTGCACGACTGCACGCTGTCCATCATGCCTTCTCTGCGACATGCTCTGAGTTCACAGTCCTCAAGGCTGTTATAACGTAAACAGTAAAGCCTCGTCCCATGATCAAGAAATATTCCCATTCAAAAATATACAAAATATGATTATGATAAAGACTCTTTGTCGAAAGGTTAACCCAATTTGGGTGGAAACCCCTTTTGGTGTTAGCATTATGTTATGCTTTAGCTATTGAAAAATAGCAGATCTACAAGCCACGAGCTTGTAGGTCTGCTATTTTTGAAAAATCGAAGAACGACTGACAGAAACATAGCTTTTTCAGAAAACTGTCAGGATGTAGAAGACATTTTTAGAATCTGATCTCAGGTCAAAATGGGTGAATCTATAATAAAGCCTTGACTGGGAGCTTTTCAAAGTTACAGTGCACGGACTTTTTTTGATATTGCCTTATCCACTGTTTGCTCCTGCACCTGTCATCCAGTAGATGTGCCACTTCTACTCTTTCTCTAGTGTCACCCATTAAAAAATCCCACAGTATGATAAGTCATACAGAGCCACCTCCCTGACAGATTGACTGGAGCCTGGACTTTTTTGGAACACATTTCTTATATTAACTGACTTAAAATTATAACCAGTAAGACGCCTGAGGTCCCGTGCACTGGCCATATATGGAGCGTGTCTTGAGTGTACAGGGTTTGATGAGGTCAGATCAACATATGGAATGTCAGAACAGGTCAGCTCCATATATGGAGATCTAAGGGTGGCAGCAGGGGCAGTGTCTTGAGTGTACAGGGTTTGATGAGGGCCCAGGTAGGTCCAGGACTTAATTTCCGGGCCTGTTGAGAACTCTAGTTATGTTTATCTGCACAAATAACTTTGGGGCAGGCCCGTCCAGAGTATAAATGGACAGGTATCAGTCAAAAGGGAGACATCGAAGAGGAAGGATGGATGGGAAAGGATCATCATATGGAATGTCAGAATCAGGTCGCATTTACTATGATCCCTGAATTACTATCATCCCTGATGATGTCATAGTGATGTCATGAGACCTGGGCACAATATATGGGGGCATTCCCCATGTATGGGGATTTTGAGTGACTGACGGACAAAAAACTTACGATTCTATAGTTAACTGCGACCTTCGGTAGCAATACAAATTTTGACTTTTGAATGGGAATTCATTTTTTCGCCGAGGTGGCTGGTAAGTTTGACGTCAGACTTTGTTACTTGTCTAAGACTAAGAAATAGAAATGTACCATATTTCATCACTAAGGAAGAGCCCTAGTGTGTGTATGATTGAGGCCAGGTCTCACCGGAGCCAGCCCCTCTCAAACCATATTCAACCTATCACACCATGTCTCTCTCTCTCTCTCTCTCTCTCTCTCTCTCTCACTCACTCACTCACTCACTCACTCACTCACTCACTCACACACACACAGGGGTCGGGAGTGCTTGGCTGTGTTAGTGTGGACTGTGCACGAGGCGTGTATTGACCTCTCTGAGGTACCGAGACTAGGGGAGGGAGGGGCAGATGATTTGTGATTCTGCCCCTATCAGGACATACTGTCTGTAACTTGCACAGCGCTGAGTCTGCTGAAGTGGACTTCACAGCGTTCTGCAGGGCCGTCTGAGCTTGTTCAGCGGTGCCTCTCGTGGCTCAAATGCGCTTTAGACAGAGTGCCTCCGTCGGGGTGTCCGAAAACAAGCGATTCCCCCACTCATCCTAGGTATACACATTTAGCCTCCCTCTCGTGGTCATCATCACCTGTTCACTCATCTCTTTGTCCCCATCTCATGGGTCATTTTACCCCCTTTAACTGTTTACCTTGCTTGTCCCCTCCACGCCCATTTTATTTTCTGGTTCTCTGCTAATCACGTCTCTTCTCCCCTCCCTTTTGCTCTGCCTCCTCCTATCCTCACCTCCCTTCTCCTCTGCTGCCTCCTCTCTTGTCCTATGCCCTCTTCTGTCTTCCCTTCACTTCTTTGCCCTTTCCTCTCCTCCCACCGTAAGGTTGTGATGATGGCAGAAAAAGCCATAGTGACAGAAAACAGCCCTATCTCCTCGCCTCCAGACAGACAGACTTTTTCAAGTGTGTGTGTGTGTGTGTGTGTGTGTGTGTGTGTGTGTGTGTGTGTGTGTGTGTGTGTGTGTGTGTGTGAATGCGTGTGTGTGTGTGCGTGCGCATGTGTGTGTTTTATTTCCTGCAAGCGATGGCTGACATTTTGAAGGGCAAAACTCTCTCCTGCTATCCAAGTTCTTCTTTGTCTCAAGGCCTAGCCCAGGGGGTTGATGAGACCCAGCATAACTGGACCTCAATTTGCCTCTCTGCCATGTGTGTGTGTGTGTGTGTGTGTGTGTCCATGCATGTGTGCCAATCTTTCCACCACACGAACAAGTCACAATTGCTAATCAGGCCTACAAGGCTCGCCCCAAAGAGGGAGAGAATTGGAGAGGAGTGAGCGAGTGAGTGCTTTACTACTTGGTCCTCGTCACTGAAGCAGAGATAAAGACGAGTGAAGGAATGGACGGACGAGAGAGAAGGGATAAACGGTGTATGTGCGTGCACTCTGTAAAGAGAGAGAGAAGGGATAAACGGTGTATGTGCGTGCACTCTCGCCAGCCTGATGACGAGCTGTTAGCTGTCCTCTGTGGCATGACACGTGTACACCTCTATTTCTCTCTGCCCCCCCCACCCCCCCTCCTCATTCTTTATCTCTCTCTCCATAAGGCACTAATGAATATTTGAGACCGACAGGCGTACCGCTCCACTTCTTTGTTTCCAGGGACACAATGTACTTCTAGGGGTTAATGTGCGTGTGTGCAACTATCTTGATTGGAATTAGAGGCTTTCATTCGTGTGTGTGTGTGTGTGTCACATTCCATGTGATGGATTGATGATAATAATTAAAACTACAAATATTGCACCGCTATTGTGTGCCTCCACCCGACCAGTTGCAGTTTACATCCATGTCTGCCAGACTCATATGTTATCTGTAAGGCTTTGAAGGATTTTTTGAAAATATTGTTTTTTGTATGTATGTAGAAATCCCCTCGAGGCGTTGAGATATGTTCACGGTATACATTTATGAGCCTATTATTAAAGTGACATTTCACCGCTGGATGAAACTGCAGTAACTCAAAATGTTAATAGTATTTGTAGTAGATAACATTAGCACAATTTGAAATTTGCACCCTAGGTCCAGAAAAAATAATGAAGTCTGTGTTTGACTAAGGTTTGACTGGATTGCTGAATTCCTACAATGGCCATAATGCTTTGGTGCACTGCCCCTCCTTGTGGAGAGGGGGAGGCTGCGTGGAGGTGGGACTTGTAGTCCAGGAAGGACGTCACATTTTCATGACACATTTTGGTCATGTGTACAAAGAGGCTCTACGCACGCCAAAGTCCTTGTGGCAGTGCCGGCACACGGGAGAAAACTGTAGAGGAGATCTTGAATAAACAAGAAGGTGGCCGCACACACCAATAGCTAGAGTACCAATATTTATTAGGACAGCAGGTAAGACAGGAATATCCAACGTTTCGGCGGTTAAGCCTTCATCAGGGAATACAGGGCACATAATGGTTCACACTTAAATAGGGTGCCAGAGAGTCATGCAACCAATCAGAAGGGGGTAGGGGAACACGGGTTAAATAAGACCTGTCCCTGTGATATGAGAGGTAGGGATCATGGTCATGTGGTGTCTCAAGTTCACATACAAGAGTCTCAAAAATGACTAAGGCCTCCTAAGAGGCTCTGGAATAAACATTCCTTGTCATGGAGACACTACAATGTATATAAGAGTTACAGCAGAAAAGCAAAAGTGAAATAAAGAACCATATAACAGCGATATATATACAAAGATAAAAAGTAAGGTTAAAAGAAGGGTTTACCAAAGATTAATTAAAAGGTTAAGTATCAAAAAATATTTTGATTGTAATTTATTTTTACAAAAAGGATCTGAGGTCAAAATCTACCTTAAGGCCAAGGGGAGATAGTGTTTTTAAGGACTGAATCCAGAAAGCTTCGTGTTTAAGCAGAAGCTGATCAATCTGTCCTCCTCTTCTAGATACAGACACTTTTTCTATGCCTATATAATGTAGAGAGGATACAGGGTGGTTGGCTTCCACAAAATGGGCGGCAACAGGATATATAATATTCTTGCACCGAATAGTGCTACTGTGCTCAGCTATGCGTGCTTTTAATTCACGCGAAGTCATACCTACATATGCCTTGCCACAAGGGCATGTCAGAAGGTAAATGACAGCCCTAGTTGTGCAGGTAATAATGCCTCTGATGGGGATATTTTTACCAGAATGAGGATGCTTAAATTTATGACATTTTCGAGTGCTGTTGCATTGGGCGCAAGAGCCGCATTTATAGTTGCCGTTAGGAATAGGAGCCAATACACGTTGAGTAGGGGTTGGGACAGGGGGTAAATCGGACTTGACCAAGTGATTTCTAAGACTCTGACCACGAGAGAAAACAATCAGAGGAGGTTTGGAAAAGACTGAGTATTGTTTTCTGACTGTCTGTGAAATAAATCAGACCTGGGTTTTTGATTGATTTTATCCAGGGCGTTGTCAATCTGGGTATTAGAATAGCCCCGTTCTTTAAATTTAGCCTGCATATTTGTCAAGTGCCGGTTCAAATCCGTAGGTTTCTTGCAAATACGTTTGTCTCTGCAAAATTGGCTATACGGTAAGCTGTTTTTTAGATGTAGAGGGTGACAGCTGTCAGCTCTCAGTAGGCTGTTTCGGTCAGTTGGCTTGGTGTAGAGGTCAGTATATAAAACACCATCTTCTCCCCTGCAGATCAGTAGATCCAGAAAGTTCAAAGAATGAAAATCGAAAGACATGGTAAATGGCACCATATTTAAGTGTGAACCATTATGTGCCCTGTATTCCCTGATGAAGGCTTAACCGCCGAAACGTTGGATATTCCTGTCTTACCTGCTGTCCTAATAAATATTGGTACTCTAGCTATTGGTGTGTGCGGGCCACCTTCTTGTTTATTCAAGATCTCCTCTACATTTTGGTCATGAACATGGCGTTGTGACTAAAATATCTTAAAACACACAAAACCCCCAGGAAAGTGTTTCTTGTGTCCTAAATATAATTAAAATAAGATCTCGTTGCAAAAGGGGTGAAGTGGCTCTTTAAGTTATACATATACTCATACATATAACGGCACACATGCAGGAAAGGACACACTGCATCTTTGTCATTAGTGCTCCACCATTCTTACGAATCTCAATTTTCCTCCGCAACAATTAAGATCACAATTCTCACACGATTCTCATTTGTTCCATGGAAATATTTATTATCTTTAGTCTGTAGTTGCTGAACATTACTACAGTAAAAATGTGGCACCTGGAGCCAACTACTGTGGCTTTAAACAGACAACATCAAAGTGCTTGACTTGAACCTCTTAAAGTCTCTCTCTTGTAGCAAAAATGAATAACAGCCAACTAGTGCTGCACGATTCTTGCTCAAATTTAGAAGTGAGATCGCATAGGTGTCTGAATCTAGATCTCAATCTTTTTTTTCGATGAATTGCGCAGCATTATTTGTCATATTCTGCCCACAGCAAAAGGAAGAAAACATATGTGCAGTTTCCTATCCTCCCCCTAGAGGGAGCACTTAGCTGTGTGGGACCGGTGCACTACCAAGGACGTTCACACTGAATAACGTATTAACAGTACAGAAACCTTATCAAAACCACTAGATGCACAGGAGTTTGTTTCCCTCTTTCTCCCTCCCTCTCACTGAATGTGTTCCATTTGTTTTTCTGTCTCTCTCCCTCTGACTGTATCTGGTTTTCTGTTTCTCCCTCGTCATCTTTTTTTCCCCTTCTGTTTTTGTTTCTGTATCTCTTTCCAATCTCTGACAATCTTTTTCTCATTCTCCATTTCTGCACAGTTTGTCTCTCTCCCACAGTCCTGTCTGTCTGTCTGTCTGTCTCTCTGTCTCACTCACGCTCTCTCCTTGACATGCTTTCTAACATGTCTTTCTCTCTCGCTCTGTCTCTTGTTGACTGTCTCTCGCCATGTGCACATTGTTTCCTGCATCAGTCTCTCGTTCTCAGTATTGCTGTGGGCTTCACCATAAAACGTGTGTGTGTGTGTGTGTGTGTGTGTGTGTGTGTGTGTGTGTGTGTGTGTGTGTGTGTGTGTGTGTGTGTGTGTGTGTGTGTGTGTGTGTGTGTGTGTGTGTGTGTGTGCGCGCGCTGCATGTTCTTGAGGGTGAGGCTAGGTCTGTCTATTCTGGCCTGTCTGTGTCCCCTGGGCTGTGAAGGACATAGCAGCAGGGGGTGGTGAGTCAGGTGTGTGTGTGTATGTGCGCGCGGCTGAGACATTTTGTAGCAGTCCAAGGTCACCTCTAAAATGAGGTGGATGAGACATGGAAGCATTTGTATCCTGACCCCATCCATCTCCCCTCTTCAACTCCATCACCTTTGTTTGCCTTCTTTTATGAGCTGCTCTTATCGCTTCATGTCTTCTCTCCATTTGGATATACCGCCCTGCTACTACTGCCTCCGTCCTCTCCCACTCTCTTTGATTCACTCTTTCACTTTCTTATTCGATTTCCCATCTAGTTTATTCTACCATATCTCTCCCTCCCTCCCTCCCTCTCTCTGTCTCTCTCTCTCACATACTCTATCCCTCCCCCCCCCCCTCTCTCTCTCTCTCGCTTCCTTTTGTAATTAGCTGGTGTAATTGCTGTAGTAAATCTTCACTGCTGTCCCAAGGAGAGTGGTTGATATAGGGCTGATTTAATAAGCACAGCATAGCAACTCACCTCTAGCTCTGTGTGTGTGTGTGTGTGTGTGTGTGTGTGTGTGTGTGTGTGTGTGTGTGTGTGTGTGTGTGTGTGTGTGTGTGTGTGTGTGTGTGTGTGTGCTCTGTTGTTTGCAATGGGGATTTATGAGCTGTTTGTGTGGTTTCAGCAGGTGGGTATATGAGTTCAAGGTGATGCTGTGTCTGTGTGTCGGCTCGGCTGTAGCGCACCTTATCAGCAATGCAGGCAGCATAGCCTGCATGTGTGTGCGTGTGTGCGCACATTTGGATGTGGGTTTGTGTGTATGTATATTTGTGTGTATGTGCATGCTCCATCAGTGATGTGTGCGTCATCACAGTAGACCTTCACGGCCAGGAGAGCAGAGGGAGGTCAGAACGGCCCTGAGAGAATATCTCTCTCTCTCTCTCTCTCTCTCTCTCTCTCTCTCTCTCTCTCTGCTCTCCCACTTTTATCCTCATCAAAAACCCATATTCAGTGTATATCCTGTCACTGCCTTTAATTGACAGCCATAGACATTAACACCTGTGCACACAACGCTCGTGCACACACGCACGCACGCACGCACACGCACGCACGCGCACACACGCACACGCACACGCACACACACACACACACAAACACACACACTTTATGTCCTGGGGTTGGTATGTGGTAATGTGAAGGTAATAAATAGTGTAGCCAAGTATTAGCTTTTGGTGATGTTGTTTAGCTGCAGTACACCAATGTTTCCATTAGAGGGCACTGTGACTCCACACATAAACAGTTTGTTCACTGAGAGAAGAGCCACACTCACTACTGTTGATAAAATACAACAATAATCACTACATCAAGAGGAGGGCAAGAGGTCATGGTGTTGAAATACATTTATTTTGTCAAGGGGAGGAAAACCAATTTTATATGCTACCTATTTTATGTAGCTTTCATATTGGAGTGAATGTGGACATGTAGTGGCGTTCTCCATCATTAAAGTTGCTGCTCCTGGTCTAGAGTGTTTGTACAGTAAGAAACATTGTTTTTATCTTTTACCTGTAAGTTCAAAATAAAGTCAAGAATTCATATAGGATACAAGATAAACAAGTCAAATTGGAAGTGATGACACAAATACATCAGCAGGCAAATTTGAACCACTGAATTTTAACACCTGAAAATGTAGGCTATTTTTATGTAGGTTTGCTACTGAACAAACAGTATAGCAAGGATTACTATCAGAATATAGAGCTTTAACTTTTAAACTAGAACATATGACTTACACTACCTACTACCTACACTACCTACATTGTTTGTTTAGTACTAGTGTTGTACTGTAAGACTGATTTAAAAAAGAATAATAATTTATATAAAGATATTTTCACACACCCTGTCTAGCATAAAGTTAAACAAAAATATTTAAGTCATCATAAAAAACCTATATAATAATATACAAAAGTTTGGTGGTGTTTATGACCGCATAAAATCTGATTTAAACAAAGCCAGCAGACCAAACGTGAAATAAAAATGGACACATTATATCATTCTGATGTTGTGCTTATTTTAAGTATCATTGTTGGCACTCTTCATCCACCTGGAGAGCAGATTTATGGGGTTGAACACCTGATTTTAGGTCCTTGGAATAAATAAATAAATTGCAGTTGCAGTGGCGCCGTTCATGCACCAGGGGTGCGCAGTTGAGCAGGGTCTTAGCCCCACCCCCGGACCCTCCCCCGGCATCCTGGCCCTCCCACATCCTGCCCCCGCTCCCCCTCCTGCCTGCCCCACCCTGCCATCTGGTCCTTCTCACACACGCACGCACACACACACACTGCCAGGAATCCTTTCTCTCCGCTTCCTTTCACAGTGGAAAAACAGGATGAAGGGGCTCTTTCAGTCCCAATGTTACCGTGGAAACCCCCTTATTCTTCTGCTGTCAAGCACACTTAGTCTATGTCACACACACACACACACACACACACACACACACACACACACACACATAAGATACAAGCAGTGACAGAATGTTGGACATTTAAAGTTTAAAGGGACCAAGTTTCAGCTGTCCTTTTGTCCACCATAGTTTTAGCCTTCTGTTTAGTTTGGACAAAGACGCACATGGCTGCCCCCCTCCCTTCCTCCCCACTTCTTTCTCTCTCGCTCGCCCTTCTTTCTTTGTCTCATTTCATCGTCCATATATAGATAATGTGAGATTTTCACACTAAACTCGGTTCAACATTATAAACCACAGGAAAATGCGTCTTTATTGAAGTGAAAACTTTGCCCAAAGTGCATTTCTACTCCCCCATCTACACACAAACACACACAGGCTGTGAGCACGCACGTACACACACACAAACCGCTGATGAGTCAGCCTGGTGAAATTCTAAACCTTCTCCTCTGTTCCAGTTTAGTTGAACTCTTTACTGGAATGTTTTTGTTGAAGGGGGGGAAAGGAAAGGGGAGAAAATGTTTAGTTTAAAAAGTTATATAAAAGTTTGAAGTTGCTCTTCTACTGGCTCGCCACTGGAGGGCCCACAGACGCCACAGGCTGACACACACACACACACACACACACAAGCGCGTTCACACACCCACACAAACACACACACGCACACACACACACACACAATGGAGCCTGTCATCTGCAAGCTTTTAGCGAGTTTAAAAATAAACCACAGCAAAGGCAAGGAGTGGTGATGAGAGGATGGATAGGCCGAATGAAAAGACGAAGAGAAAGCCAGGGAATAAAAAGAGAGAAAGAAAGAGAGTAGGGGGAGGTTATGATTTCTCGTATGGGGTTGGAATTGTTGTGCTCGGGGGTTGTGGTTACAGTTAGAAGAGAGTTTATAGAATGTACGTTCTTTCTCCTCTTTCTCTCCACACCTCCCTTTCATCGCTTTGTTTATCTACCTTTTCCACTGCCCCCCCCCCATCCCCTTCCCCTTCCCCTCCGGTCTCCCTCGGAGGCTAGGCGAGCCATTACCTCCAGCAACACCACTCAGTTTGTCCTTTTAAGGAGTGAGAAGGAGAGAAGAGCGGGGGATGAGGAGGTGGAGGGAGCGTAGGGGTGAGGAAGGACACACACTCAGGTCTGCTGACTGATAAACAGACAGTCCTTTGTGCAGATGGACACGCACTCACACTCCCTCGCACACACACACACACACACACACACTTAGTTATATATTGATGGGGATCATTGCATGACTCACACACACACACACACACCCGCCCCCACTCTTAATTAAAAACAGGAGTTAGAACTGAAATTTTGTTACACAAACGCATGTGCGAGCGGGCACACACACACACACACACACACACACACACACACACACACACACACACACACACACACACACACACACACACACACACACACACACACACACACACACACACACAGACAGACACCCAACTCAATGCCAGGCAGCTGTTGGGGAGGAGGGGGAGGGGTACCAGGAAAAAGTGTCTCTGGACAAAGAGGCCTTTTTGTGTGTGAGGGGGTAACAGACTGGCAGCTGGAACTGTAAAACATGTGGATGTTAATACAATACACTGTCTTGAGTGTGTGTGTGTGTGTGTGTGTGTGTGTGTGTGTGTGTGTGTGTGTGTGTGTGTGTGTGTGTGTGTGTGTGTGTGTGTGTGTGTGTGTGTGTGTGTGTGTGTGTGTGTGTGTGTGTGTGTGTGTGTGTGTGTGTGTGTGTGTGTGTGTGTGTGTGTGTGTGTGTGTGTGTGTGTGTGTGTGTGTGTGTGTGTGCGTGCGTGCCCCTGCCTGGTCATACGTGTGTGTTGTTCCACGTTTAGCCTGTTTCTGCCTCTGTCATCTCCTCTCCTTCCCCCCGCGGTGACTAAGAGCTGCTGTGGCCGCAGTGCTTCATAGCGGCCACCGGGGGCAGCATAGGCTCATAAATGAATACCCTGTGCATGTGGAAGCCAGAGTGCGGCCATTTTACAATCGGCACACCAGACCCCATTTTATGAATCAGTCATGATGTCAGCATCGCTAGACTGGGTGTGATTGGCTAGAGCGCAGCCAGCACTGTAGATGTTATGGATGTTGTAGACGCACACAATTCACAAACCTTCCTCTCTCCATCTCCCTGGTACACATATGGACACATGCACACACTCTGACACTGTCCCTCTGACATGATGCTCAGGTCATGTGTGTCACATAGTATACTGGATTAAGTCACAGTATGGGATTATATGCTATACCCAGATTTGGCCTAGAACTCCACTGTGGTGGCATCATGTATGTGCACATGCATGCATACACGTGCGAGTGTGTGCACATGCATATGTGCACATGCATGCGCGTACATGTGCGGGTGTGCAGTGTGTGGCCTCCACTTGTTTATTTCATTCTGTCTCCGTGTCTGTTGTTGTTTCACACAAAGCTAGATTTCACTGTGTGAGATGTTCTCTGACCCTTCTGTCTTTTTTTATCCAGAATTATGTTTGTCACAACAACTCAGCATCCAAGTAATTTCCTGTGTGTGTGTGTGTGTGTGTGTGTGTGTGTGTGTGTGTGTGTGTGTGTGTGTGTGTGTGTGTGTGTGTGTGTGACTGTGTGACTGTGTGTGTGTGTGTGTGTGTGTGTGTGTGTGTGACTGTGTGTGTGTGTGTGTGTGTGTGTGTGTGTGTGCGTGTGCGTGCGCGTGCGCATGTTTGTGCCTGCTGCTTCCTCATGATGCTTCCTCTCGGCTGTCCTGAAGGATGTTCCTGTGTGTGTGTGTGTGCGCATGCATGTGTGTGTAAAATGGTAGATTTCCTGTCCTGCATTCAGCAGGAGAGTGCTGCTGGACACAATAGTATTTACAATCTATATGTGGCTGATACTCGGCGCACATTACACACGTGATATAAACCACATGATATCTAGCCGGTTAACACAATACAACATCTGTGTAATTGTCACCGGCAAGCCGATTACAACTTCATGACGAGTCTTGGACAGAGACATAAGGAGACTGATAGGAAGTGATTCACTGGGAGAGACAATGGGGCTCAGTGAGGCAATGGTGTGTGTGTGTGTGTGTTTATATTACTATACTTGTGAAGACCAAATGTCCCCACAAGTACAGTAATATTTGATAAATGCAGCAGACCATTTTCCTGGTCCTAAGAAGATTCTTATGATGACGGGTCAGGTTTAGGGTTACAGTTTTCCCTATTAAATAGGCTACTTTTTAATGCTGACCGACCTCGAATTCTGATGTCCTCACAAGTCCAGTAATACAAACGTGTGCGCGCGTGTGTTCCATCTGAAGGGTCCAGCGAAGAGATGGGGACCTTGTTAGCGGACCGGCTGACTGGACTGACTGTGTGTGTACGTACTGTTCAACTGAGTGAATGAGGGGAGAGAAGTTCAGCTTGTTAACAGACTGTCTGACTGAGTGTCTTCTCTCCCACTGAGACAAAGCCCTGCTTGACTGGACGGACAGATGGATGGACGGATGACTTGTTTTCTCCTCCACACAAAGTCTGGAGAACGACAGCGTCGTTGTGTGTAAAGCGGAGCCACTGAAAAGCACGGCTAGCATATGTCATCAGTAATCTAATATACTAAATGCCTAATGTAACTGTTTTCACTGAGGAAGTTAGAAGCGAGGTTCGCTGGCTGAGAGAAGAAGAGAGAATATATATTGTCTGGTTTTGAAACCAGTTGATTTTGTTATAATGTATCAGAACTTGCTAATAAGTAGACATACAGTAGTGTGGTTCAACTAGTGTGTGTGTGTGTGTGTGTGTGTGTGTGTGTGTGTGTGTGTGTGTGTGTGTGTGTGTGTGTGTGTGTGTGTGTGTGTGTGTGTGTGTGTGTGTGTGTGTGTGTGTGTGTGTGTGTGTGTGTGTGTGTGTGTGCGTGCGTGCGTGTGTGCGTGCGCACCAATAGCAGTCTGGTTTCTTTGTCTCACTCCAGACAGCTAGGCTCATCTCGGTAAAACACTTAATGTTAGCCTGTAATATGAGGTCATCGGCAGCCAATTGGAGCAGGTGGGCAGCTAGTGAATATGGCCGTAACATGTATTTTCATTGTTTTCTAGTGTGTGTGTGTGTGTGTGTGTGTGTGTGTGTGTGAGAGAGAGAGAATGAGTGTGGGAAACCGATTGAACACATGCATACCGTTTCCTGTCTGGCTGCTGTCCAGGCCGTGATCCTTGCTTCCTGTTCTGTCTGTGAAGAGAAGAAAAGAGGGACAGAGAGAAGGAGAAATTACTGAACTCCACAGATAGAATTATACAAAGGCTGCTGAGTGGAAATGTACAGACATGCTCAAGTTGAGAGTAGACAGGATGGATAATGGAATAAAACCTAAACGTGATTGTAAAGCCTTATTTATACATTGACGTTGATGGGGTCACATGCCAAACTCAGCCGATATACAAGCTCACAATGTATCTCCATGTGTTTTTTTCCTGAGCTTGTACATCTGATATTTTCAACCGGCGACACCGCCTTAAGGGCCCTCAAAAAGGCTGTGCCGGTTCTCAAGTTACGTGGGTTACAGACATACAGAGACATGGCACATTTTTAGATAGACTAGAGCAGTGCCCGTTGGGCAATGGCCTACTTGGAATGATGCAAGTTGGAAATGAATGCCCCACCCAGTTATTATGTCTGTGTCCCTTTTATGCCCATATATGGAGTTCTTTGTCAGGCATGCCCAAATATGGAGTCTATGCAGATGTCAGAACAGGCCAGCTCCATATATGGAGATAATAGGGGTGATCAGGTCTAGAGCCCAGGCAAAGGCTTTTGTGCTGGTTCTGGATAACCGGCTATCCGACGGACTCAACACCGGGCGGCACTGCACTCCCTGTGGGGGTGTGGAACACGAGTGTCGAACGGGGCAAACGGTTCTCGAGTTACATGGCTTACAGACATACAGAGACATTTATAGATTGATTTTGATTTTAACTTTTGTGTTCCCTGCCAAAGAGCACCATCATCACAGATATTTAGACTTCAGAGCACCCCTGACCTTTTCTGCTTTTCTTAAACTTGATTATGTCATCTTTAGCTTTACATTATCCTGTAATACAGTGTATGGCACAGTGCTACTGTATGTGTTCAAGCCCATGTGCTTGTGGACCACCCGCATACATCACATTGCACCCTCATACACACAATTCATTCTTCCTCAGTCACAATCCTGACCTTGTCGGAACAATTGCATGTCAAGTGTACCTCTGTCACATGGGTTTGTGTGCAGTATGCCTACTTGCACATAGCCATGAACCCAACTGTGGTTGTTTACTGCCTCACAGCCATAGCCTGGCTCCAGCCCCTAAATCGCTAGCCACATTAAAAAATTATGTTCAGGCAATTTAGGGTCTGGTGACGCTCCCGAAGGAGGTCTCAGACTCGGTTGGAAATCCAACCGACGAATCAGCGTCGTTTCAACTCGATGACGTCAAACAACAGTGCCGTCCAGAAACAAACAAACATGGCTTCCCCCACTGCGGTAACTCACGACTGTATCAATCTGGCTATTAAATCGACGTATGATAAATAGTTTCTTTGAAGACACGACATATTTTACCGCTTTTGTTTACATACTAGTAGCGCTCGTTGGCTGTGTTTGTTTGGTTAGCAAACGGGTTAGCCATAGCCACATGATTGACACAATGCCATCTGCTTTCCTACTATTCTTTTCTGATTTGTTGGTATGAACCAATCACCGAAGACTGCCTCTTTGGCAACGCCCATCCCAGAAACGGTTGTAGTAGGGAGGGCGTTCAGACTGAATAATGGAGTGAAACGAAATGAAAATTCAGGCTGAGTGTCAGGCTATCACAGCCATGGAATGTCCAACCATATCATCTACTTACATATGTGGCGGTCTCCACCAGCCGGGCGTCAGGGAACTCCTTCCCATGCCCTTATCGAACAATTTCACTATAGTTCCATGCCATCCCAAGCCGCTGATTGAGTCATCCCCAGACCTCCATGACACCACACAGCTGGGGGAGCCTGTCAGCCTCCATAACAATCTCTCTCTGAACCTGCTGTCTCTCTGTCTCTGCCCACTCATTCCCCCTCAATCTTTTAATTCTGTTTCAAGGTCATTTTACTCATCTCCCAGCAGCTGCCACTTCCTCAAATCTTAAGAGACCCTAATGGGTCCAATTGTACAATTGTGAGTTGAATTAACATAATTTAAATCCTGTCTCCCATTGTTATCTCTCTACCTATATGTATCTCTCTTTCTCTATCTTTTACTCGCTGCAGCCAAAAAGGAACAGGATGGCGGAGAGGTGAAACAGACACAGAAGAAGAAAGTAAAGGAGTTGAAGGTGCTTGACTCCAAGACTTGCCAGAATCTTTGTAAGTCCAAAAGCATATGTGCGATGAGAGGGTTTCTGCGGTCCCCAGAACAGTGGTTTAGTATTTATTCACTTGTTTAGATGGTTTCTCCCTTTCTGTCCTTTGTCATTATTGTGACAGCATAGTTTTCAGTGGTTTGGTCGTGGCAGGCGTTGGTCCACCAAACAACGCAGTTTCTGAGGTGGTATGTTTTGGGGGTGCTCCAAGATGAACATGTCTCAACTTTAACTCCACCTTGCCTCATGGTGTTGTTAAGAGGGACTTTATTATGCTTAATCATAACATTGGCTATTACGTATGAGAATGACTAAATAATGTGCTTTGTGATGCTCATATTTGAAAAAGCAGCTATATGTGGTCATAGCCTATTAGAGCTCTTAACCTACATAAGCCATTTGACTTAAGAAGTCTGTGTGTGTGTGTGTGTGTGTGTGTGTGTGTGTGTGTGTGTGTGTGTGTGTGTGTGTGTGTGTGTGTGTGTGTGCGTGTGCGTGTGTGTGCGCGCGCGCATACTCCAGCTATTTTCCTAGGTTCATTCCGTCTTCCCTATGAAGAAATCAAAAATGTCATCTTGGAAGTCAATGAGAAGCTTCTGACCGAGTCCATGGTGCAGGTACAGAACTACTCTGGTGTTTGTTTATGGGGACATGTGTAACAACTAATATTTGAATACTCCAACAACACTTACTACTGTATATGTCATGCTTCAAAATTAAATTAAAATTACAAACATTTATTCTAAGCCTCCCAAACCTCTTGCACAATAATATTGTACTGTGTATTATAGTAAAGCCTTAATGCTCTGCATTAGTCGGTAATCAATGTATTCATGGGTGAAAATTGACACGTCCTCCCTCTGCAATGGGACATTTTCCTATGAGCTGACCGGTTGCAGTGGGAACTTTATCTGCCCCGTCAGACATTAATCAGTTCCTGTGTGTCGTTTTTTTTGTATTGTGTTTTTGCTTTTGTGCAGAACATGATCAAACAGCTACCAGAGCAGGAACAGCTGAGTGTGCTGGCAGAGATGAAGGACGAATATGAGGACCTGGCTGAGGCCGAACAGTTTGGAGTGGTGGTGAGTACGTGCACACACACAAAAAAAGTTATCTTGTCTTCTAGAGTGATTTACCAGCTGGCTTGGAAAATATCAGACCGGAACATGTGCAGGGAAATCAATGTGTAGTTAAATGAGGCGTACGAAATGTGAAGATAGTGAGACGGACTTGGGCCGCCGTCAGCCTATTAGACTCGGGAAGAAAACATGAGTAAAACAGGTCACAGTTAAACACAGGATACCTTGTTCGACTATGGAGACCACAAAACGTCCATGACAGTGGTTAACAAAGTGAAGTCTGAGGACCTCCAGGGATCCTTGGAGGGGTTCCAGGGTATCCCCTGTAAAATGCGGAACAGTTTAAACACTTCAGTGCTATGTCCTACAAGCTTACATTGCATCCCAATGTGACTATGTGCTACTTTCACTTAAAAAATGAAAATAAATGGTGCCTACAGAGAATGACACCAGGTTGAAAGTGGTTAATTTCACCACGTGCCAGCCAGGAGTGTGCTTCACATTCTGGCCAGATGTCCAGTGTAAACGTGTATCACCTCACCCTGCTGTCTGTTCTCTTCCTGGCCAGATGTCCAGTGTAAAGCGTCTGAAGCCCCGCCTCCAGGCCATCCTGTTCAAGCTGCAGTTCGAGGAGCAGCTGAACAACCTCAAGCCAGACGTGGTGTCCGTGACCGCGGCCTGCGAGGAGCTGAGGAAGAGCCAGAACTTCACCCAGCTGCTGGAGATCATCCTGCTGGTGGGAAACTACATGAACGCTGGCTCCCGTAACGCCAAGGCCTTCGGTTTCACCATATCCTACCTCTGCAAGGTAACATATACTCATGCGGCGTGTTTGGGACACGGGAGGCTCCCTCTAAACACGCATGTGGCTCCCTCTCCATGCCAAAGCCTTTGAGGTCACCGTGTCAAAAGTGTACTGTAGTGTGAGGACAAGTCAAACGTACAAATTAGTTTCACCACATGTAAAAAGCCTTGCTTTTTACTTCATAATCTAATAGGTAGGCATGCTGACATAACAATCTGAAACGGCAAGAGAAATATATTACATAATTAGACATATGACTGCTTGTGTGATAAGAATGGCTTTTCTGACTCATCAATGTACATTACAGAGGAAACTGAATCACTGCCTTTCACAACAAAGCACTCAACCTTAGACACACACGCAAACAAACAAACACACTTGGCCCAAGTTAACTTTGACTAATTTTGGAACCCCCTCGCTTCCTTCCTTCCTTCATTCTTTCCTTCCCAAAACAACCACCCATCCAATCAGCTGCGTGACACCAAGTCAGCTGACCAGAAGCAGACGCTGCTCCACTTCCTGGCTGATGTGTGTCAGGAGCAGTACCCTGACGTTATGGGCTTCCCTGATGAGCTGGTCCACGTGGAGAAGGCCAGCAGAGGTACAGTAGTCTACCTTCATCCACCTGCTCACACAGTTCACCCGTTAAGACCCGTGGCCCACTCTACAAATGCCTTCTAAATCACTATGTCACTATTTATCAGTGGTGCTCAAACCTTTTCATGTCTAGGGCCCCCAAAATAATATGTATTTGGCCTCCGACTCCCATCTAAAAATATTTAAATAAAATATATAAATAACCCCAGAAGCATATATTTTAGTTGAAACTGTTTAAAAAAATACAACCCATTCATGCTGAGTGCCAAGCACCCCATTTTTACAGGCTTTGGTATGACCTGGCCCGGGGATCGAATCCCCAACCTCCCAGTTTCAGGGCGGGCACTCTAACCACAACGCCACTGTCAGATCACCAGAACAGCTTATATATATTTTTTTTGCATATAAAGTGAAACAGTGTAGAGGGAAAATAGGAGGGGGCCTATTCCTTGAGAGTCCCGTCAACAAAGTTTAGGGTTTAAGTCACACACACACACACACTCACTGTAGTGGACTGTCTCTTGATGATTATATCCTTATCTCCTCTTCTCGTGTGCTTATCACTCCCTTACAGTTTATTTAATTAATCTATTAGGGGGGCAGGCATAGATGAGGCTGTCGGGTAATCAGAAGGTCTCCAGTTCGACCCTTGGCTCGTCTATCTGCAAGTCTGAAGTGTCCCTTAGCACGACACTTAACACCTAACAGCTCCCTGCCGACCGCTCATCTGAGCTAGCCTTCGGCTGGGTTGGTGTGCTTCTCAAAGTGGGGACCTTCCAGGTGGTCCCCAGCAAAATAAGTTAATATTGCATAAAAATCTGTTTAACCACTGTAATCCTATGTTGTACTAAGGCTATTCAAAAATAGCAGATCTACAAGCTTGTAGATTGGATACTTTTAAAAATTCAGAAAGTTTTTAAATAATTAACAAATCTTCTCGGTCCCTGGCCAAAATCAGTTCAGATGTGTGTGGTTTCTTTTTAAGTTTTGTGTGAGAACTACTGATTTAGAAGGCATTTGTCTACGACGGTCTTCTTAATGGGATAACAAAGGCCTTTGATATACAGTTTCATGTCTCGATTGGTGGCTGACATTCCCCTCATCATTCCTCCTGCAGTGCCGGCGGAGCTCCTTCAGAAGAACCTGGACCAGATGGGAAGTCAGATCAAGAATTTGGAGAAAGACTTGGAAACCTTCCCTCCTCCCCAGAGCGACAGGGACCTGTTTGCGGAGAAGATGTCCATATCCTTCCTGCTTCACATATTAAATATACTGAGTGAAATCCTCTGTGTTCGTTTAGCCATTGCAACTCTGTGAGTGTACAAAGGTAACCCAAAGGATTCTATATGTGGTTGCATTCGCACACTGCCACAGTTAAATTAAGAGAGTTAAATTATTTTAAGTGTGCTGGGTTTTTGTCCTTGTAGTCCCAGTACAGGGCGGCACCCATGTCTTGGGATGGCGGACTTTCCTAAATTAAAAATATATATTATTTCTAAAGTTTAAACAAACAAAAAAAATATTAAAACAGTTCCAATGTTTTTCATACATTTCATAAATAAAATGAAAAAAATATAATTTCCATAATTAAAAAAACAAAGTTTAAAGGAGAATTTCAGACTAGAAGGCTTTCTTACCTTTATTTGTAGTCGTTACGTCCCCACCAAAGAAGTCCACGTGTTATTTTGTGCAAAAGCACATTATTTTTGCCCTCACTGAATTGAATTGAATTGAATGGGGCATTGGGTTTTAGTGCTAATTCGCTTATTTCCATCGCTCCAAAATCATTTGTTTTGTATATATCCTCTTCATAATGTAAATACTATCTACAAGCTCACTACGCAGCACGAAACGGTGTGTTGTGAGCTTGTAGATTAGATATTTTCACTAGTTTGGGTCCCAGGCAATAGTCTAATTTCTCTTTTGGGTCTTGAACTAAAAAGTTCATGAACCACTGGTCTAGTAGCCCCCTTACCAGTAGTGGTGTGTGAGTGGGTTCTGCGTTCCTTAGCCGTGGTTCCTCACAGCTTCGTGGGCAGCGCTCGTGAGCAGTACGAGAAGCTGGACTTGATGCATAAGAACATGGAGAAGCAGTACAGTGACCTGGGAGATTATTTTGTCTTCGACCCGCGGAAGATCTCCGTTGAGGAGTTCTTTGGAGATCTCAACACCTTCAAGAACATGTTCCAGGTCAGTTTGTGTGTGAAGGTGCAAGCTCAAGTTAATTTCTCATTTTCTTTTTATAGTAGGCAATATTTCTTTACGTCCTTTTTCTACCCAATTTAGTCGTTGTGTTTGATAATAGATTCCATTACTGTTGTATCCTACTGACTCACCTGCCAGTGAGGAGCCCAACACTACCCACTGACAGGTGCCACCCTGGCCCGTAGGAATACATGCAGTGACCAATGTCACCCTCCCCTCTCCTCCCCCGAACACCGGCCAGTTGTGTTCGCATAGATGCCCGACAAAGCCTGTTGCACCACGGTGGATTTTCCATGAGCAGTGACTTTACCATGGCGCCACCCGAGTGCTTAGTTTCTAATTGTCTACAAATTTCTTACACAAAAGCAATTCAAAGATTCACATGATATCAATAGGCATTAGGCATCATTACCCTAATATACTTAGTTTACCGGGGTCCCTCAGGGCTCTACTGTTTACACCAAATCTCTTGACCTTGATCTACCTTTTCCACCAAATCTTCACCCCAGACTATAAATGCTGGTTAAAAGTGAAATCAAGAATAGAATAGAGAACCAAAACAAATGTAAGTGTTATAAAAGGATACCGGTCCAAAGAGTATTTATAATTCATGTTTTTTTAATTGATTAAATTGTACAGTATCATCCATAAACTCAAATTCGTCAGGAGAATTGTATTGCATAGCAATTATTAACCTATCTCTTCACAAACACACACGCACGCACACACACACACTAATTTGCTAGTGAAGCAAAAATGAGGGAGTGAGAGAAATAGAGATTAGATTCTGGAGTCGAAGGTGGGGGGGGGGGGGGGAGTGTGTGCACCTGTTCATATTGACACAATACTGGAAGTCACCAACAGCAGATGTTATTGTCCGTTTATATGTCAACTGTGAGTGTAATTATTGGCAGGATTTTCACTGCTGACAACTTGTTCAACCAGTTAACATGGCTAACGACCATCGCCTTTTTGGCTTTTGAAGTGTGATTCTTCCTCTCACACAAGCACATATGCACATGCACACGCACATCAATCATCATACAACTGTCTATTCACACATGAGTGTTGGGTTGACTCAAAGATTGTAAAGATTGAACCTCATATTAGTTGGTTATTAGTGTAAAACTGTACTCTTATAATTTTACACTGTGTGAAAACAGATCCTTACACTGAGAGTCTACAAATTGCTTGCAGATTCAAAGTGCTTTACACACCATTAAGATTATAAAAGGACATTTGAATATAATTAGAAATAGTTTTAAACCGTATTAAACAAGGATAGAACATGTTGATGTTAAAATAAAACTGTCAAATAACATTTTTTTTAGTTCTGGAGAGACCTAAAACATTCAGTGCTTTGTTTGACCAGTAGCAATATTTAAAAGATCAATTATCAACAGACGTATATTAGTAAGGACAAATGTATTGAGGACACCGATAAAAACACTGCTACAGTAGTCGAGCCTATAGAATGCCTATGTGTTTGTTTCTAAATCCTTATCCTTAGTATTATAGATCCTCATTGTAGCTCAATGTAGCTGTGTGGCTATACTTACAGTTAGCAGTGCATGATAGAGAGTACTATACTGTGAGATATAGAGCTCTATTTTCGTCCATGCTAAGCCCATTCTCCCTAAACTACTTTGCCTTTTTTACTATTTTTACTATAGTTAAAATAGCCAACAACGTAGCGATGTAGATCAGCTAGTTGAATTCAAAAAATGTTTTTTCAAAATACGGTAGTAAAAAAAAATAGACAGGAGGACAATATTGCAGGGTATAACAACCTTCTGTATATTATTGCAATTATACCACAGTTGCATTATACATATTTATTTATATTTATACAAAAATGACGCAGCTATAAGATAAACAGGGAGTGCTGCACCGGGAGTGCTGTTATCGAGAGATAGTGACACTCATTAGAATGCTTCTCAGCTGATTGCAATGCAAGGATGGAAACATAACTGTGGTTCATAATCTTCTGTTATGAATATGAATTTGGGATATGAACTCCAAATGCACTCTAGGTCAGGGTTTCTCAAAGTGGGTGCCGTGTCAGCCTGGGTGACTTGACGCAAGTCCAGGGGTGCCTTTAATATTTGGAATTTATCAATATCACTTCAGTTTAACCACTTAGGTCCACTTCACAAACTTTGTGAGGCGGACCTAAGTGTGATCTTTTTCAGCCTACAAAGTACGCCTAAAGTGTGGGGTGAACCTCTGAGAACCTCTGCCCTAGGCAGCCAAGCACACATGCACGGCCTGACTTCCTGTGTGTTCCCTCCAGCAAGCGGTGAAGGAGAACCAAAAGAGAAGGGAGTCTGAGGAGAAGATCAGGAGAGCCAAGCTGGCCCGAGAGAAGGCTGAGAAGGAGAAGGAGGAGAAGCTCAAGAAGAGCCAGCTCCTCGACATCAACGCAGGTCATGTTGGCTGCCTGGATAGTGTCTGTCTGTCTGTCTGTCTCTGTCTGTCTCTCTCTGTGTGTGCGTGTGTGTGTGTGTGTCTCTCTGTGTGTGTGTGTGTGTGTGTGTGTGTGTGTGTGTGTGTGTGTGTGTGTGTGTGTGTGTGTGTGTGTGTGTGTGAGAGAGAGAGAAAGAGAGATGCTTGTCTGCTCTCATTGTGTATTTCTCTCTCATGCCAGTTGGGGGCACTCAGAGTCCACACTTCTGTGGATGCTGTGTGTGTGCGTGTGAGTGTGTGCATGCCCGCCGTGTTTGTGTGTAAAAAGAACAGTCTGTCTCCACTCCCAGACCAAAGTTAATCGAATGTTGATGACCTTGCGAAACGACGGAATGACAATTATAAAGCAACAGAGAGAGAGAGAGAATGAGAGGATAGAGCCCTTTTTTACTCTTGTGAACAGAGGATTTGCTGTTGTGAGAGAGGACGGAAGGAGACAGAGTAAATCGCTTTATCATGTTGTACAAGACACCATTACAATGAAAACAGGCTGGGATAGCAGCTTTTGATCCAGTTTAATACACACGCGTGCGCACACACACACACACACACACACACAATATCTCAAACCTTTCAGGCTCACATACATGCATAATCATATGCACACTTTGTCTGTCTGCCTGATACATACTTTCTTTCTCTAGCTTTCTTTCTCTCTCTCTCTCTCTGACCTAGTTTAAATACATTCCTCTACTCGGCTCCATTTAGACTCTCCTGGGACTCCACAGCTCCACAGTCATCAGTATTCCACTCTGCTGAGTTCCAATGTGCCGTGTTTGTTTCTTTGAGTTTGTTTGTGTGTATTTTGAAACCTTTTTCGGGTCCTCTAACTTTACAAATTGTGTGTGTAGTGTGTGTGCGCATGCTTTTGTTAACTTCTTTATAAAAAGAAAAGTCACCCTGGCTCCTCATAGCCATGTTCCAGCTGGCTTCTCTTCTCTCCCCTTTCCCCCTCTTTCCCCTTTGTTTTCTTATTAGTTTATTTTTCCATTCATCTCTCTCTCTCTCTCTCCTCCTCTCCTCTCCTCTCCTCTCCTCTCCTCTCCTCTCCTCTCCTCTCCTCTCCTCTCCTCTCCTCTCCTCTCCTCTCCTCTCCTCTCCTCTCCTCTCCTCTCCTCTCCTCTCCTCTCCTCTCCTCTCCTCTCCTCTCCTCTCCTCTCCTCTCCTCTCCTCTCCTCTCCTCTCCTCTCCTCTCCTCTCCTCTCCTCTCCTCTCCTCTCCTCTCCTCTCCTCTCCTCTCCTCTCCTCTCCTCTCCTCTCCTCTCCTCTCCTCTCCTCTCCTCTCCTCTCCTCTCCTCTCTCTCTCTCTCCTCTCTCTCTCTCTCTCTCTCTCTCTCTAAAAAAAAGTATGGAATAGAGTGCTGGTAGTCAAATTTCATGGTCAGAGACTATAGGCATGTCCACGGGGAACACAATATCTCAAAGCTCTGCGTGCGTGTGTTGGACCGGTGAAGATCATTTACATACAGGTGGTAGATTTGACTGCCCTCGTAGCCTGGAGCCATTCAACACACACCCTTATTTAAAAACACCCATCATACGCAAAGCACACACACACACACACACACACACACACACACCTGGTCTTTGTTGTGTATTTGCTTATACAGTAGACCTTCAGATTTCACTGGCCGTTAAACAATGGCTCCATTCAACCGTGTCTCATATTTTCTCTGTCTCTCTATCTGTCTCTTTCTTTTCCTTTCTCACACTCTTTTCCAACACATACCATTTCTCTCTCTCACACTGTTTTAATCTCTCTCTTACTCACACTTTATCACACACTCACTCGAGGCGCCGCACGCACGCACACACACACACGCGCACGCACGCAAACAGACAGTATCCCAGAGTTTTTGAGCCCTGGACGGTCAGTTTTTGTTTGTAGTTCATGGCCTTGCCATTCCCACAGACACACACATACACACACACACAATGGAGCCTCAGTTGGACCACATTTACTACACACACACACACACACACACACACACACACAGAGAGAGCCTCAGTTATACCACATTTACTCAAGCATGTGATGCTGTTAATAATCACTAAATTAAGAATGTAGGCTGCCTGTTTCTCCTAAATCTAATATTTCAGCTTAGGGTTACTTTCAGGCCACGGTTTTGGAAGTTTGGAAGCAGGTATGAGGGAAGTATAGGACAGCAGGGTGTGTGTGGTTGGCTGCCCTCCAGATTTCACTGTCTCTGCAATCCCTTGTTCAACTTTGCTGTTTGGTGAAGAGGATGTTTTCGTCCTGGCATGTCCATCACTGACACGTTGGGAAATACTTCCTCGTTGTTGCAGCTAGGTGTCAGTACCGTCTGCACTAGAGGCCGTGTGTGTGTGACTGTGTGGGCGTTGTGTGTGTGCGTGCGTGCTGAAGGCTGTGTGTGTAATAAGCACACCCTCAGGACTGTGAGTCTGGGAACTGCCACTAGGAGTGCCGTTACTCCACATTAGAAATTGGAACCTTTGTGCATGTGGGGGAGGGGTGGGAAGAGAGAGAAGGCAAAAGGAGAGTAGGGCAACAGATGTTGCCTGAGGGATTAGCGTTGATGTGATTGCCTCCCAGAAGCGGTGGGGGGGTGGGTGTGTGTGTGTGTGTGTCGGGTGGGGGGCTGATATCAGCATGGTGAGCCCACTGCTTCACCACGTGTTACCGGGAAAGGAGAGAGGGACAATAATGCATGTACAGTACATGATATTTGATAGAATGGAGTCTGTGGGGGTCATTCTTCCAATCACTCCTTTCTCTCTTGGTTTGTTCCTCTGAGTTTTCTGCCTTTTTTCTGCACTATGCAGCCCTATCTCTCATCATGTGTGTGAACAGCCATCAGGGGTGCTGTTGCTCTACACAAGAGTACTCTTTTGTGTGTGTGTGTGTGTGTGTGTGTGTGTGTGTGTGTGTGTGTGTGTGTGTGTGTGCGTGTGTGCGTGTGCGTGTCTGTCTGTCTTTTGCCTGCCACACCATCCTGTCGATAATGACCTTGACCACCAGTTCTGTCACCCACTTTCATATTGATTACATGTTGATTGTCTGCGGCTCTGTGGCACTGTGAACTACATAACGGCATGCATGGAAGCATGGCTTGATTTACCAGTAGCAAATGACCATAAATAGCACTGGTGCCAAGAAGTCATTTAACTCAGTGCTATATTTATGAGAGTCAAACAAAGCTTCCCATGCAGCTGTAAACATGGCACAAAGTGTGCCCATGGGCCACAGGACACACCCTCAAAGAGTGTAGTGTGTTAGAACCCATGGGCCACAGGACACACCCTCAAAGAGTGTAGTGTGATAGAACCCATGGGCCACAGGACACACCCTCAAAGAGTGTAGTGTGATAGAACCCATGGGCCACAGGACACACCCTCAAAGAGTGTAGTGTGATAGAACCCATGGGCCACAGGACACACCCTCAAAGAGTGTAGTGTGATAGAACCCATGGGCCACAGGACACACCCTCAAAGAGTGTAGTGTGATAGAACCCATGGGCCACAGGACACACCCTCAAAGAGTGTAGTGTGATAGAACCCATGGGCCACAGGACACACCCTCAAAGAGTGTAGTGTGATAGAACCCATGGGCCACAGGACACACTCTCAAAGAGTGTAGTGTGATAGAACCCATAGGCCACAGGACACACTCTCAAAGAGTGTAGTGTGATAGAACCCATAGGCCACAGGACACACTCTCAAAGAGTGTAGTGTGATAGAACCCATGGGCCACAGGACACACCCTCAAAGTGGTGTAGTGTGTTAGAACCCATGGGCCACAGGACACACTCTCAAAGAGTGTAGTGTGATAGAACCCATGGGCCACAGGACACACTCTCAAAGAGTGTAGTGTGATAGAACCCATGGGCCACAGGACACACTCTCAAAGAGTGTAGTGTGATAGAACCCATGGGCCACAGGACACACTCTCAAAGAGTGTAGTGTGTTAGAACCCATGGGCCACAGGACACACTCTCAAAGAGTGTAGTGTGATAGAACCAGGGGGGCAGTCAGCCAGATATTTCGTGAAGCCTCATTTGAAATCGGTAGTTCATATAATGGCCTGTTGTGGCGCTGGACCGGACCCAAAAAGCCCCATAGCTCCATAGAGGCCCATGTATTTTGGCCCAACTTCACCTAGACTGTATTACCTTAATAAACATGGTCATGAATACTTTCTTCTTCCAGTCACTAGTTTAAAGTCTCATTTCTAATGTCATAATATTCTTTTTGGAAAATTATGGTCCCATTAATTAAAAAAATGACCATAAAGAAAAAAAACCATCGCGTATGTTCTGAGGGGCGTGGCTACCATTACAGTCTATGATCGGGATTCCCCTCCCACTCGAGTCAAAATAAAAACCAACGGAGAAGAAGGGGGGAAGTCCCGCCTCGTTGTCTGGGCAGCCAATGACCAGCTGGTATACAAAACGGAGCCAGCCAATGGCCAGCTGGTACCAAAGATGGCGACTTACATCAGGAATTAGCATATTATTACAGGCTTCATTTTACGTTCATGTTAGACCCGGGGAACGCTTTGTCCATATTTTTTACAGTCTATGGATAGAACCCATGGGCCTTGGGCCACAGGACACACTTCTCAGCATGATAGAGGCTTTTCTTTAGCTGGCTGTTTTATCAGGTCAACATTGAGCACAATCAAGCAAGGTCTTGTGCCTCCAATACATTTTTCACAAATAGGTTTGTGTGTATTTGTGTACTGTGAGAGTGCACGCCAGAGGTTTAAGCCAGACATGTGATTAGTATAAATGCTGCGTGGAAATGTGCCAGATGTGTCTCCCTTCAGGGAGAGCAAAAGAATTAAATAAAAAAACAGGCCGCAAAATGTTCATGTTCATGTGTCATGTTCTATTTGTGCAGTTCCTGGGTGTGGCCATTGAGCGGTGCATGTGAGCTGTGAAACACTTGGCCACCACTTTGTGTGTGTGTGTGTGTGTTTGTGTGCTAGCGTGCGTGTGACTTTCTCTGACGTGACAGGCGAGACCACAAGCCATCTGCCGCAAGGCTTACAGCAGGATTAGATTGTGTGTGTGCTTGTGCACTTGTGCGTGTGTGCATGTGCGTGGTTGGTGCCAGGGGGAGGTGAAGACATAAACCTTTAACCTCGGTCCGTGCACCCTGCTTCCTGAAGCCCCTCTCCCCCCATCCCCCCCCATCTCCGTCTCCAGGTTCAAAGTAGAATAATTAAAGCCATCTGCCTGAGCCCTGTGGTACTCGATCCCCCGCAAAACAATCACCACACGCGCACACACACACACACAAACAAACGTGCGCGCACACACACACACAGGTAAGTGCCACTGAATACCCACCTTTGGTTTTTCTCCCACCATTCCCTACAGGCACCAGTCTTTACAGACGCTGTGATTGAATGACAAAAGACACACACACGCACTCTACTGTTAACAAGTATTTTTCCACTGTGCCACATGGCCTACTGCTAAGCTTTGTAGCCTTTCTGTGTTGTTGTTTAGTGTGGGCGTGTCTCTGACGTGTGTGTGTGTGTGTGTGTGTGTGTGTAGTAGTGTACCGCATGTGTCTTATATAAGGGGTGTGTTGGTGGATCACAGAGGTTATCTTAATGTAAGTGCATGTGTTGCGCTCCTCCCTTCCCCCCCGGACGCGGCAGTAGCTGAAGTGGGTCACTGCCCATTTGGGTTAATGTACAGAGGCTAATGGGCCTCTGTGGCCATGTAACTGGTGACTATACCCCTCTGTTTGCGTGCATGTTGTGGTTACGTTATCAATCCATCCGGGGTCCGACTTATACGCAATTCAAATGCCCTGTGACCTATCAAAAGTATGTATACTGTAATTACATTACATATATCACCTACAGTGATCATGGTGAGAGTGATTGGTTGTTTAGAAGGAAGGAAGTCTGCACACTGATATTAAGCTGATATTAATAATAAATAAACGGGTACATCGTTTCGACTCTTGTAGGTCTTCGTCAGGTATCAGTGATTGGTTGTTACCACCGTGTTGTTAGAAAGCGAAAATTAATGTTTGTGTTACACTACAGTACTGTCCCCTTCGTCTGTACCAGGCCAGTACCTAGAGGTACCTATAGGTTTTTAAAAGAACCTGGGTACCTCTGGAAGCCACACCTCTGATGGGTGTGGTTTAGTCTTAAGGGGTGTGTTTTTTTCACCCACTGTGTAATATAATAAACGGACAGTAGGTGGCAGTAGGACAGAGGCCAGAGCAACTATACATCCCAGCTTGCAAATTAACCAAGTAATAAAAAAAACATGCTGCAAAACTCTTTTAATATATAGATATGCCAGGGACCCCCATTTGGAGAGATATGCTAGGGACCCCCATTTGAAAATATATGCCAGGGACCCCCCATTTGAAGAGATATGCCAGGGACCCCATTTGAAAATATATGCCAGGGACCCCCATTTGAAAAGATATGCCAGGGACCCCCCATTTGAAGAGATATGCCAGGGACCCCCATTTGAAAATATATGCCAGGGACCCCCCATTTGAAGAGATATGCCAGGGACCCCCATTTGAAAAGATATGCCAGGGACCCCCATTACCCCCAGTTACTTTGTAGATTTTTGATCACATCACAAACACACACACATTAACTTTAGCCATATAGCTACACAAGCTTGTGAGCTTGTAGATCTGCTATTTTCTAAAAATTAAATATATTTGAAAATTTGCAATGGTATATTATGCATAAAGTGTAATTTCTACTTTTGTTACTTTTGTACTTTTACTCAAGTAAATGTTGCATTACGAACTTTTACTTGTAATTACCAAAGTAGTACTTTAGTACTTTTTCCAGGGGTATTTGTTTTCTCTTTAAAACAATTCTGGGGTCTACTCAGGTTTTTGAGTGAAGCCCATACAGATCTCCAGCTTCAAGTGTCTCTTTAGACATGCTAATAAGCTGGTCAGGCTACTACTTGGCCTCAACCCCCGAATCCAACTAACACCTCCACACTTTGAAAGGCTGGAAGGGCTTAGGGTTGACAACAGAGTACAGCATCTTGCAATGGGTCTGGTCCACAAGATTCGCTACACACCAGATGTACTTTCTGAGTTTCTGTGCTTGTTTATTGCAAACTGTTAAATAACCGAGTCAATTAATCAATCAGTTATATACCCCATATTACAATAAAAAACTAAACTAAATGGAAAGTGGAAACCTAATGATACATTCAAAACAAACAACCTAATGTTAGGGTTCATGTTGATTGATTTAATACTTTATGAACGGTATGCAGGGGGGGGGGGGGAAGCACAGGAAAGCACCTACAGTTTGACGTGAAGTACATTTCACACTGGTTCCTATATTTTTCATTTAGCATCTAAAGAATGAATCTCAAAAACCTACCAATGTGCTTGCTTGCATTTGTCTCATAGCCAGGACTCTTGACTGGAAGTTCAAACCAGACTCCTGTAGGCTACACTCTCAGAGATAAATGAGGATTCCATTGTATAACTCATTGATGGATTGACTACTTTATTTGCAAGAAACACGCACCTAAAGTAAAGTTGAATACAAACAAGAGTATGCTATAAAGCGCTTGTGATAAAAGCGCTATATAAAAGCACAATTTACCAAAAGGATTAACCCCAAGATATGGCCTGTTTCCATTGAGGTCCTGTGTATTCAATTAATCAAAACATACAGCCCAGAAGTTCTGTACGGTTAGGACATGTAACTCAGTTTCCCACTTCATTTTGTGTGCAGTGGATGCATACTGTAGTGTAGTCTGTCACTTCTGAACATTTTAATTCCCTTACAAATACCCCATATACAATAAAAAATAACCTAAATGGAACATGAAAACCGACCGACAGACAGACAGGCAGTGAGGGCCCCCAGGAAGCTGAAAGTTTCTCGTGTTTGTTGTTGAAAGCGATAGAAGTAATAATAATAGCTAATATTTAGCGGTAGTAATAGTAACTATTACTACAACTGAGTATCAAATATCAATCATAATAATAAGCAGACTTGGCAACCTGACTTGTAGAAAGTATTCACACAATCATGTTACCAAGATTGCCTTATTTTTTACCTTTAGAAATATTGCATGAATCAGAGCCTGTCAGTCATTAGATGATGCAAAAACACTGATCCATGCCCTTGTTTTTTCTGGGCTTGATTACTGCAATTCTGGACTGCAGAATACTGCCAAAGAAAACAACTGAATCTGTGACCTTCCAACCTACAGGACCCCCCCCCCCCCCCCCCCCCCCCCCCACACACAGCACACACACACTCTCTCCGCTGTAGCCTCTGTAGTATAGGCTGACTACTGTACAGGGGGGTCCTCTCAGAACAGGGGGTCCTCTCAGAACAGGGGGTCCACAGAACAGGGGGTCCTCTCAGAACAGGGGGTCCTCTCAGAACAGGGGGTCCACAGAACAGGGGGTCCTCTGTGATGTGATCCTTTTTCCACCACTGCATATTGCTAGAAGCTATTAAGACTTAATAGCTCTGCTCATCATGGGCCGACGCCACCTGGTGGTTGAATAGCTACTCCACACTCCACAATAAACCTGTGGGTGTGGCTGAGAATCTGGGGGTGTGTCTGTGGTGTGTCTAACATAAATACCCGTAGGTACCCATGGATGTCATTTTGAGATCGAGGAGGAACACGGATAGGATTGTACTGTAGTATAGCTGCAAAGCAGGAAGCTGAGTGAAAGTGTGCGTGCGCATGCTAGTGTATGTGGTGTGCATGTTTGTGCGTGTCCATACTTGCATATGTGTGTGCACACGTGCTTGTGTTTGTGCTTTAATATTGGTGTTAACATGCTGCTGTCTGTCTCTCTACAGAGGGTGATGAAACTGGTATCATGGACGGCCTCTTGGAGGCGCTGCAGTCTGGCGCAGCTTTTAGGAGGAAGAGAGGACCACGGCAAGCAGGTACAGTACAGAATCATGCTCTCTCGCATTCTATCTCTCTCTCTCTCTCTCTCTCTCTATCTGTCTCTCTCACACACACACATACTGTACACACAGACATCAACTGAAAGATACAGCTTCATGAAACTTGCACACATTTCCATCTGACATGCCTGTCTGCTTATTATATTCAGTTATAGATTTATGCTTTTCTTTCACACACATGGTATACAGAAGGTACAGCAGCACATGTAGTACATGGACACATTTGTTACATATCTCTGTCTGTCTGTCTGTCTCTCTCTCTCCCTGTCTCTCTCTGTGTGTCTCTCCCTGTCTCTCTCTGTGTGTCTCTCTGTCTGTCTCTCTCTCTGTCTGTCTCTCTCTGTGTGTGTGTGTGTGTGTGTGTGTGTGTGTCTCTCTCTCTCTCTCTCTCTCTCTCTCTCTCTCTCTCTCTCTCTCTCTCTCACTCACTCTCACTCTCTCACTCACTCACATCACTCACTCACTCACTCACTCACTCACTCACTCACTCACCTACACACACACACACACACACTCACACACTCACACACTCACACACACACACACAAAGAGAGAGAAACAGATTTGTTTGCGTGTCTCTGCGTCTGTTCCATCTGTTGCGTGGCATAGAGGGGACAGCGTGTGGTGGTTCTGGGCATTGTCCCCAGACAGGACACATGTCCATTGCAGTACTGCCTGGCACAACAAAGAGGGTTGGTGGGCACAGGCCCAAAGACTATAGAGAATAGAAGCAACTGGCATGGGTGGGGTTTTAGGCTGTAAGACATTATGGGCAATCAGAGTTTCCAGTCTGCATGTGTAGATCCGTGGTTAGTTCCAAACTGTGTGGACCAGACCAATATACAAATGAGGGTTTATTTGATTTACTATATGAACACCTATTCCATTACACAGGGTGTCCAGTAGTGCCATTTTATTTAATTACTGGTATTACATTTTTCTCCACATATCTTTAGAAACATTGAAGATGTGCGCTTTTACATTGCCTGATTTGGCTGTGAATACAGGTGACTTGCCCATTGTTGTTGCCTTTGGCACAAAAGGCTTGAAATCCATTGGTTTAGAAGGATGGTGAGATAGATGTGTGTGTTCAGACGCTGGACTGGGTGAGATATGTGTTGAAAGGCTTCGGTTCTCCAGAGCTGTGCCCTTTGTTCCACATGCTTTTTGTTAAGTTAAGATGCCTTTACGAAACATCTGTCCTGGGTGATTAATGTCACTCAGCATGCATTGTACATCATGTCATACAGTATAAAGTAAACGGCCATATTCGTGGACATCTTTGTCTCAATAACGCTTGTAAATCTTAGCAAGGGTGAAAGACGCCCATACTATTGGACATTACACTTTATGGTGCTTGACAGTGCCAAGCAAACATAGCGAAAACAGCTGATCTATAACCTCAAAATGCATCATGATGTGATTTTCTGTGAGCTTGTAGATCAGCTAGTTTTCGATAATCCTGAAAATGTTTGAAAATGTTCACGTCAACCAAAATAGGGATGCCAAGTTGTGTGTGTGTGTGTGTGTGTGTGTGTGTGTGTGTGTGTCTGTGTGTCTGTCTGTGTGTGTGTGTGTGTGTGTGGGTGGTTTGTATTGATTTTCCATCAGCCATGTTGTTCAGTCTGTAAGCCTGCAGAGGCAGGCCTGTAATCAGGTTAGCCGCCCTGGCCCACTGCCCTATCCAGTTAGCTTGACTTACTATAGACTCCTCTTACGTTACGCATGTAGTAGCTTTACACGCTAGCACGCGTTAACCAGTAAGCTCATATACACAACACATGCAGGGCCTTGTAGTACCTGGGTAACACGAGTCCTTGTACCAGGAAACGTGTGAACAGGGAAACAGGTTTGATGTCCATTACCTGAGACGAGCACAGAGTGAGGAGGCTTTAGAGAGAGAGAGAGAGAGAGAATGTATTTGTGCATGGTGGTGAGTATTCACACATAAGAGAGACTGGGGAGATGGCGTGTAACCCAATCCCTATTTAATGGGATCCAGATGTGAAACGCTGCTGCAGAGTGGAATGTTTGGAATAGCTCACAGCTCGAGAGGTTGCTGCACCGCTTTCCTGCACACTTTTCACCTCCTTTTTTCCACCACCCTTTCTTGTTTTGTTTATTTTCTCTCTATTTGTTTTCTTGCTTGTTTGTATTTAGTTAACTTTTTTTCCTTCCTTCCTTCTTTCATTGTCTTTTTATATATTTCTTTCTTCTTTTTTTCCTAGCTTTTCTAGTGTTCTCATGTTCCTAATCTCCTCCCACATTGTCCTCTCTAGATCATGCTGTGCTTAACGAATCCCCACCCCCTCCTCTCCCTCCTCATTCTCCATGCGTGTGCATGGCTTGATAGCATAGCATTAGCATAGCTAGGCAGTAAAACACAGGGTCAACTAGGAGGTGTGATTCCGGGGTCCTCTGACTCACTCTCCTGGCATTCTCCAGAGACATATTAAAAAACAAATATCCTCCCCGCCAAACTCTGTGAGTGCATGTGCGCACACGCACCATGCACGCACACACAGTAACATGAGAAGGGAGTCTGGAAAGAGCTGAGTTAGAGGCAGAGTGGGGCCCACTCAGGGGCTCAGCCTGTCACCCCCTAAAAACTGTTACACCACCTCACGCTCCCCAACAGGAAGTGTCTGGTTGTGCACGTGCGCCTCGGCAGAATTCACTGTGGCAGTGCGAGAGACAGAGAAGGAAAATATGTGTCTGTTTCCTGCCTCATCTCTTCCTCTCTCTCTCTCTCTCTCTCTCTCTCTCTCTCATCAATCTTGTCTTTTCCATATCCTGTTGCGCCACTATGTGCTTTTCCATGTCTAATGTGGAATTGCGGAGGGTGTGAAGCCTCGCTGTGGGTTTTTTCAGCCATCACAGCTTTGTTAGGAGCTCATTTTTCCATGCCGACATTCAAAGGGTGCAGTTTTCCAGTTAACCACATGGTGCCTTACAGCTAGGCAGGGCCCTAAGCCCTCAACCCACACAGTGTTTGAGGGCTGTGTGAGTCCACACACACACACACACACACACACACACACACACACACACACACACACACACACACACACACACACACATGCACATGCACATGCACACACACACACACACACGCACACGCACACACATAGCCCTTGCATCCCTTTACACAAGTGTTTTGTGTGTTTGACTGGGTGGATAAGTCAGACGTCTTATTTTAGCAGAGTTGTAGGAGGTACATTCTGGCTGCAGCTCTACAGTATATCCTCTGAATATATATGACAACGTCCTGTTTAACCTACTGTATATGGATGTTGTTATTAGTATATCCTCTTTAATGCATCATGCACCCACACAGGCACTTGATGAAAAACACGTGTCAGTCAAATCAACCTAAATTTGAGTCACATTATGATAGGACAAATGATATGCAAACCGAACAGTTACAATACCAAGAAGTACAGTAACTGATCCCCTATCCTCCCACCCACACACAAATCCTTACATCCACAAATGAACATTATGCTGCATGTATGTCCCCTCATGTACAGTATGTTTGTTTTATCTTGTACTTTGGATATTCTACTGGTGTGTTGTGCGTTAACTACGCTTACTGTAAGTCACTCTGGAATAGAACGTCTGCTAAATGCCTAAATTGTACTGCATGTCCAGTTACCGCTGAATGTGCTTCATAAAGATAAAACAAGTATACTCCTAGACTACTTCCAGATTGAAGTAAACTGTTTACTTCTAAATATACATGTATCACAATATTATATTTGATATCATGTTTAATATCCCATTTTATAATGCTGCCAGTTTGAAGACTGTGTTGGTTATAAGTGCTTAAAGGAAGACTTCATCCATGCCCTACCTACCATATCTTCATATATACACCGTAAATCATCCTCACTAATGCTCATGACAATATGGTACAATTTTTTACCTGGTCTATGTGTGAAACACTATTTCAAGTGTTTTATTTAGATTCTTATTCACGCAAGAATGGCTTCCATTAGGAACTAAATGGACCATTATGGGTCTGTAACTCTGAAAGTGTACAAATGGAACTAAATGGACCATTATGGGTCTGTAACTCTGAGACTGTACTAATGGAACCAAATGGACCTGTGAAGTTCCATTTGGTTCTCAGAGTTAAACTGACTGAGGAGTTTACATGGGGTCCCAGAAATAGTAAATAATCATGTCAAATACGTAGCCTAATGTATATCAAATAGGGGATCCTTGAAATGAAAAAGGAATCACTTTGTTAAACTATAGAATATATTTTATTAACATAAAAATATAATAACAATGTAAATATAACTGTGCAAACTGTCCGGGCTGGGTTTTCAACATATTTTGTCTTTTTGTGATAGAATATACAGTATTGAACACCCAAATGTAAACACACTTAACTTCACAAGGCGAGAGGCGGAGGGAGATGATTGCTACAGTTAACTAAAAAACAAGTGCCACTTTCCACGGCACTCTTCACAGACAGTCTATCTTTCTCTGCTGTACTGTAGGGATTGTGTTATAAAGGGTGAAGCTGTGCTTTCTTTCCATAGACGATGCCATTGTTTGTTTTGGTACAGCATTGCTGGGTTGGCGTACGTTGGATATTGTAGACACATTTTTATGCTCTTGGATCTCAGGGAACTTTAAAGCCAGAAATGGAAAACATTTTATTGTGTTTACTTTCTCAAGTCTTGTTACGCCGACATCACTGACTGCTTGTCCTGCGTGCGTCACTTTTGACATATCCAAGCAAACCACTTCAATATGATGGACATTGTGTGACATTTTGTCAACAATCTCCTCGCCTTTTGGAGGATAATACAAGTTCACTTTGATCTGTTCAACTCTCTCTGTCTCCACTGCTAGTTCAATGTAAAGCTTCTGAGTCTTGTATCTCATGCCTGATTTATGATTAGTCATATGAACATAGTAGAACATAGTAGATTTATGATTAGTCGTATGAACATAGTAGATTTCCTAGACTACAATTCACGCCACATTTCAGGTAGTTCAGGCTTCAGCAGGAAATGGGCATGTACTTTGACATGCAAGACCAAAAACAGCAGCAGTGACTGCTTTGTATAAGACAAAAATCACACCAGTGTGAACCAAGTGGTGCAACTCCCGTCTATTGGTTCTCTGTATCATTCCAATTTGTATCGTTCCAATTTCTTCTCTGTATCGTTCCAATTTCTTCTCTGTATCGTTCCAATTTCTTCTCTGTACTCTGGTGCCCCCTACTGGTATAAATAAGTAACATACTCGTGCTCACATATACATACAGGTACACATACAGGTACCTACCTAGGTACACGGACGTTGCTGGATGTAGGAGTGGTTGCACCACTCAAAAATAGACACTAAGCCGATTTGCTTTGTGTAGGATAAAAATATGGATTTGCTCAGACACATATGACGTAAATTCTCCATTCATTGTCAATGGGAATTTAATATTTGAGTAGGAAAATAGCCGATTTGCTCACAGCACATCTTATGACGTAAATTCTCCATTCATTGTCAATGGGAATTCAATGTTTAATGTTTGTTACGAAAATCTACACCAAAAGCTGAATATAGGAGGGGCTAGCGCCCCTCAAAGATCACACTTGTGTGAAGTGAGCAGGGCTCTTATCATCATACATCACATTCAGTGCTCAGCCAATCAAATCATCACATTCCGTGCTACAAACACATTCCATGCTCAAACGGACATACACACAAAGCTGTGCATAGGAGAGGTTAGTGCCCCTCAAAAACTGGTCTGTTGTCATGGTTCACACTCCCGCGCGACCTTTTAACCCCTGTCCCAATCATAGGATTAATTAAAAAAATCTTTATTTATTCTTTAAATTCCTCTTTAGTCCCATCCTCTATTCCCAATGCAGGATTATGCAGCTACACCCACATTTGGAGTGGGATGTCTAATCTCAATGTTTTGTCATGGCATCAGGTGCAAACAAATCAGTCAGCTCCATATGTGGGCACAAAAGCATCACGGACTGACGGATACAGAGATCTGCATATATGGGCATATCAGTCGGATCAGCCGTGCCACATTATAGGTGTGAGGGCCGAACCTCTAGTTAGTATATAACTAACAAAAGCAAGCTTACAGTTTATTTACACCCAGAATTGTCCCCTGCTTTTAATCATCCTAACTACTGTTCTCTGGAGCCCAGTGACCAGCCTGGCATCCAAAATTGATGATCTCCTACTCTTATCCAGATTGGAGTCAGATTGTTTTTATGCAGTATGAACAAGGCTATGGAATGTCATTCAAATCTGATTTCGGGTGCCAGTGTTAACCTAGCCTAAGGCAAGTGCCTTTGATCTAGGACATGTTCCTAACATGCGTTTCTTTTGGTGTGGGCAGAAACCCCTGCCCCCCCTGTATAATGCAAGCTCCAGAGGCCGCAGTTGGCCACAGTTGGTCCCAAGTGGGATTCAAACCCAGGACCTTTGTAATGTGAGTAACTGTGCTAGTCACTGAGCCACCGAAACATATCAAACCATTTCAAATCAGCTCACACAATCTTATTTATTTAGACATACGGTATGTAAAATAAGGCCCTGGGGCGACGTTTTCTTGTAACTGAAGCCAGTAGGTGTTTTCAGTTGTCTCATGTGAAGCACAGACATGACAGAGATAAATCATGATTTCATAAAGCATTGTGTTTCATCTTGAAAAGGGAGCTCAGTAAAGCTTTTCATTTTCACCCCAAGCTGTTAGGAGATATCTGTGAAGTGAGTCAGAGTGGGGAGAATTCAGATAACGCAGTTCTATAGTCAACTCAGAACAAGTTCTAAAGTTGCCTCATAGATACTGTAGATGTTGGATGTTGGAAAAGGAAACAAAGAGGTAACAAAGAGAATATCAAATTATAGCATGCCTTGCCTTGCCTCCATAGCTATTGTTTACAGAGATTGGGAGATCAGTACGTGTTGTGTACCTCAATTTGCACGTTGATGCACAGATTTATTTATTATTTAGATACATTTCATTTAACATTTGTAACATTCTAATTGTCTCTATTAGCTCACCTGAGCATTTTTAGTGTCCTATCCTGTTTGTGTGTGTGTGCCGTGAAAGATTCTCTTTTTTCTTCTCCTTTTTTTGAGGCTTTCGAAGATTACGTCATATGGCAGCCAAGTCTATGGTTTCTTTGTTTAGAACGGAAAAAATATTTTGCATGGATGCACCTGGGAAGTATCCTAAGTGATGTATCCCAAGGTCATCAGGGTTTCAGGTCTCTCGAACATCATACATACACTCAGGTGACCCAGCTGGGGTGATGAAGTCCCAACTTACGTCCCAGTAGCTACCCTTGATCAGACCATTAGGGAAAGACCAGGGCCACACAATCTGTTGCTCCGGAACTACTCTGCCAGGACTGGGAGGTAGACCAATCTGGCGTGTCGATGGACTATAGGCTCCTGACCAGGGAGCGTCATATTTCATGTTGTGTATCAGACCCCCTAGACTGGTGCATAACACCCTCCTACGTCTCACCACTTATGTCTTTTCCACTTTCACACTTGTGTGAAGTGAAGGGCGCTCTTATCGTCATACATCATCATGCATCACATTCCGTACTCAGCCAATCAAATCACTATGTGCTACACACAAAGCTGGGAATAGGAGTCTGTGGACTATAATGTTTGTTTAGGGCACTACATTTCGACCTAAGACGTCATGTGGCTTATATAAATACATATTTATTTTCATACAAGAAACAACGCAGGATAGATAGATCGATAGAGGAAGTATTTATTTATTTAATGGGGAACAACGCTTGTAGATTGTGGCACTGTTTACTGTATCTCAGAGGACTGTCCAAACAACAACATTCTCTCCGGAAACAAATAAGATGAATCTGTGATTGTAGTTTATGTGTAGGCTAATACAGAATATAAATTACCCTGTGGGCAAAAAGGTGCCCCTCATTTCAAATGTATTTTCATCTACAAGCAGTAGTTTATATATACCCTGTGTATTTGATGCATTTCAGAACCTTTGAACCGTTCACTCGTTATGGATTCATTCCCCTTCCCTCCTGTTCCTCCCTTCACAGCTGTAGCGTCTGCATACGTCACGCTAGGAGTTAAAGGGCTGTTTGGGGCTCTATTGAAGTTGTTGTCATGCTTATTGTGTGTCACAGCCATCCGACTGAATGGAGAGCCACGAGTTTGAAGAGATGCATGGCCTCACCTCTGACCTGTGTGTGTGTGTGTGTGTGTGTGTGTGTGTGTGTGTGTGTGTGTGTGTGTGTGTGTGTGTGTGTGTGTGTGTGTGTGTGTGTGTGTGTGTGTGTGTGTGTGTGTGTGTGTGTGTGTGTGTGTGTGTGTGTGTGGAGGGCATGCAGGGACCACAGCTGCCTACCCTCCGTCTGTCTGGGTTGCTCCTTTTATTCTGTGTGTGGGTTGTTGTGCGTGTCCCCCCCACACACAGACACATACTAAAACACACCACCAGCACACACGCCAGATGCTCGCCTACCAACACAAAAGACATGCATGCATGTTTGCATACCAATACATACTCTCGCACATTTGTGAAGAAATATTGGGCCTCGCATGCCTTTACACTTGTTTTCACACTCCACACATATCCATACAAGGCCTACACACGTCCTTGACCACTGTTACAGACTGCAGACACATTGTGCTTGTGTGCGTGTGAGCACATGCAGGTGCAAGGCTGCAAGCATGTGTATTTTTGATGCAATAAAAGTGTGTTGTGTGTAGGAATGACATAAGTATCTAAACACCCTCTATAGAACCATCTGCCAGGTCAGGACACTGGCTAAAACCGACCAATCGTGACAGAGGCTGGTTGACAAAGTACCAATCACAACAGACAAAATGAGATAAAGGACCAGCAACAATAGAGGCACACGCTGGCTGTGCCGACAGCACAGGAACCAGTTGTGCCCACACAGCATAGAGACACACACACACACACACACACAGTCACACACACACACTATAGTGTTCAATGAGAGACATGCCGATCAAAGCATTTCTAAAAGAGCAATGACTTCACAAATGCACCCTGACACAATAAAGGACCATAACCATATACATACATACGGTACACCAATCGGATACTTTACCAAAATACATCATGACACGCATACTCACACACAAACAATTATAATATAGTATACTCTCAATATGTATTGTATACTCCAACAAACACACAATAATTTTGTCCAGCTGTCACCAGTTGCTTTGTGCAGAGGTTCAAAATGACGTCACCCTTTCCACAGTGCCTCCAGTGAGAGAAGCAGCATTGTATTACCTACTGAAGCCTGAAGAGGGCGATCTGAGCCCCTGGTGAACTGGAGACACTGTGATGGAGAGTCCCATCACAGTGTCTGCATCTAGAAACACACCATCATGTTATTCGGTCACTGCTTCAGCTAAAGAATGCCACTGGTGTGCTGCTGGTGAATAGGACAGTTAATGGGAAGTGCATAAAGATGGCTGAGGTCATTTGGCAGGCCTGTCCATGTACCCTTCATGTTTTTAGGACACGTGATTTTATTCATGTTATTCGGTACGGGGCATAGTTAAGATTTGGCATTGTTAGTATGGTTACGTTTAGGCATTGTTTGAATTAATTATGTTTAGTTAATGGGAAGTGACCGTTTCTGACTGAGGCTAAATCATTGGATTTTTTTCCCTTTGTTTTTCATGAAAGCAGGTTATCATAGCTTTAAATTGACATTGGTTGAGAAAACAGGCTTGAAAGGTTCACTTCTGGGGTCTCACTAACATTACACCTAGCTACATGATTAAGCATTTATTTCATATTTACATTTACGATTTCAGATCTGACATTTATTTCAGACATGCTCTAGTATGTGAAGAAAAAAGAAAAACAGTTTTTCTCCTCTCCTGAACAGTTAGTCTTCCCACGATGACTGTCTCTGTAACAAAGAGTCACTTAGACATGGGTTAAATTTATTAGGTTTAGTTAATATTAGGCATTTTAATTATCTTTAATGTCACATTTTCATGTACTGAATATGGTCATCCCAAATTGTTTTATAGCGATTTCTGTATCTCACAGACTGACTGGATCTCTCCCCCTCTCTTTCTCTCACACACACAAGGGCAGCAGACATACTGTATATTAGACAACAAAGAGATTTGTTAATCATCAGACAGTCATTACGGAGTCTCCTGCAGTGTAATTTGTTACAGGTGATCCTTTCACTACAATGTTGTTGTCCTGTTTTCCTCTCCACTCAGTCTCACGCCCACCTGTAAACAGGGCTTAACACAGCCTTTGTTGTGGGCGCCATGTTCCATCTCTCAGGGGGGTTTTCCGGCGGTGGAAACTCAAACTGAGTCACAGGCATGGCCATGTGCTCATTTTGATGGGTGGATTCAGATGAATGAATTTGGTAACTTGGTGCCAGGGTCATCTTTGAGCTGTTGCTATCCAGAGAGTCACTGAAATGCTGGAAAGAGATCACATCCGGGCCTGGAACTAGACTAGTAACACGCAAGGAACGCAATACACAAAACTAAATAAACCCTAACATATGCCCTATATAAAAATAAGAATATATAAAAAATTGAAAACTTGTAAGGAATGGAAGGTCACTCTGGTATTAAACCTAGCTTTTACAAATGTATCTTTCTCCTCTGATGGTTTGAGGGTCACTTGCAGTGACCATTTGCAGACCATCTTGCCATCAGAGTTTGGAAGCACTCGTTTTCATTAAAGAAATGTCCTGCTGCCTCCTGCATTATGTACAAATTCTATGCAGGGCAGTTGAGTGATATCTAACGAACACTTCCAAACTGCAACACTTGTTGCAGTTTGGACTTGTTGCAATTGTTAATACAATTAGATAGGACTTTTCTGTTTGGATGAATGGGCTGTCAATGGGAAGTTGCACCCTGCCATTAACTTATATGGTAAGATGGCCGCAGTCTGCATATGGTCCATTGACTCTTATGCCTCCATTCTTCTCTCCTGACAGTGAGACGGAGAGAGAGGATCTATGTTGACAGACGTGGGCTGGGTTTTTGGGACAAGTCTCTATATAGCACAGGTTTATCTGTCTATCGATGTCATTTGCATAATATCTAAGATGAAAGTGGAGGCGGGGTAGACATGGAGTGTGCATGCGTGCGCACGGTGATAATGTGATACCCCAACTGTCTGTGTTGATCAGGCCAGCTGAGACTTGGGTCTAAAGAAGTCAAGTGTTAACCGTTCTCTTCCTCCTCCTCTTTCTCTCACTCTCCTGCTCTTCCTCCCCAGACTCAATCGTGTCTTTGTCAGAGCTAGTCCTGGAAACCTGCCCGGTAAAGATGTGTGTGCGTATGCACGAGCATTCGTGCACGTGCACTGTCTGCCTGTGTGCTTATTGTGTATTGTGTTGATTTCCATCAGAACCATGTGTGCGTGAGTGCAGTGTTTGTATATCCATGGTTCATTTGCATGTGTGCTCCTCCTGTTTACATCATGGCATACAGCAGGGTCTAACTACCTTTGTTTCGCAGATTAACAGGAACTCGGTATATCACTGCAAGTGTGTGTGTGTGTGTGCGCGCGTGTGCATGTGTCTGCACGTGTCTTTTAACACGTGTACCTGTTCACATGTTTGTCTCGTTTGAAGAATTCTAAACATATGTACTGTATATATACTGTACTGTATATATGTTCTCACACCACAACAACCCCAAGCACAACACAATCTCCCACTGACCTATATAATTCAAAATGGCCGTTGCCGCACAGCTGTCCTCCCATGGAGGAAAATATAGAACGGCAAAGGGTTGGGTGGGGGTGGGTGGGGGAGAGAGAGCGAGAGCTGCTGGTGTATGTGAGGGTGCACAGAGGAATTCACAGACTAAGCAGGTAAAAGAATAAAAACAACACTGCAACCTCTGGGCACAATCTGTCACAGTCGTTCTATTTCCATTTCCACCCACCCATCCCTTCCTCTCTCTCTCTCTCTCTCTCTCTCTCTCTCTCTCTCTCTCTCTCTGAGCCTCCATCCATGTTCCCCTCTTCCCTATTCGCCCGTCTTTCAATCCTCCCACAGTATGAGTCATCCCTCTCATCAAAGCATCTTACCCCTTTCTCACTCACTGTGGTTTATTACCCCCCTCCCCTCTCCTCTCTCTATATCTCTCTTTCCCATTCCTTCTCTCTCTCATCTTCTTTCTCCTTCCACTCCTACTCATAAAAGTAGGTCTTATCTGACATGAGCAGTAAGGATGTTGCACTATGCTATACACACATACACAGCAATTAAGTTCCCTTGCTTCCATCCATCCATGCGTCTCCCTTCATGTAAATGTTCTGCAAGACACATGCTCATGCATGTGTGTGTGTCATCTGATGAATGCTGTGTTTGTGTTCATACAGACTGCATTTCAATTGACTGTTTACAGTGTTTGCAGTGAGCGATGTAAGAAGCATCTATTGCTGACTGACATCAGTGTCTGTGTTGCATGCGCTTTAGTTCCAGATATGTCACCTCAAGGCATGCACCGGCATATCTGGATGGTTTTTGGTATTTGACATGAATATGACCATTAACTGAGTTTATCTCTCTCTCTGTCTCAGCCAACCACAGACGAGCTGGACACGCAGTGACCAACATCCTGGCCAAAGAGTTGATGCAGGAGGACGCCGTCCCGTCCAGCAAAACACCCAAGAAGAAGATGAAAACAGAGGAGCCTAAACTAGAAGGGGCGGGGTCATTGGAGGACTTATTGGAGGACGCGCTGTCTCGGTCCAGTTAGACACTCTTGTCCTTTGAGCACAGATCTGGGGTCAGCCATGTCTCATCCAGATCCATTCCTTCGCCAATACTTGGAGCCAATATTTATCTGCTCTGAGGTCAGTGTCCAGAGGTAACGTGTTTCTGTTCGCTCGAATATCAGCTTAAATGAAAAGTGTTGCTCCGCCCCTCCCTCATCAAAAGGGACCTATACTGTATGTACTTTGGGGACAGACGGCGGGAGGGGCAGTGGATGAGGGCTGGCCTCTCTCTTTGGCCACTAAACTTGCTGTCGGACCTTTGCAACTGCCATTGAAACTTAAACGCTCACTGCACATCTGTTTCTGTCTCTCTTACTATATCAATGTCTGTTTTATTGGGAGAATCCAAAGACTTACTCAGGAGGGATCTGTCCGTTTGTTTTTTGTTACAATAATTCCTGATCTTATTGTGATTGGTTGTTAATTTGAAACTGGACATACCATGATGCAGTAATATAACATGAAGTCTTCTCGACGTCCCAGGCCGAGACCACTTTACACTCGCTTCTTTCATTCTTTTTTTCTAGGGGTTTTTCTTCAAGACCTGTGAATCATCTTTGCATTATTATTATTGCTTTTGTCTGATATACTGTATGTTCATGTTAATGTTTTACATATATGTTAAGAAAGAAGTGCCAAACAATTATGGATGCAGTCTTGTCATTTCAGCCCTTGTTCTACCCATTTAGATTATGTATGTGGTATGTGGACCAATCAAAGCCCCCTTGGCTGGTGTGTGGACCAATCAAACCCCTTTTCACCAGCAGTTATCATCACACCATGGTGGTTATTTCAGCTAATGTTTTACTCACGAGAAGGGATTGTGTTCTCCCAGGTGCATATTGATAATTGAGTTAGTTGTCGTTTAACCACTTAAACCTTTATATATGTAATTGACCGGAGTCCCCTAAGGGTCTTTGGCCCCCCCTCCCTTTTCCTCCCTACACTAAATATCTTTTGGCGAAAATAGCCATTGCGTGGTGACGCATTTTGAGCTTGTAGCTCTGCTATTTTTGGATGTGGGTGGTATAAAATACCACTTCTTTTACACTTTTTGGCACCAATTCAGCTGACAAAGGGGCACCGGACTGTGCACGTTCTTCTTGTCTCCTCTTCTGATCTTAGAATCCACTAGAGTAAACAAATTGGTGGAAGGAAGTAATAAGGTCAATAATGTCCCATTTGATGAGTCATTAGAACCAACACAGAATTAGTCTTGGACATGTGTTTCCATACCAGTTCCCAGCCGCTGAAATGTTTGCTTGCCTGTGTTTGTGTGGGTTAGGATGTCTGTCTGTTCGAATGGAGCCAGCTGGGTATATTTAGTTAGTGTGAGCAGCCTTCTGCACGTGTCTGTTGGTGCGCACATCTCTGTGAACATGCACGTAGGCCTACAGTATGTGCAGCCATCTGTAATTACTGTACTGTTAAATGCTAGATTTCATAAACGGCACTGTTTTCTTCCTGCTCAGGATATACTGCACACTGGAAAACTGCCCAAAAGCTGCAGACACGAGTCTATGTTCGTGCTTGCATTTCTTTATATGCTTGTGTGCGTGCGTTTAGCTGAACCTAATAACCACTTGCGGAATGCCTGGCCTTGCTTTTTGTATTCAAGTAGCCATCACAATGTTGCCATGATGTCCCAGCTTATAATTGATCATATTTATTCCTATACAGACACAATACTGTACATCGACCAGTTAGCTCAAAGGCACTTGAAAAGTCAAAAGAAAAACTCAGAAGTTTCCTGATTTGAGAGTTAGATCAGTGCTTTGTTCCACTGGCTGTTCTTCCTCATTCATTCTCTCATCCTTCAATCCTCTCACAGTATACGAGTCATCCCTCTCATCAAAGCATTTCACCCCTTTACTCTTATGTCATACTGGGGGGAGCTCAGGTTCCCAATGACCAGTATGATGCAAGAGCAAAATGTCTTCCATGTGAATATGTTCAATTGTCAGAGAGCCAACTTTTGATAATAATACTTCCCTAATATTGTAAGTGTCTGTCAGTAATTGACAATGATATCCAACCTTAGCGGTGCTAGCATATCCTTCAGATTACCCTGCCTGCTGTGTTGTAAATCAAGCACAAGCAAACGAGTCGAATGTCTTCCTCTGACTCAAAAATACATTTACACTGTCAGGCTGTGGCTGAACTATAGCCAGAAACTCAACACGATGTTGTGGTTTCTGTGGCATTTCACCCACTGATAAATGGACTTGATGCCATGTATCTCTTTGAAACCTTTATTGAAATGTGTTTAACATTGAGGAGAGCTTCATAAAAAAGATATCAAAATGTGTTTTCCTTTCCTCTCTCTTTTCCACCAAACAATTCATTCCTTCTGTTGATTAATTAGTTTTTCTTTTGTTTTTTAAGAGATTCTTTTCTATGTGAATTTTTATGGTTGATAAATTTTTAATGTATGTCAATGGAGAGTATTTCTTTTTTTGTTGTTTGTTGGAAAGAGCGCTGATATCCTGTATACTGAATAATCCGCATAGTTGTTCATTCTGTTTGCTACACAAAACCATTAAACAGTATGTCTTCAGTAAGTCCACTCTGTCTTGTAAAACTATTCTGTATATTCTTCATGAAATACTCACACCATGTACTCATCTAATCTGGTAGTGTGCCCGTGTTGAGGATGTTATGATGGAAAGCGAGGGGTGTGCGTGTGTGCGCGCGAGAGTGTGTGAGAGAGAGAGAGAGAGAGAGAGTTTGCATACACGCATGTGTGTGTGAGATGTCAAAATCAGAGTGGTTCCTGGTTCTCTGCCAGAGGAAATTCCATCTAAAGCCCATTTCTCTGGGGTTACAGAGAGGGGAAGAGGAAAACTCTCTCTCTCTCTCTCTCTCTCTCTCTCTCTCTCTCTCTCTCTCTTTCTCTCTCTGTATCTGCCCCTCGCTCGTCTCTCACTCTTACAGTATAAACACTGTTATATGGCAGCATAGTATAAATGCCAAAGGCAGCAGTAGAATATACAATGGGGATGTCATTTTCACTGACACAAATTCAGAATTCATGTGTTTCTGTGACTTAACTTACACAGTTATTTCCATAGCTTCCGAGTGACTGCTATAGTCTTCTACAATATGCTTCACTTGTAGCAGAAGTGTGTGAGAAGGACATCAAGAGCACTATGCCTTGAAGGCAAATTTATAGTGTCGAACAGCCAGGTCCCTCGAAAAGAATAATCTTAAACTACCCCACCAAAATCTGTTATTTTTCGTGACGTGTCATACGACAAAATGTAAAGTGTTTCATTGTGTCTCCCCTTTCTACTTTCCTACCCTACATAGTACACCTTCCCCTCTCTCTCTTCCTCCCCCCCTCCATGTGCTCTCGTCCTTGATAGATTCCGAGCTAATGTGATCCCTGCATTAAGTCAAACAGATCTTATCACTTCAACCAGGATATGTCATGATTTCCGGTGATGGACTCCATGTGCAGGCTTCTTCATAGCCTTGTCTGACTGGGAACACACCACAAAACAGCACCGTGCCATGGCAACAAAAAGAGCCGGACAAAATCACCTTAAGTTCAGTGGGAGACTATATGAAGGTTATTTCAAACATGCAGAACATCTGCAGCACTCATCTCTGTGATGGCATAAAACATTACAATGTAGTCTGTTCTCTGATGGAGTTGTTTGGAATATCATTGGAAATAATATTCTAGGAGCAGTTCCACATTAAAAGCAGAGGAAGGTTGTGGCCATTTTTCAGAGCCTAAATCTATACCAGCTGTCATTCAGTGTGAATGAGTCCTTGGTGAACCCGCCCTTTCACCTTTGCTCTCATTAATGGGTCACTTAATTCAACCAAGGAGCTCTGACTCCCTTTCATCATAGGCTATCTGCGTCATAGGCGATCTGGTTACACACACACACACACCATGTGTGAAATATAGAGCATTACTGGATCTCTACTGACAATAAAAGAGAGGGGGTGTGTGTGTGTGTGTGTGTGTGTGTGTGTGTGTGTGTGTGTGTGTGTGTGTCTGTGTCATTCTTCCTCTCCTTTGAAGACATAAATAACCAGCCAGTCATTCTGTAGCATGTGATCCTAATCAAAATAAAGCCATAAATGCACTGCGGCACTCTGCTATTGACTGTGTGTGTGTGTGTGTGTGTGTGTGTGTGTGTGTCCGACGGTCTACTTGTGTGCTCTGAATGATGTCTCTGAATTGAAGTAGTTGTGTGTATGTGTGGTCAGTCACCCACATGGGGGGTGTGTGTGTGTGTCTGCGTGCAGTCACTGTATTGGGAGTGGCCTGGTTAAGCAAGTTTGTGTTTGTGAGGTCAGGGATTGGTTTTAGCCACTGAAATGACACAATGGTGCTTTCATCTTCTTCTCCGATACAGCCTGCACATATTCTGGTAAAGTGTAAAAAACAATCACAAACAACACTTTTAGAGTTACATTAACAATCGGCATGCTGTATATATCTAGTTTAGTGTTTTTTCTTTCTTTCTTTTTTGTTTCAAAGATGGAGTGCCGCGATTCTTTTCCACCCTAAACCATGATCATCAGGTAGGATGGAAGGAGGAAGACTTTTTTTCAACAAAGTGTACAGTATTTTCTTTAAGTTTCTTACATACAAATGTGCCATAGTTCATTCGAAAACTAGATTAAAAAAAGCAATCGACCAGGTTTTTTCCCCCCCTTTTTTTGGATTCAATCTTGAAGCATTTTTGAACAAACCACAGTCCCAGACAGTCCTCCATGACCGTCCTAACATACACGTGGATGCTGCTGTGCAAAATACGAAGACTGACACGCCCGTTTCCTCTCCTCTTTAATGTCCCAACGCAGTCGTCCACATTCCATTCCACTCCACCGTGCTCCCTCGCCTCTCCCTCCATCCGCCTCATCCTTCCCTTTCATGCAAGCATCGGCCTCTTCATTTCCCCTCTGCCATGAGTCATGACACAGGCATAAATCACGCCGTGTGTTGCTGAGGTCAGGTGGCTTGATGGGAGCGTCAGCGCAGGATCTCTGGGATGGAAATTATGAGATCCTGAAATAGAGGAACAGACTGGTGGCCTGGAACATACAGGGTAAAGATGATCAACGACAGAGGTTTAAAACACTGAGATACAGCTTCAACAAACGCTGTCCAGGTGTGCCTGCATAGGGATATTGTAATAACCACACATTTATCACTGATATGTAATACTATAGCAGTATTTTGTACACACTCATTTCCCAATAGAGGCAAATTCTATATCCTATATACCCTACCTATGTCATGTATTGTGTTTTATTAATTTCAAAAAGGCATTTGATTCAATACAGCATGACCTACTCTGAGCCATAGGATCCATGTACAGTACACACGGCTACAAGAGACAAAGGAGATGACCCCAGACTGCAACATTGAGGAGTTCTACATCCTGCCACGTGACATTTTTTACATTCAAAGTATTTTTTTTTTTACTATTATTTAAATTTTCATCCAAAATGTTTCAGTTCACAAATGGGCAAAATAGCAGATCTCAAGGAAGAGAGAGATCATCCTAGTTTATAGAGCTCAGAGACTTACTTTATTTAGAGGCAGCAAATTGGAACATTTCGAACTTTCTTCCTACAAGGTTTTCATCAGACAAATATAATAGATATTTGCCTGATGAAGACCTGTTCTTTCTCTTCCTTGATGTTTGCCTTGATGCCTGACATCCAGCACCTGGCCTAAATATAGGCATTGAGATGCGCACACAATCTTCTCTGTGACAAATACTCTACTACTCTACCAGCTCACAGCGCGTTGCATCACATATCGGCTATTTTCATGGTGAGATTGGGCCACAAAACGTTTGAAAAGCACTGCTGCAGTATAGTAGAGATGGAGTGAGTGAAGGACATCCAGTGGAGGGGAGGGGAGGAGAGAGAGTGAATGACAGTGAGAGAGTGAGTGGAGAGGAGGGAGTGTGGGCTGTGATGAAAATGATTAGTTAAGAGACAAAAGAGGAGTGCTGTGAATTAGAGAGCAACTCTGACTGCACTGTGGGAGCAGCCTAGCTGTGTGTGTGTGTGTGTGTGTGTGTGTGTGTGTGTGTGTGTGTGTGTGTGTGTGTGTGTGTGCGTGCCGGCTTGCCCACCCTATAATTTGTATGTGTGATTTGTAAGCGCCCACTTGTTTTGCACTCTGGAGTATTTGACTGAACGTATGGGTGCGTTCTTGTTTGGATCGACGCCGGTATGTCTGGATGTACCACGTGCACGTGGCGGTATGCTCAAAGTGTGTGTGTTTGCACACAACGTCTTGTGTGCTTAAATAAACACATAGTCAGCATATATCCTGTTACCTTTACATGTTAGCCGCAGGGATCTGTAAATATCAATTTCAGCTAACTTGTGTTGTTGTTGTTCTACACTGTCAATTATAGCGACCGCATGTCGCATTTACTATGAAATCGTACAGATATGTCTATCACTCAAGCCCCCCATATAGGCCTACTGCATGGTGCCCAGGTCTCGAGACATCATGTGACATCGGTTATCCCTGATAGTAAATGCGACCTGCTGTTGCGATCTCCATATATGGATATACTGTATGTCAGAACCTGTTCTGACATTCCATATGTTGGTCCTTCCCCATCCATCCTTCCTCTTTGATGTCTCCCTTTTGACTGATATATGCCCATTTAAACTCTAGATGGGCCTGCCCCAAAGTTATTAATGCAGCCGCGTTCTCAACAGGCCCGAAAATTAAGGCCCGGCCCTACCTGGGCCCTCATCAAACCCTGTACACTCAAGACACTGCCCTCGCTGCCACCCTTAGATCTCCATATATGGAGCTGACCTGGTCTGACATTCCATATGTTGATTTGACCTCAACAAACCCTGTACACTCAAGACACGCTCCATATGTTGATCTGACCCCCCATGCCAAAGCGCCAGCGCTCACCCAGCAGTCTGCTGTCACCCAGGCGGATGTGAAGGCCGAGGTCGCTTCTTGCCCTCAGGCGTCTTATTTATTTGTGCAATGGTTCATATGTGGCATATTTATGTTCAACTCTGCTGCACTATTAGTCTGTACTGTATACAGTCAGCTGACTAACCAGGAAACTGTGTATAAATGAGTACTTCTACTTTTATTTTAATGCCAAAACTTTTAGACTTTTAATCAAGTAAATATCAAATACATATTATTTCTGCATTGTGGTATTCTTCCACAACTTTAAGAGTGTTTGTCACTCTCATCCCTGGAGAGTACTTTATATTGTCTCTTTAGGAAGAGTATTTTGAAAGGAAATTAAATGAATGAAGTATTTTTTTTTGTAAATGAATGGAAGTGACTGTGTTTGCTCTGGTTGGATTCTGATCAGATAAAACACCCATGAAGGCTCATTACTATGAGTTTCAAGTTCTCCTGATTCCCAGACTCCCTCTGCCTCTCATTGAGACGTTCTGAAGAGTAGGGGGTAGATTTGTGTATGTGTATGTGCATGCATGGGCTGGGTGGTGGTGGTGTGGGGGGTTCTCTGCTCAAGAAAGGACTTCTAAACAGGGGGAGCATAAATGGCCCGAGTGCTGCCAGGCGACACAATGACACGGCCATTGATGGAGGAGCCAGTTCCCCGGGAGCACAGGGCCAATGGCAGTGCAGGAGGCTGCTTCTCGGAGCGCCTGATTGGCTGGCTGCAGGAGGCTGTCGGTCTCCAGGTAGCAAAGTGAACCTTGTAGAAAATCTCACCGCCCCTCCCCGTCCCCCCGTCCCCTGGAGGAGGGACAAGATGAGCTGTGACCTCAGCTGTACAGAAGGAAATAGACCATCAGGTTGCATACATACACAACAGATGTGTTCTCGCTCTATTGTTTCTGCCTCCTCTCTGGTCGTCTGCCTTCAGCCCTCCACTCTCTCTATTGTCTTTCTCCATCTCTCCGTCTCTTTAGTGTCCCCCGGCCCAGAGACATACATGTAACATGCGTGTGTTGTGTGCGCACGTGTGCGTGTGAACACGTGTTCGTCTGGAATGCCAGGTTTCTGTTTGCAATGTGCATCATTGTCCTTTTAACATGGCTGCACACACCAGACTTGTCAATGCAACTCAAAATGTTTTATTGGGAAACTGACCCCTCTCTCTCTCTCTCTCTCTCTCTCTCTCTCTCTCTCTCTCTCTCTCTTTCTCCACCTTTCAGAGAAATGCAGATTAAAAGCCCCACTTTGTTTAGAATGGCCATCTTTCAACGTTCCACGTTCTCACTCTGCAGGAACACAATTTATACCGCTAGACTCCCATTTCCAGGGGAACAGGAGAAGAAATAATAAGACTGGCAGTATTGACTGCTGACAAATGGAAAATAATATCTTTGGCTAGCTGTGTGTGCATGCGTGCACGTGCTCGCAAGAGAGACTATGTGAGACAGTGTGTGTTCATGCGTGTCTGTGTGTGCATTATGTGTTTGTGTGCTTGTATGCATGTGTGTCCGTCCTGCCCCTGCTTCGGTCATCATATCTTAATGATATGCTCTTGATCAAATTACTCGGCTGCTTGTACTACACTCTCCACGTGACGCCCAATTAGCGGATGATTAACACGGACCAGCGCATGTCAAACGATTGGCTGTGCTTTCACACCGCTGAGTGACATCTCCATCATCACAGCCCCTCTGCCCATGTACCACCCTGTCACACTAGCTACCCATCACAGCCCCTCTGCCCATGTACCACCCTGTCACACTAGCTACCCATCACAGCCCCTCTGCCCATGTACCACCCTGTCACACTAGCTACCCATCACAGCCCCTCTGCCCATGTACCACCCTGTCACACAGTGACATCTCCATCATCACAGCCCCTCTGCCCATGTACCACCCTGTCACACTAGCTCTGCCCATGTACCACCCTGTCCATCATCACAGCCCCTCTGCCCATGTACCACCCTGTCACACTAGCTACCCGTCATGGAAACCCTGTCTGTCTGTTTTCCCTTTTGACACAGGAGAGAAATAGAAATCCTTCCAATCATAAGACATGCACTGAGCGTAATTCAGCATGGCCTAAATCAGTGATTCTCAACCTTTTTTAATTTCAAGGACCCCCTGTTTGATATGCATTGGGCCACAGACCCCCATTTGATATGATTTCCCCACACTACAATCCTCTCTGGGAGTTACAGACCCATAAGGGTTTAGCTGGACCCCCTGGAACACCCTCAAGACCCCTGGAGGTCCCCGGACTCCACACTGAGAATCAGTAGCCTAAATATTAGCATGAATGTGACTGGGATTATCCAGAGTGTGTTTGTACTGTCAGTTCTGAAGCGGTAGAACCAGTCTCATTAAACAGGAGATGGAGGGAGTCACGCTGGGACTAACCGGTATGCAAATAAGCATGTAAGAGAGAACCAAGTGCAGTCTGAAACTCTGTGGCTTTTCAGAGGAACACGGAAAGAACCAGTGGTGGACAGTAATGTAACTGTAATTAAGTACTTTTTTTGTTTTGTTTGCGCTTTACTTGATTATCTGTATAATATACTTTCACAGTAATAGATTTCAAAGACCAGAAATTGTAGCTTGACTCCACTACATTTCTGGACAGCGAAAAAAGTACATTATAGTACATTATAGTACTACTTAATCTAATTATTAAACTTAATTTAATTATAGTGAAAATATCAGATATACAAGCTTGCAGGCACATGCATTGTGAGCTTGTAGTTTATTTTCTGCAAAATTTCCAGAAAAGGTCTAAATTTGAATACATGCATTGGTCTAAAAATGAAATGCACTTTGTAATGTGTACTTCTGAATACTTATAAGCAAGTACAAGTGCAAATTTAGGGGAGCAACTTTCACTTGTAGTTGAGTAATATCTGACAGGAGTATCTATAGTTTGACTATAGATATATAGGACGACACATTATCTTCCATTTCATACATTAAGTATGCATGCCGAATACATTACGCAACCTCTTCTTGTCTAATCTACTGTTCTTCCTCTCGTCTCCTCCTCCTCTGCCTGCATGTCTGCCCCTTCATCACCATTATCCCCATTAGCACTATTAAGGAAACGTCCCTATTACCTAACCCGGTCCTCATTATAGCATTTCCGTTAGCGGTTAGCTTTAGCGTGATGAAACCAGACTTTTATAGTCGAGCAGGTTTTGTTTACTATCCAGTCTTCATGCCCTAGAGCAGTGGTTCTCAAGCTTTTTTAAATTTCAAGGACCCCCATAACTCTCAGAGTTAGACCTTTAAGGGTCCACTTGAACCCCCCCAAGGAACCCTGAGGGTCCCCAAACGTCACTTTGAGAACCCTCTATATATAGTTATGGACTAGACAGAGACGTCATTTAAGACAAAATCCCCTCCAGTAGGCTACCGGGACAATCCTGCACACACACACACACACACACACACACACACACACACACACACACACACACACACTAGCATCACACACTATCTCCTGCACCACTCCCAGCCTATGCTAAGCCTCACACTTCTCCTCATTTTAGAGCATTTTGACTGCCCTAATCCACGGTGTTGGGCTCACCGTGTCACCGCCAAACACCCGGGTTTATCCCCGAAAAGATGCGAGAGCAGAGTGGAGAGAGGGAAAGAGGAGGGTCTTTCAGTCTTCACTGCAGCCTGAGCTGAGGCGCTGATGCCAACAGAATATCAATAAGACAGGGGTGGCACAGCCACACACACACACACACACACACACACACACACACGCATGCACGCACACACACACACACACACACACACACACACACACACACACACAGAGCAGAGCAGTAACTCTCTCTGTGTCTCTGTTTTCTGTCCATTTGACTCTCTCCGTTTCTCACATCCACTCACTTAGGCATGCAGGTCCACACATACACACGTTCATAGATCTCTTACACACATTAAACAAATTGGAAGGGGAATGGCATCACAGTGTCTGTTGTTGACGCTGGTCCCCCAGCAGTACAAATAAGACATTTATCAGACCTTTTAGCTAGCGTCTCTTTCCCCATACGTCTTCTAACAGCTTTCAACCTGGCGTCCTTCTTTTGGCCATGTGGTTGTAGTCAAAAACCTTCAAGAATATACATCCAAAATAGCAGATCTACAAGCTCACAGCTCGTTGTGATAGGCCTACAATGTGTTGTGAACTTGTGGAGTGGCAATTTCTTGAGATACTAGGACTAAGTACAAATAGGAATCCCTGTCGTCTTAGAGAACTGGAGTTACAACTTTAACTTTACAACTTTTTCCGTCCACACCAAATCCTGCCAAAAATAACCGTACACGCTCACAATGTGTCGCATTGCAACGCATTGTGAGCTTGTACTCGATCTGCTATTTTGGCTAATAGAATTATGGACGTTGGGGTTCGAGTGGTTAAGTGGTTTTAACGATACGTTTTCAGCAGCATTGTCCTGTGAGTGTGTGAGGCTGTCAATTCAATTCAAAGGAGCTTTATTGGCATGAGAAAAAACATACGTTTACATTGCCAAAGCAAGTGTCAAAATACAATAAAAACAGTTGAAAATGGGGAAAGTATATACAGTTGGAGGGGGTACAGCATTAAGTAAATAGAGCTATGTCACATTCCATCGTTATATACATGTTCTAAAGTTTTGTTTTGTTTTGGTTAGCACTAAAAAAGCTCAGAGGCCCGAAAAAGTCTGTCAACATCAGTACCAGGAAGGAGCAGACTGATGTCTATTGATGGTTAGAGTTTAACGCTGTCGTGCTACTGGCCATGTGGAGCACCCTTAGGGTGTTGTGTCTGGGTCAGTCACAAGGCTCCCTGCATCCCTGACCCATTTCATCAGCTCACCCCGTTTGCGTGCGTGCGCACGTGTGTGTTTGTGCCCCCTATCTGCCCATACTCATTGATGGAGGTGAGAGTCAATTGACCTACATTATTTCCACTGGGGGCAATGAATTGCTTCATGGGCGGGGCGTGTGTGTGTGTGTGTGTGTGTGTGTGTGTGTGTGTGTGTGTGTGTGTGTGTGTGTGTGTGTGTGTGTGTGTGTGTGTGTGTGTGTGTGTGTGTGTGTGTGTGTGTGTGTGTGTGTGTGTGTGTGTGTGTGTGTGTGTGTGTGTGACCTACATAACGTATAACCCCTCTCTACGTCCGTTATAAGTATGAGGGGAACATAACAACGCTACATCCATGCTGACATTTAGAGGTTAATATCATCTGATGCTAACGCACACAGACATTTATATACCACATGAAAAGCTACTATAGTCTCTGTTGTCATGATGGAGAAGCCATCATAAAGGCCCACTGTTGTTTCTATATGGGTGGCATGTGTGAGCATAAAGTTATAGAGGTCGACATCCCAAAATATAGAGGTTAAAGACATCCTTGCATTGCCATTCCCCCTAAATGCCACCGCCATGCCAAGCATCCATTACTGAGGATGACGTCACCACTTTGCCCCTGCAGTAACCATGGTTACGCTTGCCTCCCGCTGGCACCCTTTCCCCCTCTTTTCTTGCTGTTTCTGTTCTCCTCACGCTGTCTCCTATCTCTACTTTCCTTTCCTCACCCATCCTCATCCTCTCCATCTCATTTTTAATCATCCTCATGTCTCCAGGCACTCTATTCCAGTCTTTCATTGTTCATTTCCATTTCCTTTTTTCATTGTTCTTTCTGCATATGCATTCCTCTCTCTCTCTCTCTCTCTCTCTCTCTTCAAGGACCCCTCACTGCTTCCATTATTCTGAAATATAAAATGGAGGCCATAGTGAGAACGGTTCCAGAATAGCTGACCAACCGTCACAAACACAGACAGAGAGTCATAGATATGGAGACAGACAGTCATGGAGAAAGACAGGCAGTCATGGAGAAAGACAGGCAGTCATGGATACAGACAGACAGTGTTATTGGACTGCATCCTGGGCCAGTGAAGGCCAGATAAATGGCAGCTGGTCAAAGCTGACCTTTCCAGGGGCTGGCCTTGGGCCATGGAGACAGCGAAGGCAATAAGAAGAGATGTGGCTATTGGCTAGTATGAACGAACGATAGACGGAGAGAGAGAGATGTTACCATGAACTGAGATGAGTTAAATTGACAGAGACAGACAAAGAGAAGCAGAGAGTTTGCTGAAAGGAGCCCAGGACTCCTGCAAAAAACAATCAGTGGACCTACCAGGCTCTGTATCCATGGAGAGGACATGTCAGCCGAGGTCAGAACAGTGGAACCAAGCCTGCATGGCATCCAGTTAACTGGAAATATTTACAGTGCAGTGGAGTATACAAGCCAGATACTCCAGAGCAATCTTAGGTTGCTAGGTTGTTATTTTTAGCCAATTGTAACTCAGAGAGTGCCGAGATATACTTTACATTTATACATAATAATTACATTTATGCACTCTTAGGCCCCTTCTCTACCATCCCTACAATCCTTGTTTTTTTTCTTGGTCTGTCCTGAGAACCAAAGGTTGGAAGATGCTATGCGATATAAACAGTGTCAAAAGGACACAGTGAAACATAATTCTTGAAAAAAGAAAAGTGACACTGTAATTTCTCCCTGTTAAATGGACACATTCAACTGGTGGAAACACAAGCCACACACACAGCTGGTTCCGTGAAAGCACCAAGGTTCTGAGGATCTAGAACGGAAACAGTTCTAGAACCAAGAGGAAAAGGGGCCTCTGAGTAAAATTTTATGTAGACATAGCACTATCCTGGTCTCTAAACTGCCTCCCCCCTGGCCAGCCAGGGCGCATGATGGAGGGGAAAGGAATTGGTTGGAATAACGTGTTCCTTCCACGCGCTACGTCCAACCAGGGAAACTCCCTGTCAGGTGTAAAGGAGCAACTTGGACACTCATGCATGAAGGAAGCATGAGTTCAAGTCCGTTGCTCTCCCCAGGTTGGTGGAGGGTGTTTAGAGCCCAGGATCACATTAGATAATTGACACAGGGGTTAAAAATGGGTTACAAAATTGTGCACTATATAGTATATGCATAGTTTCATAGATATTCCACTCTTAGGTTCTTAGCATATGATTCATGATGACGATTTGTATGTATGATGTATTACCATGCATGTTTTTGTTATTGCTTACTGTGGATTAAGAGTGTCCGCTAAATGCCTTTAGACGCTCAAATCGGGCTTAACATTTTGCAGTGTGTACCAGCCTTTAATTGTAAATTGTAAGAAAGTCCAGTATTTGGAGAACCCATTCTGGAGAAATAGTTGAGGTGAAAAATGAAAATGTCACGTGCTGACACTATAGAATCCACTCTGCAGACAGTCTGGGGGGCATCATGAGGGGGGGGGGGGGGGGGGGGGGTATTTAGGACACATTGTGCAGATACGGTATAAGCAGCTTACAGTCCCTGGTTCTGTACAGGGTGGGGGGGGGGCGCAAGGGGGTGGGGGAGAGGACAAAGAGCCCACTCACATGACTAAACATGGAGAAGAGACACAGCTGGCCGACAGGACAGGACAGGACACTCCCTGGGCTCAGTGCTCCATATCCATCCTCGCCATCGTTCGCTGTGTGTCTTTGTGTGCTCAACCCGCCTGCTCTTCTTGCTCGTCGTTGGATCAAAACATCGCCGCCTGTTCAAAAGCACACACTGTCTTTGTCTGCACCTCCGCCGTGCTCGTCTGCATATATAATCGTTGTTGTTTTCCCGCTCTCGTTTTGCCCCTGCTCTGACCGACCCTCCCCCTCTCTCCCTTCCTTCCTCTCCCTCCCTCTCTCTGTATCACTGTCTGTCTCTCTCACTGTCTCCCTCTCTCTGTATCACTGTCTATCTCTCTCACTGTCTCACTCTCTCTCTATCACTGTCTCCCTCTCTCTGTATCACTGTCTATCTCTCACTGTCTCACTGTCTCCCTCTCTCTGTATCACTGTCTATCTCTCACTGTCTCACTGTCTCCCTCTCTCTGTATCACTGTCTATCTCTCACTGTCTCACTGTCTCCCTCTCTCTGTATCACTGTCTATCTCTCACTGTCTCACTGTCTCCCTCTCTCTGTATCACTGTCTGTCTCTCTCACTGTCTCACTCTCTCTGTATCACTGTCTATCTCTCACTGTCTCACTGTCTCCCTCTCTCTGTATCACTGTCTGTCTCTCTCACTGTCTCACTCTCTCTGTATCACTGTCTATCTCTCACTGTCTCACTCTCTCTGTATCACTGTCTATCTCTCACTGTCTCACTGTCTCACTCTCTCTGTATCACTGTCTGTCTCTCTCACTGTCTCACTCTCTCTGTATCACTGTCTATCTCTCACTGTCTCACTGTCTCACTCTCTCTGTATCACTGTCTGTCTCTCTCACTGTCTCACTCTCTCTGTATCACTGTCTATCTCTCACTGTCTCACTGTCTCCCTCTCTCTGTATCACTGTCTGTCTCTCTCACTGTCTCACTCTCTCTGTATCACTGTCTATCTCTCACTGTCTCACTGTCTCCCTCTCTCTGTATCACTGTCTGTCTCTCTCACTGTCTCACTCTCTCTGTATCACTGTCTATCTCTCACTGTCTCACTGTCTCCCTCTCTCTGTATCACTGTCTGTCTCTCTCACTGTCTCCCTCTTTCTGTATCACTGTCTGTATACCTCTCACTGTCTCCCTCTTTCTGTATCACTGTCTGTATCTCTCACTGTCTTCCTCTCTCTGTCTCACTGTCTATCTCTCTCTCTGTCTCACTGTCTTATCTCTCTCTCTGTCTCACTGTCTCCCTCTGTCCTGGTAATCTACTGCCTGAGATGACAGGTCTCAGTCCGTCCCTGCGTATGTCTGTCTGTCTCCACGGTCTATACTCTGTTGCTGTGTGTTGCCAGGGACCCCCCCCCCCCACACACACACACACACACACACACACACACACCACCACCACCCCACCCCCTCCTCCACCTCATCTTACTCCAGCCAGCATCTCGAGGCGGCAGAGTGGAAATGGATGGTGGGGCGGTTGCCATGGAAACTGGAGGTCTATTGCGCTATGCTGCTCGGTGAGCGACTCCACATCATCTGCTGCTGCCGCGTGTGACACGGTTGCAGGAGCACATGAATATTTGAGCTTTATTGACACACACTCTGACAACACATAATACTGCAGGAAAACTCCCAGGAACCTCAGTCATTCTGCGGGAGAAACATGTGTAGCGCTGCCTCGCCAACCCAGAAAAATGTCTCGCTCTATCCCAGATCAAAGTCTGAGCTGTGTCATCCTCCTATCCGAAACATCCTGTCCTCTCACTCTCTCTCTCTCGCACCATCTCTCTCTATGTCTCTCTCCCTCTCTCTCTCTGTCTCTCACTCTCTCATTTAGGAGATAGAAAGCTGACAGAGCTCAGCCTGTTATCTGAGACTGGGATGGAGACATTTTTCTGGGTTAGCGTCGAGGCGGGGAAGGAAAGTGAGCACGTGGTGCAGTGGGAGGAAAAGAGAAAACCAACTGGATGCATGCAAACTTGCAAAGACAATTATAGGACAGAACGGATGAAAGGGACTTTCACTGAAAAACAGCCATTTGTAGGCTGAGGAAAATGTCGGAGAAGGGAGGGGAGTGCATGGAGAGAGAAGGAGGGGGAGGCAAAAACAGAGGGAGAAAGAAGGAGAAACGGGGTGGGGGGGAGGTTGTTGGTGTTATATGAGAGCAGTAAATTATGTCATTTCTTCTTTCTCATCTATATAGTATATTTTGCTTCACCAGTGGTTCTCAAACTTTTTATTTATTTCAAGGAACCCCATAATGTAACTGCCTCCTACACAGAGCCATGTCATAAAAAGGAAACTAGCTACTATAGTTCTCTACTCCTGTCGTAAAAGACAGTTTACATTATGTTTATCATACTCTACCACGTGTTCATACAAGTGTCATAACAGTTGCCTGAAATATTCCACTCTTGTTCAAAAAGAGCAAGAGGGAGTCATGCCTGTGGGCAGGTGTGAGACAGGCCTGTCACAGAAGGAGTCATGCCTGTGGGCAGGTGTGAGACAGGCCTGTCACAGAAGGAGTCATGCCTGTGGGCAGGTGTGAGACAGGCCTTTCACAGTTCTGAACCTGCATGACATATCAAACCTCTTTTAGAAGAGAACTACTGCAATACAGTATGTCCAGTTTTTCCAGAGTTAAAAGCGTGTCCCGAAGTGTTAAATATCCAGCCATTCACAGAGGGAACACTTTTGATTTAATAATATATTATTATTATATTCATTGTTGAAATGAAGAGATATACAACTGTAGGTTTCAATTTCGGTGACCTTAAAACCATAAGCCATATATACTTTGTTGTAAGACAAATGGTAGATCTGCTATTTCCGATTATTTTTTGAAAAACAAAAAAAGCATTTTTAACAGGAAAAGATAAAACAAACATAAAAACTATAACGACATGGCCACATTAGGGATGCCAGGCTGTGGTTAACATAAATAAGTTTAATACTTTAATACAGTACATAGCCTAGATGTAGTTTATAGGTCAAGATGAGCTCCTCACAGAATCTACATTCCATTCTGCTGAGTGTAAGGGTTTATTGGTTTTAGGGAATGGACAAGAGTAGACTAGAGGAGAGAGGGAGGGAGGTTTAGTAGTGGACGCTTATTAGCTTGAAATATCCATGAAGCAGCTGCAGCATTTCCGCGGTAACACCTGTCGCCATGGCGCTGGGATGTCGACATGCTTCTGTGTCAAAGTCTGCATATCTAGCGTACTACACATTCACAGAACGGCAAGGCGTGCACGTGAGCACGCACAAACACAGCCACTTCATCTGTGTACAGAGCAGACAGATAAAGAACTTGGACTGGGTCTGTAATCCTTCAGGGTAGATTGACTTATTTGTTGTGACTTTTATACGTTTAATATCTTCTCTCGCCTCCTATCATCTTCCTTCCTTCCCTCTGCACTAGTCCGGGAATAGGGAATGTTGTGTTTCCATGACAACTGCAGTGGTGGAGGAAATGGATTAGATACTCTGCAGCCCAGTGCTGTGTGTGTGTGTGTGTGTGTGTGTGTGTGTGTGTGTGTGTGTGTGTGTGTGTGTGTGTGTGTGTGTGTGTGTGTGTGTGTGTGTGTGTGTGTGTGTGTGTGTGTGTGTGGCTGGATTGGGGGAGGGGGAAGTGTTTATGGGGTGTGCGGCTTGTGAAAGGGGATTGGGTTGGGGGTTGTGTATAGGAGAGAGTAGGGAGAGGGGGGGGTGCCCTCAAACCACATAGTGCCAGCTCCCAGCTGGAAGCTTCTGATCTCTCAAAAGGCACACTGTTGTGTATCATGTCTAGTGGATGAAAACCAATTGATTTTACATCTCGCTGTTGTGCCATTCTACTCTGCATGTGCTGTTGATTTTCACAAACATTCGGTTTCTGTTACCAATCCAGCCTTCTGTTTCTGTTCCCGTCGTATGGTCTTTTTAGATTATTTGGTTTCTGCTTCCTTACAGTATGAACAGGTGTTCTGACCTCTGTCTCATTATATCAGCACATTTTACACACTGTGTCGCACCCCTTGACTCTATAAACCTGCATGGGTGGGGCCTGAAACACTGCTGAAAATACTCTCCTCTCCCCTCCTCATCCCCTCTAGGAAAATCTGAGGCAGACAATTAACCCATTTTCACCCTCTTCTCCATTACTCTCGATCAGATTCCCCTCAGTCATGGCCAGTCCCTCCACCCAGAACCATCTCCCCCTGTCTGAGTCCCATCCTTCCAGCTGAAAAAACAGGCACAGAAGCTTTGGCAAGAGAAATGGGGAGAGGGGGGGGGGGGCTTTTCAGATGGAGAGAAAAGAGGGCTTGCCACAGTGAAAGGGAGCATTGTGTGTTTCTTCCTCCAAATGCTATGGCTCCATCTCTGTGCTTTAGTTGAGCCAGCAGTCAGAACATTACTGTGTCCCTTTAAATCAGGGCAGAGTTAGTCCTAGCAACGTTCAGGCTGCACTGCTCCAATGGCCTCCTCCTCCAGCCAAAACCACAGTCTCCTCCCCTCCTATACTTCATCTCAGTTCCCGCTATATTACCTCAATCAGACACTTTTCCTTCCGCTGGAGTAATGGGAACAATCATGTCAGCAGTAATCGGATGTAATCACTATAAGATTTGTTATTAATCATTGAGTAATCTTCTTATATCTGCGAGCAGCCTTCAATATCTGGCCATGCAGTCAGTGTATTTTTGGAGCATGTTCCGTTCTGTTCTGTTCTCTCACAATTCATTTTTCATGAGCAACATCTGTCCAGTGGAGTCCCCCCACCTCTCTCTCACTAGCTCCTGGCTCAGAGAAGAGACCTGACTTATCTGCTATAGTGCCTGTTCTCAAGAACAAAAGCACTGCATGGAACATATATACACTCTCCCTTGTGTGATATACAAACAAATATCGTCTCAAAAAGGCTTTCAAATAAACCTGTTTGATGGACAAATAAATGGATACTGTTGCGTGTGGCCATGACATCACTCACACACACACACACACTCAGTCATTCAATCATTGTCTGTGCTAATTCTGTCTCTCCTCCCTACTCAGACTGACACACCCAGACTGGCATACCTGCAGCAGATTCCCCTAATTGTCCTCTGCTGCAGCCCTCTGCTATAAAAGCCAGCCAGCTCAGTGTCATGGCAGACACAGACCCAGCAACATCTCACTCCCACACTATGCCGATACTTGTTTTCAGTTAATCTTAATTTAGTTTAGTTTGGCCTGGAGATGACCGGCAGTCCTAGTTTTCGTTATATTATTTAGTTGGTTGTAGGTAGGGGAGGGGGGAAACAGCTTCGACGTCCCTACAGGGGGTGGCCTGGGGCCCCCCTCATTCTCCTGTTTTGGCCGACATCTCCAGGTCTCCTTTTGTTCTCCTGAGTTGGTAAAGTTGAACTGTACTTTGTTTTATATTGTTTGTTGATCTAATGATCCAGAGTGGTTAATAAAATCCGTTAAACTTGTGATTTTGTGATGTCCTTCCTTTATGTTGGGGTCTCCAATTCGAGCCACTTGTTGTACTTGCATACTTTGTTTGGAGACCGTAACATGATGGGGGCTCGCCGAAACTATAGATCTGTTTAATTTCCCTAACTTTAAAATTAATTGAATTTGTTGGTGTGCATATTTGAATTATTTTTTTTAAGGTTTGGATTTATTTTATCCACCTTAATTAATTGGCTTTAGGCTATCTCTTGTTTGCAAATTATTTTCAGTAATTCATTTCAGTATTTAACTTTTTACTGAGTTCTGAAGTTTGTAACTTGCCTAAGTTGGTGCACACCCCTAATTAGGACATCACTTGTTGAGAACTGGTTTGAGCAGGTTTTCTTTTCTTGCTGGTCTGTGTCTCATCGTTTTGGCTCATTTGCCTTATATTGTAGTTTTGCGAGTGTTTTGTGGTGGTCTTTGACCTTAAGCCTACACTGCTTTTTGCAATCTTATTTTGCGCTTTTGTCGCTTTGCGGTAAAGTTTACATATAATTGGTAAAAGCCATAATCCAAAATGGAGTTTAAGTTGGAGGATTTTGTTAAGCAGCCTTCCCTTGATGTTTTCCATATTTGCACAAAGGGGGATTTACTTGATATTGCTGATCACTACAATATCAAAGTCCCAAGTACTAGAGCAAAAAAGACAATAAAGCCTGAGTTATGGGAAGCATTGTTTGACAAAGGTGTTTTGCCTGACCCTAGTATTACTGCTTCGCCAGGAAAACTAACTGAGTCTGATGAAAGCATTAGGAGGTTGGAATTGGAGCTAGAAGGGCGCCGCCTAGACCTCCAGTTTAAGGAGCAGGAAAATGCAGTTAGAATTAGGCAGATGGAGTTGGAGGAGCAGACCAAACGAGAAATACGGCTGAAAGAGTTAGAGCTTAACCATGCCTCTCCTCGTGTCATTGGTACTCCTGATTTTGATGTTAACAAATGCATCCGTATGATTCCTCCATTTAATGTTAAAGATGTAGACAAGTACTTTACTCTTTTTGAACGTACAGCTGATACTTTGAAGTGGCCCAAGAAGGTTTGGCCATTATTGTTGCAGTGCGTGTTAACTGGGAAAGCCCAGGAGGCCTATGCCTCGTTATCACCAGATGACTCTCTCGATTATGAGAAGGTTAAAAGTGCGGTACTCAGGGCTTTCGAGTTGGTTCCCGAAGCCTACAGGCAGAAGTTCCGCAGATTTAAAAAAACTGACAATCAAACATTTGCAGAGTTTGGCAGAGAGAAGGAGGCCCTATTTGACCGCTGGTGTCAGTCATCAAAGGCCATGGAATTTGATCAGCTGCGTGAGCTCATCCTACTAGAAGAGTTTAAGAACTGCCTATCAGATAGGATTGCAACCTATGTTAATGAGCAAAAGGCTACAACTCTCTCTGCTGCAACTGTCCTTGCGGATGAGTATGTGCTCACCCACAAGGACAGTTTTGACAAGACTAATGTGTCTTCTGAGCGTGGTTACAATACTCCATGGCGGAAGCCTAACTCTTCCCACTCAGACAAATCAGACTCTTCTCACACGGCCTCAGCAAAATCCTTTGCTAAACGGGAGAGTGAGGGGAAGCCAGAAAAGTCAGAGGGGGGGGAGGGGGCTACAGAAAGGCCTACTTGCAACTATTGCAAAAAAGTTGGCCACACCATAAATAAATGCTATGCTCTCAAAAACAAGAATCAGCCACCTAAAACTGTTGCTTTGATTAAAAGTCAGTCTTCCTCAGTGCCACCTGTTGCAGTAGGGCCGGTGCGCATTCCTGATCCTGAATTTCAGCCATTTCTGATGAAAGGTTTTGTCTCTCTGACAGAGGGGGGCCCTAAGGTACCTGTTGATATCATCAGGGACACTGCGTCCAATCAGTCTGTAATTCTAGAGCATGTGTTACCGTTTTCAGAAATGTCTGCAGTTAAATCTGATGTGCTAGTGAGGGGGTTTGATATGCAGTACGTGGGCCTGCCGCTCCATAAAATTTTTCTTGATTCTGATTTGGTCAAGGGGTGTGTTAAGGTGGGGCTCCGTGCTCAACTCCCGATCGAGGGGGTGACTCTTCTCTTGGGCAATGATTTGGCTGGTGGTAAAATGCTCATTAATCCAGAGGTAATTGCTGTTCCTCTGCCGGCGAACTCTGACGATTTGGCGTTAAAATTTCCAAAAGTGTTTTCAGTCTGTGCCATGACGCGGGCGATGGCTGAGCGTCAGAAGCTGGAGGCTGAGGTGGAGCTGTCTGACAGTTTTCTGGTTGACTATTCAGCTGCTCCACCTGCCTCTCCAGGGGCCCCTACCCATTCAGTTGTGTTGCCTCAAATTGATTCGAGAATATGCATGTCACGTGAGCAGCTAGTTGCTGACCAGAAACGGGATGCGACACTAGCTCCTCTCTTTGAAAGTGTTGTTTCAGGAGAGGCGTTGGAAGATTTGTCAACAGGGCTTTTCCTGAAAAGTGATGTGCTCATGCGTAAATGGACACCTCCGCGGCTGTCTGGCCATGATGTTTGGGGGGTGGTGGAACAAATTGTTATCCCTCAGTCATACCGAAGTGAGGTGTTGAAACTGGCTCATGATAACCCACTTTCTGGTCACCTGGGGATTAACAAGACTTTTGATTGTATCTTGCGGTACTTTTTCTGGCCAGGCCTAAAGGGTGATGTGCGTCATCATTGCAAAACGTGTCATGTATGCCAGGTTGCTAAAAAGCAGTTCATCTCTCCTTATCCACTTTATCCAATCCCTGTTATTGGTGAACCGTTCGAGCATGTGCAAATTGATTGTGTTGGGCCTTTGCCTCGCACTAAGAGTGGTAACAAATTCCTCTTAACTATAATGTGCACAGCGACTCGTTTTCCTGAGGCCATCCCATTGCGTTCCATTACAGCCCCAGCTGTTGCTAAGGCCTTGGTTAAGTTCTTCTCTATTTTCGGTTTACCTAGGGTGGCCCAATCTGATCAGGGCTCGAACTTCATGTCACGGGTCTTTGCGCAGGTCATGAAACAACTTAACATCACTCATGTGTGCTCAAGTGCTTATCACCCACAAAGTCAGGGAGCCATCGAGCGTTTCCATAGGACATTAAAGTCTATGTTGCGTACCTACTGCTTTGAATTCGACAAGGACTGGGACGAGGGTGTCCATCTCCTCCTCTTTGCCGCTCGTGAGGTGGTACAAGAATCCCTCGGCTTCAGTCCTGCCGAACTGGTGTTTGCACACACAGTCAGAGGGCCCCTGAGGCTTTTGCAGGAGAAGTGGCTGGGCGACAGCAAACCTCAAAATCTGCTCGACTATGTGTCCAAATTCCGTTTCAAACTCCACCGTGCTTGTGAATTGGCTAAAGAAAACATGACTGTTGCACAGGGAAAAATGAAAAGGTGGTTTGACAAAGATGCAAAAAGCAGGAGTTTTAGTCCAGGTGATAAAGTTCTGGTTTTGTTGCCCATTCCTGGCTCTGCTTTGCAGGCACGTTATGGTGGCCCTTATCTAGTCAAAAAGAAGGTTGGCGATCGAGACTACATCATTGACACCCCTGAACGTCGGCGACGGAGTAGGCTGTGTCATATTAATATGTTGAAGCCTTATTTTGACAGAGTCTCTCAGCCTGATTCCAACCCTTCTGATGGCACAGAGGTCAGTGTGCCACCTGAGCTGTCCAGTGGAAACGGTGATCCTGACAAGGTAACTCTGGCACTGTCTAGCAATGCCAGTGTTCCTCCCTCTGAATCTCAGGACGACCAAGATGATATTGTAGGTATCTCCACTGATGTTACTCATGGGCGACTTAGGAATTCAGAAATGCTTGCTAATCTTCATAATTGTCTTCCAAATTTGGTTCAGTCTCAACGTGAGGATGTGATCGGCTTAATTGGCTCTAATGCAAATCTCTTTTCAGACGTGCCGACCCGTACGCATGTTTTGCAGCATGACATTGATGTCGGTAGTTCCCCGCCAATTAAACAACACGCATATCGCGTTAATCCCGAAAAAAGGCAACGTCTCCAAAAGCAGGTGAACTACATGCTGGAAAATGGCATAGCTGTACCTAGCATAAGTGCTTGGAGTTCACCCTGCCTTTTGGCCGCTAAGTCTGATGGCTCGGATCGGTTTTGTACCGACTATCGAAAGGTGAACGGGGTCACAAAACCTGACTGTTATCCTTTGCCTAGGATCGATGATTGTGTTGATAAAGTTGGCTGTGCCAAATATGTCACGAAACTCGATCTACTAAAAGGATATTGGCAGGTGCCGTTAACGCCTAGGGCTCAAGCTATATCTGCCTTTGTGACCCCTGACGCTTTTCTAGAGTACACGGTAATGCCGTTTGGTGTTCGAAACGCTCCAGCAACGTTCCAGCGTTTGGTCAACACCGTTTTGTCGGGTTTATCGGGTGTCGAGGCTTATTTGGATGACATTTGCATTTATTCCACTACGTGGGATGAACACATCCAACAACTTCGTGAAGTATTTGGCAGGTTGAGTGAGGCAAATCTCACTTTAAATCTTGCCAAATGTGAGTTCGGGCAGGCTACAGTGACATACCTCGGCAAAATCGTGGGTCGGGGTCAAGTTAGGCCTGTACATTCTAAAGTGGAAGCCATCCTCTCGTTTCCTCATCCTGTTACTCGCCGTGGTCTAATGCGGTTTCTAGGAATGGCAGGATATTATAGAAGTTTCTGCAAAAACTTTTCTGCCGTTGCAGCCCCATTAACCGACTTGTTGAGCCCGAAAGTACGCTACAAATGGTCTCCGAGCTGTCAGCATTCATTTGATTGTATTAAAGCCTTGCTAACTAGTGCTCCAGTTCTTGCAGCACCTTCGTTCGAGCGGCCATTTAAACTCGCTGTGGATGCATGTGATGCTGGGGCAGGTGCGGTCCTACTACAAGATGGGGATGATGGGATTGAACACCCGGTCTCGTATTACTCCAAGAAATTCAATCGTCATCAACGTGTGTATTCCACAGTGGAGAAAGAAGCGCTAGCGCTTATTTTGGCCCTAAAGCATTTCGAGGTTTATGTGGGTTCCTCCAGTGAGCCTACCCTCGTCTTTACTGATCACAACCCTCTCGTTTTCCTGAACCAAATGCGGAACACAAACCGAAGGTTAATGAGGTGGTCTATCTTTATGCAGTATTTCAATGTGGAGATCAGGCATATCCGTGGCAAGGATAATGTCCTGGCCGACACATTGTCACGCTCTTTCTCTGATGAGTGAATGACCTCACGTTGCACTCCCGGTATTCACCATCATATGGTGGGGGTGTTGCGTGTGGCCATGACATCACTCACACACACACACACACTCAGTCATTCAATCATTGTCTGTGCTAATTCTGTCTCTCCTCCCTACTCAGACTGACACACCCAGACTGGCATACCTGCAGCAGATTCCCCTAATTGTCCTCTGCTGCAGCCCTCTGCTATAAAAGCCAGCCAGCTCAGTGTCATGGCAGACACAGACCCAGCAACATCTCACTCCCACACTATGCCGATACTTGTTTTCAGTTAATCTTAATTTAGTTTAGTTTGGCCTGGAGATGACCGGCAGTCCTAGTTTTCGTTATATTATTTAGTTGGTTGTAGGTAGGGGAGGGGGGAAACAGCTTCGACGTCCCTACAGGGGGTGGCCTGGGGCCCCCCTCATTCTCCTGTTTTGGCCGACATCTCCAGGTCTCCTTTTGTTCTCCTGAGTTGGTAAAGTTGAACTGTACTTTGTTTTATATTGTTTGTTGATCTAATGATCCAGAGTGGTTAATAAAATCCGTTAAACTTGTGATTTTGTGATGTCCTTCCTTTATGTTGGGGTCTCCAATTCGAGCCACTTGTTGTACTTGCATACTTTGTTTGGAGACCGTAACAATACACACACACACACACACACACACACACACATACACACATACACACTGGAGCACCAAGCTAGACTTAACACACACAGTGGCAATACTGGGACATGATCCGCAAAAAAAAGACTGTCATAATCTGGTCTTCAAGTCCGCTCTGCCCACAGAACCACGCTCTGTCCTCCAACATGTGGTGACCCATATCACCTCTCAGCTCCACTCTAATGGAGGGACAGCTGCAGGATGGGGGGATGGACGTGTGTGTGTGTGTGGGGGGAGCTTCCTTCCCTTCAGATTGCTGAGAACTCAGAAGGGGGAGGCTTGAGGAGGCGCGGGAAACATACTTCCTGTCCCGCCATAGGCAGCTTTTACGTCACATCCTGTTTCTGGCAACACACATGGCTCAGATGGGGTCGTCGGTCTGAAATGGGATCCTCTGTTTCCTAAACCTCATCGCCGCTGGCTCACACCCAGAGAAGGGAAGGAGAATGGAGACACATGCATGTCCGTTTGTTCGCATAGTGCTGGAATGGTGGTTTTTGACACCTAGAACGTGAATTATTTGACATAAAATGTCACCATTTCCGGTGTGTATGTGCTATCTCTCGCCAATAATGAATTGCCATCTGGTTGTTGTGTAATCCCTCAGAGAGGTTTCCCTGTGTTGAGTCAAATGAAGCCGCAGGCTCCACTCCTGGCAGTGCTCTTTCGTCCGTTCCAAAGTTTCAGCTTTGCAACGATATAATAATATTACACTAATTTAGTCCCCCTCAGAACTCGCTGTTAGATTGTGGAAATGAAACGATAAAAATGATTAGTTTCTGTGGTGAACATTCACCACAGATGGTCACTTCCAGCTTATTAGAAAATGCTGGAGGTGCACAATTAACTGCTTGCAGCACAATGCATTTGTTAGTTTTCTCCGCCATGATGCCATTTTGTTTAATTTTGTTTCATCACGATATGCTGTATAGTCTTTACTGTAATACTGTAACAGGAGACATGATTATTTATCCCACTAGTTAAATTAGTGTTAATTTAAGGTATTTGGACCATGTCCATGTGTGTGCAGAGAGAGAGGTGTGTGCATGTGTATGTTTCTCTGTGTCACACTCAGGATGTGATGATGCCTCTAATGTGTTCAGAATGTCTGACTAAGTGTATTACGACACACAGGCAGAGCATTGTGAAGGGTACAATCATCAATGACTTGTCTGGGCTTTCCCTCCATTGGATGCACCCGCACTATACATCACTGCCCTCGTTTGGAGTCTTTTTGTCTGTGAGTGTGTATCCTGTGACTGTGTGTATTCCTCTTTTGTACGCATCTCTCTCTCTCTCTCTGTGTGTGTGTGTGTGTGTGTGTGTGTGTGTGTGTGTGTGTGTGTGTGTGTGTGTGTGTGTGTGTGTGTGTGTGTGTGTGTGTGTGTGCGTGTGTGCGTGTGCGTGTGCATGCGCGCACGATTATTAGTGGGAATGTGCTTAATTAAGCCAGGCAGCGGGGTGGGGAGGGATGAAGACAGCAATAAAAAGAACAATCCTCCCATTCTGCTGGGTCTCCCCTCTGGGAGGCGCCTCACTTCCTGTCCATGTGCAGTGACAGGAAACAGGAATTTGGTGACACATGGAGGCAACAAGGACAGCAGGAATCACCATTAGGGTCTGAGGGTCAGGGGATGAGCAGGAATCACCATGAGGGTCTGAGGGTCAGGGGATGAGCAGGAATCACCATGAGGGTCTGAGGGTCAGGGGATGGGCAGGAATCACCATGAGGGTCAGGGGATGAGCAGGAATCACCATGAGGGTCAGGGGATGAGCAGGAATCACCATGAGGGTCAGGGGATGAGCAGGAATCACCATGAGGGTCTGAGGGTCAGGGGATGAGCAGGAATCACCATGAGGGTCAGGGGATGAGCAGGACTCACCATGAGGGTCTGAGGGTCAGGGGATGAGCAGGACTCACCATGAGGGTCTGAGGGTCAGGGGATGAGCAGGACTCACCATGAGGGTCTGAGGGTCAGGGGATGAGCAGGACTCATCGGGATGAGTAGGAATCACCATGAGGGTCAGGGGATGAGCAGGACTCACCATGAGGGTCTGAGGGTCAGGGGATGAGCAGGACTCACCATGAGGGTCTGAGGGTCAGGGGATGAGCAGGACTCATCAGGGGATGAGTAGGAATCACCATGAGGGTCTGAGGGTCAGGGGATGAGCAGGAATCACCATGAGGGTCTGAGGGTCGGGATGAGCAGGACTCACCATGAGGGTCTGAGGGTCAGGGGATGAGCAGGAATCACCATGAGGGTCTGAGGGTCAGGGGATGAGCAGGACTCACCATGAGGGTCAGGGGATGAGTAGGAATCACCATGAGGGTCAGGGGATGAGCAGGAATCACCATGAGGGTCAGGGGATGAGCAGTACTCACCATGAGGGTCAGGGGATGAGTAGGAATCACCATGAGGGTCAGGGGATGAGCAGGACTCACCATGAGGGTCAGGGGATGAGTAGGAATCACCATGAGGGTCAGGGGATGAGCAGGAATCACCATGAGGGTCAGGGGATGAGCAGGAATCACCATGAGGGTCAGGGGATGAGCAGGAATCACCATGAGGGTCAGGGGATGAGCAGGAATCACCATGAGGGTCTGAGGGTCAGGGGATGAGTAGGAATCACCATGAGGGTCAGGGGATGAGTAGGAATCACCATGAGGGTCAGGGGATGAGCAGGACTCACCATGAGGGTCAGGGGATGAGCAGGACTCACCATGAGGGTCAGGGGATGAGCAGGAATCACCATGAGGGTCAGGGGATGACAAACACCGGTTGGCTCTGTCACAAGATGCTCCCCTATTGCTTTCACACAATTACTCTGGTAAAGTAACCCTGAAGTTGATGCAGTTAACATTATACTTGTATTTCTACTGTATTAACAAGACTTGTACTTCAATTTATTTTTGAAGGGTGGGTTTAAAAAGTAGGGGACCCTTAATGGGACCCAGAGATTTCCATTCAGCAAAATCTGGGCATGGCTCCAGTCTTTGTATTACTTTGTATTGTTGAGTTGACTCATCCACTCATCTGTGTGCGGGATTTCTTTGCTCTTCTATGCCACGTTTTCTTCCATATGCTTCACCGTGCTTTGACAGATCTGACTAATATGTCTATACTAGTATGTCGGACTAACACTTCTCGACCTCGCATTACATAAATGAATATAATACTTTGTCATACTACAGACAAAACAAAGATGCATGAAACCATAATCATAACACAAGAGTTGCCTTAGCAACCAGTGCATAAGGCAAGGAGAGACGAGGGAGAGAATGACACAATTTGAGGTTCATCAGTCTGCAGTCTTCACCGTTAGAGCACTGGATAGTATACATAACATGAGCTCCTTGTTATAATATATGACAATATATACTCTGCTTTGTGTAACTTGAGTTATCTTTTAAAAAGGGTAGGCGTAATAAGCCTCGGCTTCTGCCTTCATCTTTTCGGTACCACTAGTTATTAGTGGATTGTACAGTATGATGTACAGTATGTACGTTTGTATGTACTCCTTATTTTTTCCTTTTATGTATCTATCTATCTATCTATCTATCTATCTATCTATCTATCTATCTATCTATCTATCTATCTATCTATCTATCTATCTATCTATCTATCTATCTATCTATCTAACAGGCTGCCTACTGTACTATATACTATACTATATACCGTATAGCCCAACATGGGCAACCTGTGTTGATGATGGTCTGACGGTCATTTTATTCAGGGTAAAATTAAATCAAGGTTATATTCTCCTATTCAAGCGCTTCAATTCCTGATCCGCAGTCACATCTCCACATCAGTCCATAGCTGTTTCCAATCCCACTCCTCTGCAGCAGTGAGTCAAGGCCGGTTCCCTTTGTTTTGGTTGGTGACGTGCCATGGGCTATTTATAGCAGTGTGTGTGTTATTGTGTAAGACACAATGAGCTGGGTCTGTCCTCCATGCATCCACTATAATCTCTGAAGCAGAGAATAACACCTACGTCTGTATCTCTAACATCTACATCCGTATCTCAGTATTATGTTGAGGCATGTTATAGTATGTCGTTTTTCATGATTGTCATGTTTTCTATCAAAGAAAAAAAATGGTTATATATTTATATATATATAATTATATATATATATATATATAAGCTCTTCAAAATAAAAGCCTCAAAGAAAACACATATTGAACATGGAAACATCCCTGTGGGTCCGCTACACACAGTGCTGTAAAATATCCTCATCAACCTGAACCCTCTCGACAGGGTGGTTAGGATCAGTGGCAAAATCATTGGGAGGAACCAGGAGTCTCTCTCTAGGTCGTCCTCAGACGAGCCCTCCATCGTCGTTTCCAGTCATCCCGATTCTCCATACATCCGGCCAGTTCGTTGGTACTTTGCACTCCTGCATCGCTCTTGAGTACATCCACGTATGTTAGCGTGGGGCGTCCTATATATATATATATATATATATATATATATATATATATATATAAACAAACATGAGGTCATCAGGTTGAGAACCACTGCTTTATCTAGCCGCTGCAATGCAAGTTATTCATCCTTTTATGTTCTGTGATGTATAAACTTTATTATCAGATGCAAGGAAGGACATAGTGTTTAAACAGCAAAGGCTCTGGTAGTATGGTACTCCTGGTTTACCGGGACAGGGTTCAACTCCCTGCAGTGCCCCACTGACTTATTCACATTTTGTCCTCTTGTATGTTTACCTGAAATGTATATAATATAGTATAGGCTACATACTATATTAAGTCAAAAACCATGAAAAATGACATACTATAGTAAAGTGCATGGTTTTCGACGATATACTATAGTATGTTTTTGTTCATGATTTGTGACGATTAAAGAAAGATATGAAAATCATGAAAATCGACTTTCATGATTTTCGATGAATAAAAAGTTTTAAAGTTTGAATGAGGTATGTAGGACTAGTAGTGTGCCAAAGTTTGTGCTATTACCATTGACAATGCATTGGGCATTTAAGTTAAATAACTCAGAAACTACAAAAAAAGAATTATAAAAAGTGTCGTGTAATTTCTACCTCAAGTACACTAAACTAAACTGGACTAACTAGACAAAGTACGAAGAGTATTTCGGCGAAGCCTCAGACGGTCGGATGAGGAAAAAACACGCAGAGAGATGTGAACTGAAGATCCATGGATTTTATTTATTGCAGTCAGACCAAGAACACAGCAGAGCTTCCCCGTGGACCAGGCTTGGCCCATGGGAGCAGCACACGGACAGCCTAACCACTCTCGTGGCTAGGCCTGCTATAAGACCTCCTAACATTGCAAAATCAGACATTATATGCGTTCTACATCAAACAGAGGTCTTCCAGGGAGGGGTCTAAACCTTTACATACAAAAATGACATTGAGATGCATATAGAGTGACGTATGAGACTTAATCAAGTGACCTGTTGGTGGAAACAATAGCATGCTAATTCCTGTCACACCTAGCAGAGCCAGGCTACTTCATATGCACAATGGGCTAGACTTACAGATTGCCAACGTAAACAAACCATCTCAACACCCTTCTTTTGAATGCCAAAGGCAGGCCTTGCATAGACAAGAGTGACTGCAGATTTAAGACAGACAGAACACCATACATTTGTACAAGAACATGTGGTTATTGCCTAGGATGATTATTATTGTCCACTGACCAGATACGACAAAAGTGTGAATGGAGTATCTAGGTGAAAGTGATTTTTAATATCTGCCATTGAGCCCTATTATAATTTTCTCAAATTTGAAAGCACTATATTTCGAAAACTAAGAAACATTTCAAAGATTATTTTTCAGGCAAACATGTCTACCGTAAGATAAACCTAAATAGGTTTGAATGGGGTTTCTAGGTGTAAATATGTAGGACTAATAGCAGGCCAAAGTTTGTGCTATTGCCATAGAGAATGCATTGGGCGTTTAAGTTAAATAACTCAGAAACTACAAAACATTTCAAAGTAAAAAGTTCCAGCATGTGTGCACACAGTAAGCTGAATTATAAAAAGTGTGAATGGAGTTTCTAGGTGAAAGTGATTTTTTGACGTGCCAATATCTGCCATTGAGCCCCATTATAAATGTCTCAAATTTGAAAGCACTATATTTCTAAAACTATGAAACATTTCAAAGATTCCTTTTCAGGTAAATATGTCCATCATAAGATGAACCTAAGTAGGCTAGAATGGGGTTGCTAGGTGTAAGTATGTAGGACTAGTAGCATGCCAAAGTTTGTGCTATTGCCATAGAGAATGCATTGGGCGTTTAAGTTAAATAACTCAGAAACTACAAAACATTTCAAAGTAAAACGTTCCAGCATGTGTCTCCACAGTAAGCTGAATAATAAAAAGTGTGAATGGAGTTTCTAGGTGAAAGTGATTTTTGACGTGCCAATGTCTGCCATTGAGCCCCATTGTACATTTGAAAGCACTATATTTCTAAAACTATGAAACATTTCAAATATTCCTTTTCAGGCAAACATGTCCACCGTAAGATGAACTTAAGTAGGCTAAAATGGGGTTGCTAGGTGTAAGTATGTAGGACTAGTAGCATGCCAAAGTTTGTGCTATTGCCATAGAGAATGCATTGGGCGTTTAATTTAAATAACTCAGAAACTATAAAACATTTCAAAGTAAAAAAGTTCCAGCATGTGTCTCCACAGTAAGCTGAATAATAAAAAAGTGTGAATGGAGTTTCTAGGTGAAAGTGAATTTTGACGTGCCAATGTCTGCCATTGAGCCCCATTGTAATTTTGAAAGCACTAAAAACGGCGTGAATTTTTTTTTAATCCTCGTTTTTCATCATTTTTGAGTATGGGCTATAGCCCATATCGTACGGCATACTATAGCACCCAGTTTTTCATCATTTTTGAGGATTTGAAAAAAATTAAAAAATTAAAAAAACATGGGTTATAGCCCATCGTTTTTTTAATTTTGAATTTTTTTTTAATCCTCGTTTTTCATCATTTTTGAGTATGGGCTATAGCCCATATCGTACGGCATACTATAGCACCCAGTTTTTCATCATTTTTGAGGATTTGAAAAAAAATCAAAAATTCAAAAAACATGGGTTATAGCCCATCGTTTTTTGAATTTTTGAAAAAAAAAATTATCCTCGTTTTTCATCATTTTTGAGTATGGGCTATAGCCCATATCGTACGGCATACTATAACACGCCGTTTTTCATCATTTTTGAGGATTTAAAAAAAAAATCAAAAATTCAAAAAACATGGGTTATAGCCCATCGTTTTTTGAAATTTTGAAAAAAACATTGTCCTCGTTTTTCATCATTTTTGAGTATGGGCTATAACCTATACCGTACGGCATACTATAGCACGCCATTTTTCATAATTTTTGAGGATTTGAAAAAAATTCAAAATTTCAAAAACATGGGTTATAGCCCATCGTTTTTTTAATTTTGAATTATTATTTTTATCCTCGTTTTTCATCATTTTTGAGTATGGGCTATAGCCCATATCGTAAGGCATACTATAGCACGCCGTTTTTCATCATTTTTGAGGATTTGAAAAAAAATCTAAAATTCAAAAAACATGGGTTATAGTCCATCGTTTTTTGAATTTTTGAAAAATATATTATCCTCGTTTTTCATCATTTTTGAGTATGGGCTATAGCCCATATTGTACGGCATACTATAGCACGCCGTTTTTCATCATTTTTGAGGATTTAAAAAAAATTCAAAAATTCAAAAAACATGGGTTATATTCCATCGTTTTTTGAATTTTTGAAAAAAATATTACCCTTGTTTTTCATCATTTTTGAGTATGGGCTATAGCCCATATCGTACGGCATACTATAGCACGCCGTTTTTCATCATTTTTGAGGATTTGAAAAAAAATCAAAAATTAAAAAAACATGGGTTATAGCCCATCGTTTTTTGAATTTTTGAAAAAAACATTGTCCTTGTTTTTCATCATTTTTGAGTATGGGCTATAGCCTATACCGTACGGCATACTATAGCACGCCATTTTTCATAATTTTTGAGGATTTGAAAAAAAATAAAAAATTAAAAAAACATGGGTTATAGCCCATCGTTTTTTTAATTTTGAATTATTATTTTTATCCTCGTTTTTCATCATTTTTGAGTATGGGCTATAGCCCATATAGTACGGCATACTATAGCACCCAGTTTTTCATCATTTTTGAGGATTTGAAAAAAAATCAAAAATTCAAAAAACATGGGTTATAGCCCATCGTTTTTTGAATTTTTGAAAAAAACATTGTCCTCGTTTTTCATCATTTTTGAGTATGGGCTATAGCCTATACCGTACGGCATACTATAGCACGCCATTTTTCATAATTTTTGAGGATTTGAAAAAAATTCAAAAAACATGGGTTACAGCCCATCGTTTTTTTAATTTTGAATTATTATTTTTATCCTCGTTTTTCATCATTTTTGAGTATGGGCTATAGCCCATATCGTACGGCATACTATAGCACCCAGTTTTTCATCATTTTTGAGGATTTGAAAAAAAAAAAAAAAATAAAAAAAACATGGGTTATAGCCCATCGTTTTTTGAATTATTGAAAAAAATATTATCCTCGTTTTTCATCATTTTTGAGTATGGGCTATAGCCCATATCGTACGGCATACTATAGCACGCCGTTTTTCATCATTTTTGAGGATTTAAAAAAAAATCTAAAATTAAAAAAACATGGGTTATAGTCCATCGTTTTTTGAATTTTTGAAAAAAATATTACCCTCGTTTTTCATCATTTTTGAGTATGGGCTATAGCCCATATCGTACGGCATACTATAGCACGCCGTTTTTCATCATTTTTGAGGATTTGAAAAAAAATAAAAAATTCAAAAAACATGGGTTATAACCCATCGTTTTTTGAATTTTTGAAAAAAAAAATTATCCTCGTTTTTCATCATTTTTGAGTATGGGCTATAGCCCATATCGTACGGCATACTATAACACGCCGTTTTTCATCATTTTTGAGGATTTAAAAAAAATTCAAAAATTCAAAAAACATGGGTTATAGCCCATCGTTTTTTGAAATTTTGAAAAAAACATTGTCCTCGTTTTTCATCATTTTTGAGTATGGGCTATAACCTATACCGTACGGCATACTATAGCACGCCATTTTTCATAATTTTTGAGGATTTGAAAAAAATTCAAAATTTCAAAAACATGGGTTATAGCCCATCGTTTTTTTAATTTTGAATTATTATTTTTATCCTCGTTTTTCATCATTTTTGAGTATGGGCTATAGCCCATATCGTACGGCATACTATAGCACCCAGTTTTTCATCATTTTTGAGGATTTGAAAAAAATTAAAAAATTCAAAAAACATGGGTTATAGCCCATCGTTTTTTGAATTTTTGATTTTTTTTTAAATCCTCGTTTTTCATCATTTTTGAGTATGGGCTATAGCCCATATCGTAAGGCATACTATAGCACGCCGTTTTTCATCATTTTTGAGGATTTGAAAAAAAATCTAAAATTCAAAAAACATGGGTTATAGTCCATCGTTTTTTGAATTTTTGAAAAATATATTATCCTCGTTTTTCATCATTTTTGAGTATGGGCTATAGCCCATATTGTACGGCATACTATAGCACGCCGTTTTTCATCATTTTTGAGGATTTAAAAAAAATTCTAAAATTCAAAAAACATGGGTTATATTCCATCGTTTTTTGAATTTTTGAAAAAAATATTACCCTTGTTTTTCATCATTTTTGAGTAAGGGCTATAGCCCATATCGTACGGCATACTATAGCACGCCGTTTTTCATCATTTTTGAGGATTTGAAAAAAATTAAAAAATTAAAAAAACATGGGTTATAGCCCATCGTTTTTTGAATTTTTGAAAAAAACATTGTCCTTGTTTTTCATCATTTTTGAGTATGGGCTATAGCCTATACCGTACGGCATACTATAGCACGCCATTTTTCATAATTTTTGAGGATTTGAAAAAAAATAAAAAATAAAAAAAACATGGGTTATAGCCCATCGTTTTTTTAATTTTGAATTATTATTTTTATCCTCGTTTTTCATCATTTTTGAGTATGGGCTATAGCCCATATAGTACGGCATACTATAGCACCCAGTTTTTCATCATTTTTGAGGATTTGAAAAAAATTAAAAAATTCAAAAAACATGGGTTATAGCCCATCGTTTTTTGAATTTTTGAATTTTTTTTTAATCCTCGTTTTTCATCATTTTTGAGTATGGGCTATAGCCCATATCGTACGGCATACTATAGCACGCCGTTTTTCATCATTTTTGAGGATTTGAAAAAAAATCTAAAATTAAAAAAACATGGGTTATAGTCCATCGTTTTTTGAATTTTTGAAAAAAATATTATCCTCGTTTTTCATCATTTTTGAGTATGGGCTATAGCCCATATCGTACGGCATACTATAGCACGCCATTTTTCATAATTTTTGAGGATTTGAAAAAAAATCAAAATTTCAAAAAACATGGGTTATAGCCCATCGTTTTTTTTATTTTGAATAAAAAAAATTTATCCTCGTTTTTCATCATTTTTGAGTATGGGCTATAGCCCATATCGTACGGCATACTATAGCACCCCGTTTTTCATCATTTTTGAGGATTTGAAAAAAAATCAAAAAACATGGGTTATAGCCCATCGTTTTTTGAATTTTGAATTTTTTTTTATCCTTGTTTTTCATCATTTTTGAGTATGGGCTATAGCCCATATCGTACGGCAAACTATAGCACGCCGTTTTTCATAATTTTTGAGGATTTGAAAAAAAGATCTAAAATTAAAAAAACATGGGTTATAGCCCATCGTTTTTTGAATTTTTGAAAAAAAAAATATCCTCGTTTTTCATCATTTTTGAGTTTGGGCTATAGCCCATATCGTACGGCATACTATAGCACGCCGTTTTTCATCATTTTTGAGGATTTGAAAAAAAATCTAAAATTCAAAAAACATGGGTTATAGTCCATCGTTTTTTGAATTTTTGAAAAAAATATTATCCTCGTTTTTTGAATTTTTGAGTATGGGCTATAGCCCATATCGTACGGCATACTATAGCACGCCGTTTTTCATCATTTTTGAGGATGTAAAAAAAATCAAAATTTCAAAAAACATGGGTTATAGCCCATCGTTTTTTGAATTTTTGAATTTTGTTTTATCCTCGTTTTTCATAATTTTTGAGTATGGGCTATAGCCCATATCGTACGGCATACTATAGCACGCCGTTTTTCATCATTTTTGAGGATTTGAAAAAAAATCAAAAAACATGGGTTATAGCCCATCGTTTTTTGAATTTTGTTTTATCCTCGTTTTTCATCATTTTTGAGTATGGGCTATAGCCCATATCGTACGGCATACTATAACACGCCGTTTTTCATCATTTTTGAGGATTTGAAAAAAAATCAAAAATTCAAAAAACATGGGTTATAGCCCATCGTTTTCTGAATTTTTGAAAAAAAAAATTATCCTCGTTTTTCATCATTTTTGAGTATGGGCTATAGCCCATATCGTACGGCATACTATAACACGCCGTTTTTCATCATTTTTGAGGATTTGAAAAAAAATCAAAAATTCAAAAAACATGGGTTATAGCCCATCGTTTTTTGAATTTTTGAAAAAAACATTGTCCTCGTTTTTCATCATTTTTGAGTATGGGCTATAGCCTATACCGTACGGCATACTATAGCACACCATTTTTCATAATTTTTGAGGATTTTAAAAAAATTCAAAAATTCAAAAAACATGGGTTATAGCCCATCGTTTTTTTTTTTTTTTGAATTATTATTTTTATCCTCGTTTTTCATCATTTTTGAGTATGGGCGTTAGCCCATATCGTACGGCATACTATAGCACCCAGTTTTTCATCATTTTTGAGGATTTGAAAAAAATTCAAAAATTCAAAAAACATGGGTTATAGCCCATCGTTTTTTGAATTTTTGAAAAAAAAATTAATCCTCGTTTTTCATCATTTTTGAGTATGGGCTATAGCCCATATCGTACGGCATACTATAGCACGCCGTTTTTCATCATTTTTGAGGATTTGAAAAAAAATCTAAAATTCAAAAAACATGGGTTATAGTCCATCGTTTTTTGAATTTTTGAAAAATATATTATCCTTGTTTTTCATCATTTTTGAGTATGGGCTATAGCCCATATCGTACGGCATACTATAGCACGCCGTTTTTCATCATTTTTGAGGATTTGAAAAAAAAATCAAAAATTCAAAAAACATGGGTTATAGCCCATCGTTTTTTGAATTTTTGAATTTTTTTTTAATCCTCGTTTTTCATCATTTTTGAGTATGGGCTATAGCCCTAATCGTACGGCATACTATAGCACGCCGTTTTTCATCATTTTTGAGGATTTGAAAACAAATCTAAAATTCAAAAAACATGGGTTATAGCCCATTGTTTTTTGAATTTTTGAAAAAAGAAGTATCCTCGTTTTTCATCATTTTTGAGTATGGGCTATAGCCCATATCGTACGGCATACTATAGCACGCCGTTTTTCATCATTTTTGAGGATTTACATTTTTTTTTTAATTAAAAAAACATGGGTTATAGCCCATTGTTTTTTGAATTTTTGAAAAAAGAAGTATCCTCGTTTTTCATCATTTTTGAGTATGGGCTATAGCCCATATCGTACGGCATACTATAGCACGCCATTTTTCATAATTTTTGAGGATTTGAAAAAAATTCAAAATTTCAAAAAACATGGGTTATAGTCCATCGTTTTTTGAATTTTTGAAAAAAATATTATCCTCGTTTTTCATCATTTTTGAGTATGGGCTATAGCCCATATCGTACGGCATACTATAGCACGCCGTTTTTCATCATTTTTGAGGATTTAAAAAAAAATCTAAAATAAAAAAAACATGGGTTATAGTCCATCGTTTTTTGAATTTTTGAAAAAAATATTACCCTCGTTTTTCATCATTTTTGAGTATGGGCTATAGCCCATATCGTACGGCATACTATAGCACGCAGTTTTTCATCATTTTTGAGGATTTTTTATTTATTTATTTTATTAAAAAACATGGGTTATAGCCCATCGTTTTTTGAATTTTTGAATTTTTTTTTAATCCTCGTTTTTCATCATTTTTGAGTATGGGCTATAGCCCATATCGTACGGCATACTATAGCACGCCGTTTTTCATCATTTTTGAGGATTTGAAAAAAAATCTAAAATTAAAAAAACATGGGTTATAGTCCATCGTTTTTTGAATTTTTGAAAAAAATATTATCCTCGTTTTTCATCATTTTTGAGTATGGGCTATAGCCCATATCGTACGGCATACTATAGCACGCCATTTTTCATAATTTTTGAGGATTTGAAAAAAAATCAAAATTTCAAAAAACATGGGTTATAGCCCATCGTTTTTTTTATTTTGAATAAAAAAATTTTATCCTCGTTTTTCATCATTTTTGAGTATGGGCTATAGCCCATATCGTACGGCATACTATAGCACCCCGTTTTTCATCATTTTTGAGGATTTGAAAAAAAATCAAAAAACATGGGTTATAGCCCATCGTTTTTTGAATTTTGAATTTTTTTTTATCCTTGTTTTTCATCATTTTTGAGTATGGGCTATAGCCCATATCGTACGGCAAACTATAGCACGCCGTTTTTCATCATTTTTGAGGATTTGAAAAAAAGATCTAAAATTAAAAAAACATGGGTTATAGCCCATCGTTTTTTGAATTTTTGAAAAAAAAAATATCCTCGTTTTTCATCATTTTTTAGTTTGGGCTATAGCCCATATCGTACGGCATACTATAGCACTCCGTTTTTCATCATTTTTGAGGATTTGAAAAAAAATCTAAAATTCAAAAAACATGGGTTATAGTCCATCGTTTTTTGAATTTTTGAAAAAAATATTATCCTCGTTTTTTGAATTTTTGAGTATGGGCTATAGCCCATATCGTACGGCATACTATAGCACGCCGTTTTTCATCATTTTTGAGGATGTAAAAAAAATCAAAATTTCAAAAAACATGGGTTATAGCCCATCGTTTTTTGAATTTTTGAATTTTGTTTTATCCTCGTTTTTCATAATTTTTGAGTATGGGCTATAGCCCATATCGTACGGCATACTATAGCACGCCGTTTTTCATCATTTTTGAGGATTTGAAAAAAAATCAAAAAACATGGGTTATAGCCCATCGTTTTTTGAATTTTTGAATTTTGTTTTATCCTCGTTTTTCATCATTTTTGAGTATGGGCTATAGCCCATATCGTACGGCATACTATAACACGCCGTTTTTCATCATTTTTGAGGATTTGAAAAAAAATCAAAAATTCAAAAAACATGGGTTATAGCCCATCGTTTTCTGAATTTTTGAAAAAAAAAATTATCCTCGTTTTTCATCATTTTTGAGTATGGGCTATAGCCCATATCGTACGGCATACTATAACACGCCGTTTTTCATCATTTTTGAGGATTTGAAAAAAATTAAAAATTTCAAAAAACATGGGTTATAGCCCATCGTTTTTTGAATTTTTGAAAAAAAAATTATCCTCGTTTTTCATCATTTTTGAGTATGGGCTATAGCCCATATCGTACGGCATACTATAGCACGCCGTTTTTCATCATTTTTGAGGATTTGAAAAAAATTCTAAAATTCAAAAAACATGGGTTATAGCCCATCGTTTTTTGAATTTTTGAAAAAAAAATTATCCGCGTTTTCCATCATTTTTGAGTATGGGCTATAGCCCATATCGTACGGCATACTATAGCACGCCGTTTTTCATCATTTTTGAGGATTTGAAAAAAAATCAAAAATTCAAAAAACATGGGTTATAGCCCATCGTTTTTTGAATTTTTGAAAAAAACATTGTCCTCGTTTTTCATCATTTTTGAGTATGGGCTATAGCCTATACCGTACGGCATACTATAGCACACCATTTTTCATAATTTTTTAGGATTTTAAAAAAATTCAAAAATTCAAAAAACATGGGTTATATATAGCCCATCGTTTTTTGTTTTTTTTGAATTATTATTTTTATCCTCGTTTTTCATCATTTTTGAGTATGGGCGTTAGCCCATATCGTACGGCATACTATAGCACCCAGTTTTTCATCATTTTTGAGGATTTGAAAAAAATTCAAAAATTCAAAAAACATGGGTTATAGCCCATCGTTTTTTGAATTTTTGAAAAAAAAAATAATCCTCGTTTTTCATCATTTTTGAGTATGGGCTATAGCCCATATCGTACGGCATACTATAGCACGCCGTTTTTCATCATTTTTGAGGATTTGAAAAAAAATCTAAAATTCAAAAAACATGGGTTATAGTCCATCGTTTTTTGAATTTTTGAAAAATATATTATCCTTGTTTTTCATCATTTTTGAGTATGGGCTATAGCCCATATCGTACGGCATACTATAGCACGCCGTTTTTCATCATTTTTGAGGATTTGAAAAAAAAATCAAAAATTCAAAAAACATGGGTTATAGCCCATCGTTTTTTGAATTTTTGAATTTTTTTTTAATCCTCGTTTTTCATCATTTTTGAGTATGGGCTATAGCCCTAATCGTACGGCATACTATAGCACGCCGTTTTTCATCATTTTTGAGGATTTGAAAACAAATCTAAAATTCAAAAAACATGGGTTATAGCCCATTGTTTTTTGAATTTTTGAAAAAAGAAGTATCCTCGTTTTTCATCATTTTTGAGTATGGGCTATAGCCCATATCGTACGGCATACTATAGCACGCCGTTTTTCATCATTTTTGAGGATTTACATTTTTTTTTTAATTAAAAAAACATGGGTTATAGCCCATTGTTTTTTGAATTTTTGAAAAAAGAAGTATCCTCGTTTTTCATCATTTTTGAGTATGGGCTATAGCCCATATCGTACGGCATACTATAGCACGCCATTTTTCATAATTTTTGAGGATTTGAAAAAAATTCAAAATTTCAAAAAACATGGGTTATAGTCCATCGTTTTTTGAATTTTTGAAAAAAATATTATCCTCGTTTTTCATCATTTTTGAGTATGGGCTATAGCCCATATCGTACGGCATACTATAGCACGCCGTTTTTCATCATTTTTGAGGATTTAAAAAAAAATCTAAAATAAAAAAAACATGGGTTATAGTCCATCGTTTTTTGAATTTTTGAAAAAAATATTACCCTCGTTTTTCATCATTTTTGAGTATGGGCTATAGCCCATATCGTACGGCATACTATAGCACGCAGTTTTTCATCATTTTTGAGGATTTTTTATTTATTTTTTTTATTAAAAAACATGGGTTATAGCCCATCGTTTTTTGAATTTTTGAATTTTTTTTTAATCCTCGTTTTTCATCATTTTTGAGTATGGGCTATAGCCCATATCGTACGGCATACTATAGCACGCCGTTTTTCATCATTTTTGAGGATTTGAAAAAAAATCTAAAATTAAAAAAACATGGGTTATAGTCCATCGTTTTTTGAATTTTTGAAAAAAATATTATCCTCGTTTTTCATCATTTTTGAGTATGGGCTATAGCCCATATCGTACGGCATACTATAGCACGCCATTTTTCATAATTTTTGAGGATTTGAAAAAAAATCAAAATTTCAAAAAACATGGGTTATAGCCCATCGTTTTTTTTATTTTGAATAAAAAAAAATTATCCTCGTTTTTCATCATTTTTGAGTATGGGCTATAGCCCATATCGTACGGCATACTATAGCACCCCGTTTTTCATCATTTTTGAGGATTTGAAAAAAATTCAAAAAACATGGGTTATAGCCCATCGTTTTTTTAATTTTGAATCTTTTTTTATCCTTGTTTTTCATCATTTTTGAGTATGGGCTATAGCCCATATCGTACGGCAAACTATAGCACGCCGTTTTTCATCATTTTTGAGGATTTGAAAAAAAGATCTAAAATTAAAAAAACATGGGTTATAGCCCATCGTTTTTTGAATTTTTGAAAAAAAAAATATCCTCGTTTTTCATCATTTTTTAGTTTGGGCTATAGCCCATATCGTACGGCATACTATAGCACTCCGTTTTTCATCATTTTTGAGGATTTGAAAAAAAATCTAAAATTCAAAAAACATGGGTTATAGTCCATCGTTTTTTGAATTTTTGAAAAAAATATTATCCTCGTTTTTTGAATTTTTGAGTATGGGCTATAGCCCATATCGTACGGCATACTATAGCACGCCGTTTTTCATCATTTTTGAGGATGTAAAAAAAATCAAAATTTCAAAAAACATGGGTTATAGCCCATCGTTTTTTGAATTTTTGAATTTTGTTTTATCCTCGTTTTTCATAATTTTTGAGTATGGGCTATAGCCCATATCGTACGGCATACTATAGCACGCCGTTTTTCATCATTTTTGAGGATTTGAAAAAAAATCAAAAAACATGGGTTATAGCCCATCGTTTTTTGAATTTTTGAATTTTGTTTTATCCTCGTTTTTCATCATTTTTGAGTATGGGCTATAGCCCATATCGTACGGCATACTATAACACGCCGTTTTTCATCATTTTTGAGGATTTGAAAAAAAATCAAAAATTCAAAAAACATGGGTTATAGCCCATCGTTTTCTGAATTTTTGAAAAAAAAAATTATCCTCGTTTTTCATCATTTTTGAGTATGGGCTATAGCCCATATCGTACGGCATACTATAACACGCCGTTTTTCATCATTTTTGAGGATTTGAAAAAAATTAAAAATTTCAAAAAACATGGGTTATAGCCCATCGTTTTTTGAATTTTTGAAAAAAAAATTATCCTCGTTTTTCATCATTTTTGAGTATGGGCTATAGCCCATATCGTACGGCATACTATAGCACGCCGTTTTTCATCATTTTTGAGGATTTGAAAAAAATTCTAAAATTCAAAAAACATGGGTTATAGCCCATCGTTTTTTGAATTTTTGAAAAAAAAATTATCCGCGTTTTCCATCATTTTTGAGTATGGGCTATAGCCCATATCGTACGGCATACTATAGCACGCCGTTTTTCATCATTTTTGAGGATTTGAAAAAAAATCAAAAATTCAAAAAACATGGGTTATAGCCCATCGTTTTTTGAATTTTTGAAAAAAACATTGTCCTCGTTTTTCATCATTTTTGAGTATGGGCTATAGCCTATACCGTACGGCATACTATAGCACACCATTTTTCATAATTTTTGAGGATTTTAAAAAAATTAAAAAATTCAAAAAACATGGGTTATATATAGCCCATCGTTTTTTTTTTTTTTTGAATTATTATTTTTATCCTCGTTTTTCATCATTTTTGAGTATGGGCGTTAGCCCATATCGTACGGCATACTATAGCACCCAGTTTTTCATCATTTTTGAGGATTTGAAAAAAATTAAAAAATTCAAAAAACATGGGTTATAGCCCATCGTTTTTTGAATTTTTGAAAAAAAAAATAATCCTCGTTTTTCATCATTTTTGAGTATGGGCTATAGCCCATATCGTACGGCATACTATAGCACGCCGTTTTTCATCATTTTTGAGGATTTGAAAAAAAATCTAAAATTCAAAAAACATGGGTTATAGTCCATCGTTTTTTGAATTTTTGAAAAATATATTATCCTTGTTTTTCATCATTTTTGAGTATGGGCTATAGCCCATATCGTACGGCATACTATAGCACGCCGTTTTTCATCATTTTTGAGGATTTGAAAAAAAAATCAAAAATTCAAAAAACATGGGTTATAGCCCATCGTTTTTTGAATTTTTGAATTTTTTTTTAATCCTCGTTTTTCATCATTTTTGAGTATGGGCTATAGCCCTAATCGTACGGCATACTATAGCACGCCGTTTTTCATCATTTTTGAGGATTTGAAAACAAATCTAAAATTCAAAAAACATGGGTTATAGCCCATTGTTTTTTGAATTTTTGAAAAAAGAAGTATCCTCGTTTTTCATCATTTTTGAGTATGGGCTATAGCCCATATCGTACGGCATACTATAGCACGCCGTTTTTCATCATTTTTGAGGATTTACATTTTTTTTTTAATTAAAAAAACATGGGTTATAGCCCATTGTTTTTTGAATTTTTGAAAAAAGAAGTATCCTCGTTTTTCATCATTTTTGAGTATGGGCTATAGCCCATATCGTACGGCATACTATAGCACGCCATTTTTCATAATTTTTGAGGATTTGAAAAAAATTCAAAATTTCAAAAAACATGGGTTATAGTCCATCGTTTTTTGAATTTTTGAAAAAAATATTATCCTCGTTTTTCATCATTTTTGAGTATGGGCTATAGCCCATATCGTACGGCATACTATAGCACGCCGTTTTTCATCATTTTTGAGGATTTAAAAAAAAATCTAAAATAAAAAAAACATGGGTTATAGTCCATCGTTTTTTGAATTTTTGAAAAAAATATTACCCTCGTTTTTCATCATTTTTGAGTATGGGCTATAGCCCATATCGTACGGCATACTATAGCACGCCGTTTTTCATCATTTTTGAGGATTTTTTATTTATTTTTTTTATTAAAAAACATGGGTTATAGCCCATCGTTTTTTGAATTTTTGAATTTTTTTTTACCCTCGTTTTTCATCATTTTTGAGTATGGGCTATAGCCCATATCGTACGGCATGCTATAGCACGCCGTTTTTCATCATTTTTGAGGATTTGAAAAAAAAAAAAAATCAAAAAACATGGGTTATAACCCATCGTTTTTTGAATTTTTGAAAGAAAAAAAAAATCCTCGTTTTTCATCATTTTTGAGTATGGGCTATAGCCCATATCATACGGCATACTATAACACGCCGTTTTTCATCATTTTTGAGGATTAAAAAAAAATTCAAAAATTCAAAAAACATGGGTTATAGCCCATCGTTTTTTGAATTTTTGAAAAAAACATTGTCCTCGTTTTTCATCATTTTTGAGTATGGGCTATAGCCTATACCGTACGGCATACTATAGCACGCCATTTTTCATAATTTTTGAGGATTTGAAAAAAAATCAAAATTTCAAAAAACATGGGTTATAGTCCATCGTTTTTTGAATTTTTGAAAAAAATATTACCCTCGTTTTTCATCATTTTTGAGTATGGGCTATAGCCCATATCGTACGGCATACTATAGCACGCCGTTTTTCATCATTTTTGAGGATTTAAAAAAAAATCTAAAATTAAAAAAACATGGGTTATAGTCCATCGTTTTTTGAATTTTTGAAAAAAATATTACCCTTGTTTTTCATCATTTTTGAGTATGGGCTATAGCCCATATCGTACGGCATACTATAGCACGCCGTTTTTCATCATTTTTGAGGATTTAAAAAAAAATCTAAAATTAAAAAAACATGGGTTATAGCCCATCGTTTTTTGAATTTTTGAAAAAAAAAAATTTCCTCGTTTTTCATCATTTTTGAGTATGGGCTATAGCCCATATCGTACGGCATACTATAACACGCCGTTTTTCATCATTTTTGAGGATTTGATAAAAATTAAAAATTTCAAAAAACATGGGTTATAGCCCAGCGTTTTTTGAATTTTTGAAAAAAAGATTATCCTCGTTTTTCATCATTTTTGAGTATGGGCTATAGCCCATATCGTACGGCATACTATAGCACGCCGTTTTTCATCATTTTTGAGGATTTAAAAAAATTAAAAAACATGGGTTATAGCCCATCGTTTTTTGAAATTTTGATTTTTTTTTTACCCTCGTTTTTCATCATTTTTGAGTATGGGCTATAGCCCATATCGTACGGCATACTATAGCACGCCGTTTTTCACATTTTTGAGGATTTGAAAAAAAATCAAAAATTCAAAAAACATGGGTTATAGCCCATTGTTTTTTGAATTTTTGAAAAAAGAAGTATCCTCGTCTTTCATCATTTTTGAGTATGGGCTATAGCCCATATCGTACGGCATACTATAGCACGCCGTTTTTCATCATTTTTGAGGATTTACATTTTTTTTTTATTCAAAAAACATGGGTTATAGCCCATTGTTTTTTGAATTTTTGAAAAAAGAAGTATCCTCGTTTTTCATCATTTTTGAGTATGGGCTATAGCCTATACCGTACGGCATACGGCATATAGCACGCCATTTTTCATAATTTTTGAGGATTTGAAAAAATTTCAAAATTTCAAAAAACATGGGTTATAGTCCATCGTTTTTTGAATTTTTGAAAAATATATTATCCTCGTTTTTCATCATTTTTGAGTATGGGCTATAGCCCATATCGTACGGCATACTATAGCACGCCGTTTTTCATCATTTTTGAGGATTTTAAAAAAAAATCTAAAATTCAAAAAACATGGGTTATAGTCCATCGTTTTTTGAAATTTTGAAAAAAATATTACCCTCGTTTTTCATCATTTTTGAGTATGGGCTATAGCCCATATCGTACGGCATACTATAACACGCCGTTTTTCATCATTTTTGAGGATTTAAAAAAAATTCAAAAATTAAAAAAACATGGGTTATAGCCCATCGTTTTTTGAATTTTTGAAAAAAACATTGTCCTCGTTTTTCATCATTTTTGAGTATGGGCTATAGCCTATACCGTACGGCATACTATAGCACGCCATTTTTCATAATTTTTGAGGATTTGAAAAAAAAAATCAAAATAAAAAAACATGGGTTATAACCCATCGTTTTTTGAATTTTTGAAAAAAAAAATTATCCTCGTTTTTCATCATTTTTGAGTATGGGCTATAGCCCATATCGTACGGCATACTATAACACGCCGTTTTTCATCATTTTTGAGGATTTAAAAAAAATTCAAAAATTCAAAAAACATGGGTTATAGCCCATCGTTTTTTGAATTTTTGAAAAAAACATTGTCCTCGTTTTTCATCATTTTTGAGTATGGGCTATAGCCTATACCGTACGGCATACTATAGCACGCCATTTTTCATAATTTTTGAGGATTTGAAAAAAATTCAAAATTTCAAAAACATGGGTTATAGTCCATCGTTTTTTGAATTTTTGAAAAAAATATTATCCTCGTTTTTCATCATTTTTGAGTATGGGCTATAGCCCATATCGTACGGCATACTATAGCACGCCGTTTTTCATCATTTTTGAGGATTTAAAAAAAATTCTAAAATTAAAAAAACATGGGTTATAGTCCATCGTTTTTTGAATTTTTGAAAAAAATATTACCCTTGTTTTTCATCATTTTTGAGTATGGGCTATAGCCCATATCGTACGGCATACTATAGCACGCCGTTTTTCATCATTTTTGAGGATTTGAAAAAAAATCAAAAATTCAAAAAACATGGGTTATAGCCCATCGTTTTTTGAATTTTTGAAAAAAAAAATTATCCTCGTTTTTCATCATTTTTGAGTATGGGCTATAGCCCATATCGTACGGCATACTATAACACGCCGTTTTTCATCATTTTTGAGGATTTGAAAACAATTAAAAATTTCAAAAAACATGGGTTATAGCCCAGCGTTTTTTGAATTTTTGAAAAAAAAATTATCCTCGTTTTTCATCATTTTTGAGTATGGGCTATAGCCCATATCGTACGGCATACTATAGCACGCCGTTTTTCATCATTTTTGAGGATTTAATTTTTTTTTTTTAAATTAAAAAACATGGGTTATAGCCCATCGTTTTTTGAATTTTTGATTTTTTTTTTACCCTCGTTTTTCATCATTTTTGAGTATGGGCTATAGCCCATATCGTACGGCATACTATAGCACGCCGTTTTTCATCATTTTTGAGGATTTGAAAAAAAATCAAAAATTCAAAAAACATGGGTTATAACCCATCGTTTTTTGAATTTTTGAAAAAAAAAATTATCCTCGTTTTTCATCATTTTTGAGTATGGGCTATAGCCCATATCGTACGGCATACTATAACACGCCGTTTTTCATCATTTTTGAGGATTTAAAAAAAATTCAAAAATTCAAAAAACATGGGTTATAGCCCATCGTTTTTTTTATTTTGAATTATTATTTTTATCCTCGTTTTTCATCATTTTTGAGTATGGGCTATAGCCCATATCGTACGGCATATTATAGCACGCCGTTTTTCATCATTTTTGAGGATTTAAAAAAAAATCAAAAATTCAAAAAACATGGGTTATAACCCATCGTTTTTTGAATTAAAAAAAAAAAAAAATCCTCGTTTTTCATCATTTTCGAGTATGGGCTATAGCCCATATCGTACGGCATACTATAACACGCCGTTTTTCATCATTTTTGAGGATTTAAAAAAAATTCAAAAATTCAAAAAACATGGGTTATAGCCCATCGTTTTTTGAATTTTTGAAAAAAACATTGTCCTCGTTTTTCATCATTTTTGAGTATGGGCTATAGCCTATACCGTACGGCATACTATAGCACGCCATTTTTCATAATTTTTGAGGATTTGAAAAAAATTCAAAATTTCAAAAAACATGGGTTATAGCCCATCGTTTTTTTTATTTTGAATTATTATTTTTATCCTCGTTTTTCATCATTTTTGAGTATGGGCTATAGCCCATATCGTACGGCATACTATAGCACCCAGTTTTTCATCATTTTTGAGGATTTGAAAAAAATTCAAAAATTCAAAAAACATGGGTTATAGCCCATCGTTTTTTGAATTTTTGATTTTTTTTTTATCCTCGTTTTTCATCATTTTTGAGTATGGGCTATAGCCCATATCGTAAGGCATACTATAGCACGCCGTTTTTCATCATTTTTGAGGATTAAAAAAAAAATCTAAAATTCAAAAAACATGGGTTATAGTCCATCGTTTTTTGAATTTTTGAAAAAAAATATTACCCTTGTTTTTCATCATTTTTGAGTATGGGCTATAGCCCATATCGTACGGCATACTATAACACGCCGTTTTTCATCATTTTTGAGGATTTAAAAAAAAATCTAAAATTCAAAAAACATGGGTTATAGTCCATCGTTTTTTGAACTTTTGAAAAAAATATTACCCTCGTTTTTCATCATTTTTGAGTATGGGCTATAGCCCATATCGTAAGGCATACTATAGCACGCCGTTTTTCATCATTTTTGAGGATTTAAAAAAAAATCTAAATTCAAAAAACATGGGTTATAGTCCATCGTTTTTTGAATTTTTGAAAAAAATATTATCCTCGTTTTTCATCATTTTTGAGTATGGGCTATAGCCCATATCGTACGGCATACTATAGCACGCCGTTTTTCATCATTTTTGAGGATTTAAAAAAAATTCTAAAATTAAAAAAACATGGGTTATAGTCCATCGTTTTTTGAATTTTTGAAAAAAATATTACCCTTGTTTTTCATCATTTTTGAGTATGGGCTATAGCCCATATCGTACGGCATACTATAGCACGCCGTTTTTCATCATTTTTGAGGATTTGAAAAAAAATCAAAAATTCAAAAAACATGGGTTATAGCCCATCGTTTTTTGAATTTTTGAAAAAAAAAAATTATCCTCGTTTTTCATCATTTTTGAGTATGGGCTATAGCCCATATCGTACGGCATACTATAACACGCCGTTTTTCATCATTTTTGAGGATTTGAAAACAATTAAAAATTTCAAAAAACATGGGTTATAGCCCAGCGTTTTTTGAATTTTTGAAAAAAAAAATATCCTCGTTTTTCATCATTTTTGAGTATGGGCTATAGCCCATATCGTACGGCATACTATAGCACGCCGTTTTTCATCATTTTTGAGGATTTAATTTTTTTTTTTTAAATTAAAAAACATGGGTTATAGCCCATCGTTTTTTGAATTTTTGATTTTTTTTTTACCCTCGTTTTTCATCATTTTTGAGTATGGGCTATAGCCCATATCGTACGGCATACTATAGCACGCCGTTTTTCATCATTTTTGAGGATTTGAAAAAAAATCAAAAATTCAAAAAACATGGGTTATAACCCATCGTTTTTTGAATTTTTGAAAAAAAAAATTATCCTCGTTTTTCATCATTTTTGAGTATGGGCTATAGCCCATATCGTACGGCATACTATAACACGCCGTTTTTTATCATTTTTGAGGATTTAAAAAAAATTCAAAAATTCAAAAAACATGGGTTATAGCCCATCGTTTTTTGAATTTTTGAAAAAAACATTGTCCTCGTTTTTCATCATTTTTGAGTATGGGCTATAGCCTATACCGTACGGCATACTATAGCACGCCGTTTTTCATCATTTTTGAGGATTTAAAAAAAATTCAAAATTTCAAAAAACATGGGTTATAGCCCATCGTTTTTTTTATTTTGAATTATTATTTTTATCCTCGTTTTTCATCATTTTTGAGTATGGGCTATAGCCCATATCGTACGGCATATTATAGCACGCCGTTTTTCATCATTTTTGAGGATTTAAAAAAAAATCAAAAATTCAAAAAACATGGGTTATAACCCATCGTTTTTTGAATTTAAAAAAAAAAAAAATCCTCGTTTTTCATCATTTTTGAGTATGGGCTATAGCCCATATCGTACGGCATACTATAACACGCCGTTTTTCATCATTTTTGAGGATTTAAAAAAAATTCAAAAATTCAAAAAACATGGGTTATAGCCCATCGTTTTTTGAATTTTTGAAAAAAACATTGTCCTCGTTTTTCATCATTTTTGAGTATGGGCTATAGCCTATACCTAACGGCATACTATAGCACGCCATTTTTCATAATTTTTGAGGATTTGAAAAAAATTCAAAATTTCAAAAAACATGGGTTATAGCCCATCGTTTTTTTTATTTTGAATTATTATTTTTATCCTCGTTTTTCATCATTTTTGAGTATGGGCTATAGCCCATATCGTACGGCATACTATAGCACCCAGTTTTTCATCATTTTTGAGGATTTGAAAAAAATTAAAAAATTCAAAAAACATGGGTTATAGCCCATCGTTTTTTGAATTTTTGATTTTTTTTTTAATCCTCGTTTTTCATCATTTTTGAGTATGGGCTATAGCCCATATCGTAAGGCATACTATAGCACGCCGTTTTTCATCATTTTTGAGGATTTAAAAAAAAATCTAAAATTCAAAAAACATGGGTTATAGTCCATCGTTTTTTGAATTTTTGAAAAAAATATTACCCTTGTTTTTCATCATTTTTGAGTATGGGCTATAGCCCATATCGTACGGCATACTATAACACGCCGTTTTTCATCATTTTTGAGGATTTAAAAAAAAATCTAAAATTCAAAAAACATGGGTTATAGTCCATCGTTTTTTGAATTTTTGAAAAAAATATTACCCTCGTTTTTCATCATTTTTGAGTATGGGCTATAGCCCATATCGTAAGGCATACTATAGCACGCCGTTTTTCATCATTTTTGAGGATTTAAAAAAAAATCTAAAATTCAAAAAACATGGGTTATAGTCCATCGTTTTTTGAATTTTTGAAAAAAATATTACCCTCGTTTTTCATCATTTTTGAGTATGGGCTATAGCCCATATCGTACGGCATACTATAACACGCCGTTTTTCATCATTTTTGAGGATTTAAAAAAAATTCAAAAATTCAAAAAACATGGGTTATAGCCCATCGTTTTTTGAATTTTTGAATTTTTTTTTACCCTCGTTTTTCATCATTTTTGAGTATGGGCTATAGCCCATATCGTACGGCATACTATAGCACGCCGTTTTTCATCATTTTTGAGGATTTGAAAAAAAATCAAAAATTCAAAAAACATGGGTTATAACCCATCGTTTTTTGAATTTTTGAAAAAAAGAAATATCCTCGTTTTTCATCATTTTTGAGTATGGCATACTATAACACGCCGTTTTTCATCATTTTTGAGGATTTAAAAAAAATTAAAAAATTCAAAAAACATGGGTTATAGCCCATCGTTTTTTGAATTTTTGAAAAAAACATTGTCCTCGTTTTTCATAATTTTTGAGTATGGGCTATAGCCTATACCGTACGGCATACTATAGCACGCAATTTTTCATCATTTTTGAGGATTTGAAAAAAATTCAAAATTTCAAAAAACATGGGTTATAGCCCATCGTTTTTTTTATTTTGAATTATTATTTTTATCCTCGTTTTTCATCATTTTTGAGTATGGGCTATAGCCCATATCGTACGGCATACTATAGCACCCAGTTTTTCATCATTTTTGAGGATTTGAAAAAAATTCTAAATTTCAAAAAACATGGGTTATAGCCCATCGTTTTTTGAATTTTTGATTTTTTTTTTAATCCTCGTTTTTCATCATTTTTGAGTATGGGCTATAGCCCATATCGTAAGGCATACTATAGCACGCCGTTTTTCATCATTTTTGAGGATTAAAAAAAAAATCTAAAATTCAAAAAACATGGGTTATAGTCCATCGTTTTTTGAATTTTTGAAAAAAATATTACCCTTGTTTTTCATCATTTTTGAGTATGGGCTATAGCCCATATCGTACGGCATACTATAGCACCCAGTTTTTCATCATTTTTGAGGATTTGAAAAAAATTCAAAAATTCAAAAAACATGGGTTATAGCCCATCGTTTTTTGAATTTTTGATTTTTTTTTTAATCCTCGTTTTTCATCATTTTTGAGTATGGGCTATAGCCCATATCGTAAGGCATACTATAGCACGCCGTTTTTCATCATTTTTGAGGATTTAAAAAAAAATCTAAAATTCAAAAAACATGGGTTATAGTCCATCGTTTTTTGAATTTTTGAAAAAAGATATTACCCTTGTTTTTCATCATTTTTGAGTATGGGCTATAGCCCATATCGTACGGCATACTATAACACGCCGTTTTTCATCATTTTTGAGGATTTAAAAAAAAATCTAAAATTCAAAAAACATGGGTTATAGTCCATCGTTTTTTGAATTTTTGAAAAAAATATTACCCTCGTTTTTCATCATTTTTGAGTATGGGCTATAGCCCATATCGTAAGGCATACTATAGCACGCCGTTTTTCATCATTTTTGAGGATTTAAAAAAAAATCTAAAATTCAAAAAACATGGGTTATAGTCCATCGTTTTTTGAATTTTTGAAAAAAATATTACCCTCGTTTTTCATCATTTTTGAGTATGGGCTATAGCCCATATCGTACGGCATACTATAACACGCCGTTTTTCATCATTTTTGAGGATTTAAAAAAAATTCAAAAATTCAAAAAACATGGGTTATAGCCCATCGTTTTTTGAATTTTTGAAAAAAACATTGTCCTCGTTTTTCATCATTTTTGAGTATGGGCTATAGCCTATACCGTACGGCATACTATAGCACGCCGTTTTTCATCATTTTTGAGGATTTAAAAAAAAATAAAAAAATTAAAAAACATGGGTTATAGCCCATCGTTTTTTGAATTTTTCAAATTTTTTTTACCCTCGTTTTTCATCATTTTTGAGTATGGGCTATAGCCCATATCGTACGGCATACTATAGCACGCCGTTTTTCATCATTTTTGAGGATTTGAAAAAAAATCAAAAATTCAAAAAACATGGGTTATAACCCATCGTTTTTTGAATTTTTGAAAAAAAAAATATCCTCGTTTTTCATCATTTTTGAGTATGGCATACTATAACACGCCGTTTTTCATCATTTTTGAGGATTTAAAAAAAATTCAAAAATTCAAAAAACATGGGTTATAGCCCATCGTTTTTTGAATTTTTGAAAAAAACATGGTCCTCGTTTTTCATCATTTTTGAGTATGGGCTATAGCCTATACCGTACGGCATACTATAGCACGCCATTTTTCATCATTTTTGAGGATTTGAAAAAAATTCAAAATTTCAAAAAACATGGGTTATAGCCCATCGTTTTTTTTATTTTGAATTATTATTTTTATCCTCGTTTTTCATCATTTTTGAGTATGGGCTATAGCCCATATCGTACGGCATACTATAGCACCCAGTTTTTCATCATTTTTGAGGATTTGAAAAAAATTCTAAATTTCAAAAAACATGGGTTATAGCCCATCGTTTTTTGAATTTTTGATTTTTTTTTTAATCCTCGTTTTTCATCATTTTTGAGTATGGGCTATAGCCCATATCGTAAGGCATACTATAGCACGCCGTTTTTCATCATTTTTGAGGATTTAAAAAAAAATCTAAAATTCAAAAAACATGGGTTATAGTCCATCGTTTTTTGAATTTTTGAAAAAAATATTACCCTTGTTTTTCATCATTTTTGAGTATGGGCTATAGCCCATATCGTACGGCATACTATAGCACGCCGTTTTTCATCATTTTTGAGGATTTTTTTTTTTTTTTTTTTTTTTAAACATGGGTTATAGCCTATCGTTTTTTGAATTTTTGAATTTTTTTTTACCCTCGTTTTTCATCATTTTTGAGTATGGGCTATAGCCCATATCGTACGGCATACTATAGCACGCCGTTTTTCATCATTTTTGAGGATTTGAAAAAAAATCAAAAATTCAAAAAACATGGGTTATAACCCATCGTTTTTTGAATTTTTGGAAAAAAAAATATCCTCGTTTTTCATCATTTTTGAGTATGGGCTATAGCCCATATCGTACGGCATACTATAACACGCCGTTTTTCATCATTTTTGAGGATTTAAAAAAAATTCAAAAATTCAAAAAACATGGGTTATAGCCCATCGTTTTTTGAATTTTTGAAAAAAACATTGTCCTCGTTTTTCATCATTTTTGAGTATGGGCTATAGCCTATACCGTACGGCATACTATAGCACGCCATTTTTCATAATTTTTGAGGATTTGAAAAAAATTCAAAATTTAAAAAAACATGGGTTATAGCCCATCGTTTTTTTTATTTTGAATTATTATTTTTATCCTCGTTTTTCATCATTTTTGAGTATGGGCTATAGCCCATATCGTACGGCATACTATAGCACCCAGTTTTTCATCATTTTTGAGGATTTGAAAAAAATTCAAAAATTCAAAAAACATGGGTTATAGCCCATCGTTTTTTGAATTTTTGATTTTTTTTTTAATCCTCGTTTTTCATCATTTTTGAGTATGGGCTATAGCCCATATCGTAAGGCATACTATAGCACGCCGTTTTTCATCATTTTTGAGGATTTAAAAAAAAATCTAAAATTCAAAAAACATGGGTTATAGTCCATCGTTTTTTGAATTTTTGATTTTTTTTTTAATCCTCGTTTTTCATCATTTTTGAGTATGGGCTATAGCCCATATCGTAAGGCATACTATAGCACGCCGTTTTTCATCATTTTTGAGGATTTAAAAAAAAATCTAAAATTCAAAAAACATGGGTTATAGTCCATCGTTTTTTGAATTTTTGAAAAAAATATCACCCTTGTTTTTCATCATTTTTGAGTATGGGCTATAGCCCATATCGTACGGCATACTATAGCACGCCGTTTTTCATCATTTTTGAGGATTTTTTTTTTTTTTTTAATTAAAAAACATGGGTTATAGCCCATCGTTTTTTGAATTTTTGAAAAAAAAATTACCCTCGTTTTTCCTCATTTTTGAGTATGGGCTATAGCCCATATCGTACGGCATACTATAACACGCCGTTTTTCATCATTTTTGAGGATTTAAAAAAAAATCAAAAATTCAAAAAACATGGGTTATAGCCCATCGTTTTTTGAATTTTTGAAAAAAACATTGTCCTCGTTTTTCATCATTTTTGAGTATGGGCTATAGCCTATACCGTACGGCATACTATAGCACGCCATTTTTCATAATTTTTGAGGATTTGAAAAAAATTCAAAATTTCAAAAAACATGGGTTATAGCCCATCGTTTTTTTTTATTTTGAATTATTATTTTTATCCTCGTTTTTCATCATTTTTGAGTATGGGCTATAGCCCATATCGTACGGCATACTATAGCACCCAGTTTTTCATCATTTTTGAGGATTTGAAAAAAATTCAAAAATTCAAAAAACATGGGTTATAGCCCATCGTTTTTTGAATTTTTGATTTTTTTTTTTATCCTCGTTTTTCATCATTTTTGAGTATGGGCTATAGCCCATATCGTAAGGCATACTATAGCACGCCGTTTTTCATCATTTTTGAGGATTTAAAAAAAAATCTAAAATTCAAAAAACATGGGTTATAGTCCATCGTTTTTTGAATTTTTGAAAAAAATATTACCCTTGTTTTTCATCATTTTTGAGTATGGGCTATAGCCCATATCGTACGGCATACTATAGCACGCCGTTTTTCATCATTTTTGAGGATTTTTTTTTTTTTTTTTAATTAAAAAACATGGGTTATAGCCCATCGTTTTTTGAATTTTTGAATTTTTTTTTACCCTCGTTTTTCATCATTTTTGAGTATGGGCTATAGCCCATATCGTACGGCATACTATAACACGCCGTTTTTCATCATTTTTGAGAATTTAAAAAAAATTCAAAAATTCAAAAAACATGGGTTATAGCCCATCGTTTTTTGAATTTTTGAAAAAAACATTTTCCTCGTTTTTCATCATTTTTGAGTATGGGCTATAGCCTATACCGTACGGCATACTATAGCACGCCATTTTTCATCATTTTTGAGGATTTGAAAAAAATTCAAAATTTCAAAAAACATGGGTTATAGCCCATCGTTTTTTGAATTTTTGAAAAAAAAATTACCCTAGTTTTTCATCATTTTTGAGTATGGGCTATAGCCCATATCGTACGGCATACTATAACACGCCGTTTTTCATCATTTTTGAGAATTTAAAAAAAATTCAAAAATTCAAAAAACATGGGTTATAGCCCATCGTTTTTTGAATTTTGAAAAAAACATTTTCCTCGTTTTTCATCATTTTTGAGTATGGGCTATAGCCTATACCGTACGGCATACTATAGCACGCCATTTTTCATCATTTTTGAGGATTTGAAAAAAATTCAAAATTTCAAAAAACATGGGTTATAGCCCATCGTTTTTTGAATTTTTGAAAAAAATTTTACCCTCGTTTTTCATCATTTTTGAGTATGGGCTATAGCCCATATCGTACGGCATACTATAACACGCCGTTTTTCATCATTTTTGAGGATTTAAAAAAAATTCAAAAATTCAAAAAACATGGGTTATAGCCCATCGTTTTTTGAATTTTTGAAAAAAATATTACCCTTGTTTTTCATCATTTTTGAGTATGGGCTATAGCCCATATCGTACGGCATACTATAGCACGCCGTTTTTCATCATTTTTGAGGATTTTTTTTTTTTTTTTTAATTAAAAAACATGGGTTATAGCCCATCGTTTTTTGAATTTTTGATTTTTTTTTTACCCTCGTTTTTCATCATTTTTGAGTATGGGCTATAGCCCATATCGTACGGCATACTATAACACGCCGTTTTTCATCATTTTTGAGGATTTAAAAAAAATTCAAAAATTCAAAAAACATGGGTTATAGCCCATCGTTTTTTGAATTTTTGAAAAAAACATTGTCCTCGTTTTTCATCATTTTTGAGTATGGGCTATAGCCTATACCGTACGGCATACTATAGCACGCCATTTTTCATAATTTTTGAGGATTTGAAAAAAATTCAACATTTCAAAAAACATGGGTTATAGCCCATCGTTTTTTTATTTTGAATTATTATTTTTATCCTCGTTTTTCATCATTTTTGAGTATGGGCTATAGCCCATATCGTACGGCATACTATAGCACCCAGTTTTTCATCATTTTTGAGGATTTGAAAAAAATTCAAAAATTCAAAAAACATGGGTTATAGCCCATCGTTTTTTGAATTTTGATTTTTTTTTTAATCCTCGTTTTTCATCATTTTTGAGTATGGGCTATAGCCCATATCGTAAGGCATACTATAGCACGCCGTTTTTCATCATTTTTGAGGATTTAAAAAAAAATCTAAAATTCAAAAAACATGGGTTATAGTCCATCGTTTTTTGAATTTTTGAAAAAAATATTACCCTCGTTTTTCATCATTTTTGAGTATGGGCTATAGCCCATATCGTACGGCATACTATAACACGCCGTTTTTCATCATTTTTGAGGATTTAAAAAAAATTCAAAAATTCAAAAAACATGGGTTATAGCCCATCGTTTTTTGAATTTTTGAAAAAAACATTGTCCTCGTTTTTCATCATTTTTGAGTATGGGCTATAGCCTATACCGTACGGCATACTATAGCACGCCATTTTTCATAATTTTTGAGGATTTGAAAAAATTTCAAAATTTCAAAAACATGGGTTATAGCCCATCGTTTTTTTATTTTGAATTATTATTTTTATCCTCGTTTTTCATCATTTTTGAGTATGGGCTATAGCCCATATCGTACGGCATACTATAACACGCCGTTTTTCATCATTTTTGAGGATTTAAAAAAAATTCAAAAATTCAAAAAACATGGGTTATAGCCCATCGTTTTTTGAATTTTTGAAAAAAACATTGTCCTCGTTTTTCATCATTTTTGAGTATGGGCTATAGCCTATACCGTACGGCATACTATAGCACGCCATTTTTCATCATTTTTGAGGATTTGAAAAAAAAAAAAAAAATCAAAAAACATGGGTTATAACCCATCGTTTTTTGAATTTTTGAAAAAAAATATTATCCTCGTTTTTCATCATTTTTGAGTATGGGCTATAGCCCATATCGTACGGCATACTATAACACGCCGTTTTTCATCATTTTTGAGGATTTAAAAAAAATTCAAAAATTCAAAAAACATGGGTTATAGCCCATCGTTTTTTGAATTTTTGAAAAAAACATTGTCCTCGTTTTTCATCATTTTTGAGTATGGGCTATAGCCTATACCGTACGGCATACTATAGCACGCCATTTTTCATAATTTTTGAGGATTTGAAAAAAATTCAAAATTTCAAAAAACATGGGTTATAGTCCATCGTTTTTTGAATTTTTGAAAAAAATATTATCCTCGTTTTTCATCATTTTTGAGTATGGGCTATAGCCCATATCGTACGGCATACTATAGCACGCCGTTTTTCATCATTTTTGAGGATTTAAAAAAAATTCTAAAATTAAAAAAACATGGGTTATAGTCCATCGTTTTTTGAATTTTTGAAAAAAATATTACCCTTGTTTTTCATCATTTTTGAGTATGGGCTATAGCCCATATCGTACGGCATACTATAGCACGCCGTTTTTCATCATTTTTGAGGATTTGAAAAAAAATCAAAAATTCAAAAAACATGGGTTATAGCCCATCGTTTTTTGAATTTTTGAAAAAAAAAAATATCCTCGTTTTTCATCATTTTTGAGTATGGGCTATAGCCCATATCGTACGGCATACTATAACACGCCGTTTTTCATCATTTTTGAGGATTTGAAAAAAATTAAAAATTTCAAAAAACATGGGTTATAGCCCAGCGTTTTTTGAATTTTTGAAAAAAAAAATATCCTCGTTTTTCATCATTTTTGAGTATGGGCTATAGCCCATATCGTACGGCATACTATAGCACGCCGTTTTTCATCATTTTTGAGGATTTAAAAAAAATAAAAAAAATAAAAAAACATGGGTTATAGCCCATCGTTTTTTGAATTTTTGATTTTTTTTTTACCCTCGTTTTTTATCATTTTTGAGTATGGGCTATAGCCCATATCGTACGGCATACTATAGCACGCCGTTTTTCATCATTTTTGAGGATTTGAAAAAAAATCAAAAATTCAAAAAACATGGGTTATAACCCATAGTTTTTTGAATTTTTGAAAAAAATAATTATCCTCGTTTTTCATCATTTTTGAGTATGGGCTATAGCCCATATCGTACGGCATACTATAACACGCCGTTTTTCATCATTTTTGAGGATTTAAAAAAAATTCAAAAATTCAAAAAACATGGGTTATAGCCCATCGTTTTTTGAATTTTTGAAAAAAACATTGTCCTCGTTTTTCATCATTTTTGAGTATGGGCTATAGCCCATATCGTACGGCATACTATAACACGCCGTTTTTCATCATTTTTGAGGATTAAAAAAAAATTCAAAAATTCAAAAAACATGGGTTATAGCCCATCGTTTTTTGAATTTTTGAAAAAAACATTGTCCTCGTTTTTCATCATTTTTGAGTATGGGCTATAGCCCATATCGTACGGCATACTATAACACGCCGTTTTTCATCATTTTTGAGGATTTAAAAAAAATTCAAAAATTCAAAAAACATGGGTTATAGCCCATCGTTTTTTGAATTTTTGAAAAAAACATTGTCCTCGTTTTTCATCATTTTTGAGTATGGGCTATAGCCTATACCGTACGGCATACTATAGCACGCCATTTTTCATAATTTTTGAGGATTTGAAAAAAATTAAAAATTTCAAAAAACATGGGTTATAGCCCATCGTTTTTTTAATTTTGAATTATTATTTTTATCCTCGTTTTTCATCATTTTTGAGTATGGGCTATAGCCCATATCGTACGGCATACTATAACACGCCGTTTTTCATCATTTTTGAGGATTTAAAAAAAAATTAAAAATTAAAAAAACATGGGTTATAGCCCATCGTTTTTTTAATTTTTGAAAAAAACATTGTCCTCGTTTTTCATCATTTTTGAGTATGGGCTATAGCCTATACCGTACGGCATACTATAGCACGCCATTTTTCATAATTTTTGAGGATTTGAAAAAAATTCAAAATTTCAAAAAACATGGGTTATAGTCCATCGTTTTTTGAATTTTTGAAAAAAATATTATCCTCGTTTTTCATCATTTTTGAGTATGGGCTATAGCCCATATCGTACGGCATACTATAGCACGCCGTTTTTCATCATTTTTGAGGATTTAAAAAAAATTCAAAAATTCAAAAAACATGGGTTATAGCCCATCGTTTTTTGAATTTTTGAAAAAAACATTGTCCTCGTTTTTCATCATTTTTGAGGATTTAAAAAAAAATTAAAAATTAAAAAAACATGGGTTATAGCCCATCGTTTTTTTAATTTTTGAAAAAAACATTGTCCTCGTTTTTCATCATTTTTGAGTATGGGCTATAGCCTATACCGTACGGCATACTATAGCACGCCATTTTTCATAATTTTTGAGGATTTGAAAAAAATTCAAAATTTCAAAAAACATGGGTTATAGTCCATCGTTTTTTGAATTTTTGAAAAAAATATTATCCTCGTTTTTCATCATTTTTGAGTATGGGCTATAGCCCATATCGTACGGCATACTATAGCACGCCGTTTTTCATCATTTTTGAGGATTTAAAAAAAATTCAAAAATTCAAAAAACATGGGTTATAGCCCATCGTTTTTTGAATTTTTGAAAAAAACATTGTCCTCGTTTTTCATCATTTTTGAGTATGGGCTATAGCCCATATCGTACGGCATACTATAACACGCCGTTTTTCATCATTTTTGAGGATTTAAAAAAAATTCTAAAATTCAAAAAACATGGGTTATAGTCCATCGTTTTTTGAATTTTTGAAAAAAATATTACCCTTGTTTTTCATCATTTTTGAGTATGGGCTATAGCCCATATCGTACGGCATACTATAGCACGCCGTTTTTCATCATTTTTGAGGATTTGAAAAAAAAATCGAAAATCCAAAAAACATGGGTTATAGCCCATCGTTTTTTGAATTTTTGAAAAAAAAAATTATCCTCGTTTTTCATCATTTTTGAGTATGGGCTATAGCCCATATCGTACGGCATACTATAACACGCCGTTTTTCATCATTTTTGAGGATTTGAAAAAAAATTAAAATTTCAAAAAACATGGGTTATAGCCCAGCGTTTTTTGAATTTTTGAAAAAAAAAATGTCCTCGTTTTTCATCATTTTTGAGTATGGGCTATAGCCCATATCGTACGGCATACTATAGCACGCCGTTTTTCATCATTTTTGAGGATTTAAAAAAATTCAAAATTTAAAAAAACATGGGTTATAGTCCATCGTTTTTTGAATTTTTGAAAAAAATATTATCCTCGTTTTTCATCATTTTTGAGTATGGGCTATAGCCCATATCGTACGGCATACTATAGCACGCCGTTTTTCATCATTTTTGAGGATTTAAAAAAAATTCTAAAATTAAAAAAACATGGGTTATAGTCCATCGTTTTTTGAATTTTTGAAAAAAATATTACCCTTGTTTTTCATCCTTTTTGAGTATGGGCTATAGCCCATATCGTACGGCATACTATAGCACGCCGTTTTTCATCATTTTTGAGGATTTGAAAAAAAAATCGAAAATCCAAAAAACATGGGTTATAGCCCATCGTTTTTTGAATTTTTGAAAAAAAAAATTATCCTCGTTTTTCATCATTTTTGAGTATGGGCTATAGCCCATATCGTACGGCATACTATAACACGCCGTTTTTCATCATTTTTGAGGATTTGAAAAAAAATTAAAATTTCAAAAAACATGGGTTATAGCCCAGCGTTTTTTGAATTTTTGAAAAAAAAATTATCCTCGTTTTTCATCATTTTTGAGTATGGGCTATAGCCCATATCATACGGCATACTATAGCACGCCGTTTTTCATCATTTTTGAGGATTTAAAAAAATTCAAAATTTAAAAAAACATGGGTTATAGTCCATCGTTTTTTGAATTTTTGAAAAAAATATTATCCTCGTTTTTCATCATTTTTGAGTATGGGCTATAGCCCATATCGTACGGCATACTATAGCACGCCGTTTTTCATCATTTTTGAGGATTTAAAAAAAATTCTAAAATTAAAAAAACATGGGTTATAGTCCATCGTTTTTTGAATTTTTGAAAAAAATATTACCCTTGTTTTTCATCCTTTTTGAGTATGGGCTATAGCCCATATCGTACGGCATACTATAGCACGCCGTTTTTCATCATTTTTGAGGATTTGAAAAAAAAATCGAAAATCCAAAAAACATGGGTTATAGCCCATCGTTTTTTGAATTTTTGAAAAAAAAAATTATCCTCGTTTTTCATCATTTTTGAGTATGGGCTATAGCCCATATCGTACGGCATACTATAGCACGCCGTTTTTCATCATTTTTGAGGATTTAAAAAAATTAAAAAAAATTAAAAAACATGGGTTATAGCCCATCGTTTTTTGAATTTTTGATTTTTTTTTTACCCTCGTTTTTCATCATTTTTGAGTATGGGCTATAGCCCATATCGTACGGCATACTATAGCACGCCGTTTTTTTATCATTTTTGAGGATTTGAAAAAAAATCAAAAATTCAAAAAACATGGGTTATAACCCATCGTTTTTTGAATTTTTGAAAAAAAAAAATATCCTCGTTTTTCATCATTTTTGAGTATTTAAAAAAAAATTAAAAATTCAAAAAACATGGGTTATAGCCCATCGTTTTTTGAATTTTTGAAAAAAACATTGTCCTCGTTTTTCATCATTTTTGAGTATGGGCTATAGCCTATACCGTACGGCATACTATAGCACGCCATTTTTCATAATTTTTGAGGATTTGAAAAAAATTAAAAATTTCAAAAAACATGGGTTATAGCCCATCGTTTTTTAAATTTTGAATTATTATTTTTATCCTCGTTTTTCATCATTTTTGAGTATGGGCTATAGCCCATATCGTACGGCATACTATAGCACCCAGTTTTTCATCATTTTTGAGGATTTGAAAAAAATTCAAAAATTCAAAAAACATGGGTTATAGCCCATCGTTTTTTGAATTTTTGAAAAAAATATTACCCTTGTTTTTCATCATTTTTGAGTATGGGCTATAGCCCATATCGTACGGCATACTATAGCACGCCGTTTTTCATCATTTTTGAGGATTTGAAAAAAAATCAAAAATTCAAAAAACATGGGTTATAACCCATCGTTTTTTGAATTTTTGAAAAAAGAATTATCCTCGTTTTTCATCATTTTTGAGTATGGGCTATAGCCCATATCGTACGGCATACTATAACACGCCGTTTTTCATCATTTTTGAGGATTTAAAAAAAATTCAAAAATTCAAAAAACATGGGTTATAGCCCATCGTTTTTTGAATTTTTGAAAAAAATATTACCCTTGTTTTTCATCATTTTTGAGTATGGGCTATAGCCCATATCGTACGGCATACTATAGCACGCCGTTTTTCATCATTTTTGAGGATTTGAAAAAAAATCAAAAATTCAAAAAACATGGGTTATAACCCATCGTTTTTTGAATTTTTGAAAAAAAAAATTATCCTCGTTTTTCATCATTTTTGAGTATGGGCTATAGCCCATATCGTACGGCATACTATAACACGCCGTTTTTCATCATTTTTGAGGATTTAAAAAAAATTCAAAAATTCAAAAAACATGGGTTATAGCCCATCGTTTTTTGAATTTCTGTAAAAAACATTGTCCTCGTTTTTCATCATTTTTGAGTATGGGCTATAGCCTATACCGTACGGCATACTATAGCACGCCATTTTTCATAATTTTTGAGGATTTGAAAAAAATTAAAAATTAAAAAAAACATGGGTTATAGCCCATCATTTTTTTAATTTTGAATTATTATTTTTATCCTCGTTTTTCATCATTTTTGAGTATGGGCTATAGCCTATACCGTACGGCATACTATAGCACGCCATTTTTCATAATTTTTGAGGATTTGAAAAAAATTCAAAATTTCAAAAAACATGGGTTATAGTCCATCGTTTTTTGAATTTTTGAAAAAAATATTATCCTCGTTTTTCATCATTTTTGAGTATGGGCTATAGCCCATATCGTACGGCATACTATAGCACGCCGTTTTTCATCATTTTTGAGGATTTAAAAAAAAATCTAAAATTAAAAAAACATGGGTTATAGTCCATCGTTTTTTGAATTTTTGAAAAAAGTATTACCCTTGTTTTTCATCATTTTTGAGTATGGGCTATAGCCCATATCGTACGGCATACTATAACACGCCGTTTTTCATCATTTTTGAGGATTTGAAAAAAAAAAAAAAATTCAAAAAACATGGGTTATAGCCCATCGTTTTTTGAATTTTTGAAAAAAAAATTATCCTCGTTTTTCATCATTTTTGAGTATGGGCTATAGCCCATATCGTACGGCATACTATAGCACGCCATTTTTCATAATTTTTGAGGATTTGAAAAAAATTCAAAATTTCAAAAAACATGGGTTATAGTCCATCGTTTTTTGAATTTTTGAAAAAAATATTATCCTCGTTTTTCATCATTTTTGAGTATGGGCTATAGCCCATATCGTACGGCATACTATAGCACGCCGTTTTTCATCATTTTTGAGGATTTAAAAAAAAATCTAAAATTAAAAAAACATGGGTTATAGTCCATCGTTTTTTGAATTTTTGAAAAAAATATTACCCTTGTTTTTCATCATTTTTGAGTATGGGCTATAGCCCATATCGTACGGCATACTATAACACGCCGTTTTTCATCATTTTTGAGGATTTGAAAAAAATGAAAAAATGAAAAAAACGATGGGTTATAGCCCATCATTTTTTGAATTTTTGAAAAAAAAATTAATCCTCGTTTTTCATCATTTTGGACCATGGGCTATAGCCCATATCGTACGGCATACTATAGCACGCAGTTTTTCATCATTTTTGAGGATTTGAAAAAAATGAAAAAATGAAAAAAACGATGGGTTATAGCCCATCATTTTTTGAATTTTTGAAAAAAAAATTAATCCTCGTTTTTCATCATTTTGGACCATGGGCTATAGCCCATATCGTACGGCATACTATAGCACGCCGTTTTTCATCATTTTTGAGGATTTGAAAAAAAATCTAAAATTCAAAAAACATGGGTTATAGCCCATCGTTTTTTGAATTTTTGATTTTTTTTTTATCCTCGTTTTTTATCATTTTTGAGTATGGGCTATATAGCCCATATTGTACGGCATACTATAGCACACCGTTTTTCATCGTTTTTGAGGATTTAAAAAAAAAGAAAAAAAAGATGGGTTATAGCCCATCGTTTTTTGAATTTTTGAAAAAAGAATTATCCTCGTTTTTCATCATTTTGGACCATGGGCTATAGCCCATATCGTACGGCATACTATAGCACGCCGTTTTTCATCATTTTTGAGGATTTGAAAAAAATGAAAAAATGAAAAAAATGATGGGTTATAGCCCATCGTTTTTTGAAATTTTGATTATTTTTTTTTATGCTCGTTTTTCATCATTTTGGACCATGGGCTATAGCCCATATCGTACGCCATACTATAGCACGCCGTTTTTCATCATTTTTGAGGATTTGAAAAAAATGAAATAAAGATGGGTTATAGCCCATCGTTTTTTGAATTTTTGAAGAAAAAAAAAATCCTCGTTTTTCATCATTTTGGACCATGGGCTATAGCCCATATCGTACGGCATACTATAGCAGGCCGTTTTTCATCATTTTTGAGGATTTGAAAAAAATTAAGAATTTTTTTTTTGAATTTTTGAAAAAAACAATTATCCTCGTTTTTCATCATTTTGGACCATTTATCCCATTTTTAGACGCACGTCTAATAGCCCGCTATTGCTCAGTGGGAAATGATGAAAAATGAGGATAAAAAAAATGAAAAAAACGATGGGCTATAACCCATCGTTTTTTTAATTTTTTCAAATCCTCAAAAATAATGAAAAACGGCGTGCTATAGTATGCCGTACGATATGGGCTATCGTCCATGGTCAAAACCCACTGAGCATTTTTTGGTCTAATAGACGTCTAATATTCGCCTAAGGGCCGTCTAAAAATGGGATAAAAAACGTCTAAAAATAGACAATTTACAATTTAGGCATTTAGCAGACGCTCTTAATCCAGAGCGACTTACAATAATCAGGAACAAAAGCATGGGAATACATCACAAAAGCATTTATCATAAAACATGCGTACGCTAAGAAAGTAACAGTGGAATATTTATATTATGAGACTATACATATAAGCTATATATATACTACTATGCTATACAGTACATATGTACTATGGCGTGCTATGACTATATACAATGCAATCAGATGCTATCTAAGTCTACAGAAATGCTATCTAAGGGGGTAGGGTAAGTGCTATGGGCCATGATGGAGTCTAAAAAGGTGGGTTTTCAGACTACGGCGGAAGATTGGGAGTGATGCTGCAGTTCTGACTGCAATGGGAAGTGCATTCCACAGTTTTGGAGCCACGTTTTGTATCCCATTTTAGACGCACGTCTAATAGCCGGCTATTGCTCAGTGGGAAATGATGAAAAACGAGGATAATTTTTTTTTAATGAAAAAAACGATGGGCTATAACCCATCGTTTTTTTCATTTTTTTTCAAATCCTCAAAAATGATGAATAACGGCGTGCTATAGTATGCCGTACGATATGCCCAATGCATTCTCTATGGCAATAGCACAAACTTTGGCATGCTACTAGTCCTACATACTTACACCTAGAAACCCCATTCTAGCCTACTTAGGTTCATTCTTACGGTGGACATGTTTGCCTGAAAAGGAATCTTTGAGATGTTTCATAGTTTTAGAAATATAGTGCTTTCTAATTTACAATGGGGATCAATGGCAGACAATGGCACGTCAAAAATCACTTTCACCTAGAAACATATAGCTAAAAGACAAACTCCACATATACATTTATATTATGATTTCATAACCTTTTTATTTGAAATGTCAGTGTTCAAGAGAAAATAAAACAGCAATATAAATATTAGCATAAAAATAAGAGTAACACAGGGGGATATAGCGTGGGGGCTAAGCGATTCATAAGAAAGATAATACAGCAGGATAGAGTAGGATTAATTCAGCAGCGGACGGACACACATATATAATATTTATAATCATTTGTTCATATGGACAGAAACAGAGAAAGATGCATTCTTTCACAAATGCACAAGATAAAATCACAGCAAAATAACAAAGAGGTTACAGAAAATCAGAAACATTTCCAATATATTTTTTGTCCATTTCATTTTTTTAACAGGGTGATAAAATAGAGAGCGAGAAAAAATGAACACAAAAATATGAGAAACACATATCACAAGTTAACTAGTCTACGCGTGTCACTTTGTATACTTATCGTCTAAAGTTATTGTCATCTTTATTTCATTTATTTACACAAGAGTTAGTTGGCTTCCATGGTGCTTAGTTACTACATTGCAACACAAACTGATGAACATCTCAGATTTTTATTCTTTTTTCCCCCTTTTTTTTCTTTTTTACTGTGGTTTTCTTACGTTTTCTTGAAAAACAAATGCAACACATTCCAGTAGTAAGCCACGTCCTGTGGAGGCAGGGGGACTCTTATTTTGAAAATGATGGACGTGGTCCCTACTATACAAACAACTGGCTCATACCATCGACAGGACTTTTGTGTTTATTTACAGCAGGGAAGAGCCTTCACGGGACCAGGGAGTAGAGAGGTGGAGTGACTGGGAGAGTCTGAGAGGCTCAGTATTTTAGCGGATTTCAATGGAGGGCTGGAAACTAGCCCGCTCCCACCCTTGTCTGATTCTGAAGTGGTATCTCCTCTCCAACAGGGACAGATGTGCTTGGTTCTGTTGACCTCTACCTGGGTCAGTGCATTAGAGGATGTTTATAGCGGGGGTGAGTGGGTCAACAGTGGTGCCTCTGTACATTCAGTGGGTAGAGCCACGGTCGCTTTCCACCCTCTTTGCAACAAAATTGTGCCACCCCAGATCATATACCCTTCACCCCACTTTCTCCACTCTCCGACCTAGCCTGCAAGCTGCCTCTTCATGCAGTGGTGTCCAGCCAATAGCCTGACAGACAGACGGACGGCAAAGGAAAGACTTCATAACTCATATAAACAACTTCTCTATACTATCGAGTCATTATCCTCAAAAAGAAAAAGGAAAAAAAGAAAATTTGTTATTGTCTCATGTCAAGAAATATCAGCACTTCAGGATAGCGGGGTGAATACTCAAGTCGAGGCCCTAGCGGCCTACAAAGTGACTAGAAACTCCTAAGCACTTAAGTTTACCATGTCTACATATTTTTCCCCTAAAGACCGAAGTTCATAATACGAACAGTGCATTTCTCAATGTTTGGCTCTCAAACGTAGGGTAGTGTGATTGAAGGGAGGACTTACAAGCTGGCTGGGGAGAAGGCGGGGGACAGAGGGGCACAAAACAGTAGGACCTGCGTGTACCCATCTGGGTGTTTTACAAGTGGTGGCCAGAGTCTGCTACGCTCTCTGCACAAACAGTGAGGGGCGTGACTGAGTACAATGTCACATCACCTTGCCCTCTGCGAGCCTTCTCTGAGGGTGCATGCTCAGGTCATAAAAATCTTACCTTTTATCTATGATTACAAAAGTCATCTTTTTGATTTAGTGTGCATTGTGTTGACCTGCGCCGAGAGGAAGGATTTAAGGTTTACGGCGTCCTCCTCCATGCTTTTGCAATGCATAGTTTGCAACTCTAAAATATATGTGGTTTGAACCTAAATGAGCATGCAGAAGTGTGTTACCTTCGAAATGGCAGCCTTATATCCATATAAGCTATGGTTTAATATCTTACAAGGCTGACTCTATTTAGAATCTAATGGCAATCTAGCATACTTTACAATAGTAGACTTTCCACCTCAGGGAAAGGGTGCGGTAAATTCAACATGAAACACATTTTACTTTTCATCTCTGAATACATCACTGGGAATGGCCTTGTCATCCCAGCAAGGTTCCTTACATTGAATCTCTTTGAATAAATCCAAGTTCATCGATTATCATTAGGTTTTTTTGCCCCCAACCCCCAAAATACAACAACCCCATACAGCCCCCAAACTATCTTGCTTACCAACAACAGATACATGAGCAATACTAGACGTCGAGCAGAACACAGGTTTGCAATAGATTTCAACAATAAGCCATCAGCACATTCAGGTCCCTCCAAGGCCTTCAAGGCCCACCAACACCATCGTCCATGTGGTCAGACATGATTTGCCATCACTTTTCAGACCGTGGCTTGCAGAGCAGTAAGATACTGAGGGGGTGTGTGTGCAGGGTTTAAATCTCTTATCAGGATCGGGCCAGGTATTTAATTCCACCACTTCCCCTTACGTCCCGTCCCTCTCTCTACTTCTTCTCCTTCTTGGTGGACTTCTTCTTGGAGGCCGGGGTCTGTGCAGCCTTGGGGGGTTCGGGCTGGGCCGAGACCTGCTGCGGCGGGGGCAGCGCCTGCTGGGTGGCCTGCTGAGCGGCGGCCTGCTGCTGCTGCTGCTGCTGGGGGTTGGACGTCAGGGTGGCCGTGCTGCCCGGGATGTAGACGTTCTGGCGGTAGTCGGGCACGTGCTGCAGGGTGAACTGGGGGCTGTAGCGTGTGCTCAGGCCCATGGTGCCCGGTCCCAGAGTGCCCGTCGCCTCGCTCACTTCTAGGAGGAAGAGGGAGAGAGTGGGGGGGTTGGGGGACGAGAAGGGGAGGAAGAATAAAGAGAAGAGGACCTAATTAAACCACAATATTCGTCAGTTATTTATCGTTTGTGTAATGTAAAGGGGGGGGGGGGGGGATTGGTGATGACTGCAGTAGGAGAAGGAGTAGTTAATTTATCTTATAAAGCATCCACAAAAGAGAGGCATGTGATTGAAGAAAATCTGTGTCAACATTCACCATCACTCTAATAAAACTGACTCTATGGTAATTAGAAAGCTTGCAGGACTGATGTTAACTGGTATGCTCCACTGTGAGCTTTTTTATCTCGTGTGCGCTCTGACTGTGCGGATGACGTCACTGCTCGGCTCATAACTCTCCCCACAGCCCCTGCAATGCAGAGCCACAGACACAAAATGCTCCCTCCCCCATTCCCCTTGCTGCTCACAACCTATATAAACACGTGATGTAAAAACAAATCACGTAAGATGCACTGCAAACAGCAGAAAGCCATGGCTAAATGTGTTACTGTTTTTGAATGCTGTTTCCGCTCGGTGACACAGACAGTTCATGCATAATATCCCTTGCTAATTGGCCCTCACCGATTTTTTTTCCAACTAAAAAACACGACGCAGTCTTTTTCTTTTTGTGTGTGCAAGTGACACAGTTGTACAGCAAAGTACAAATGAACCATTAGGCGATAAGCTATAGTGGAAGTCTAACCTTCAGGGTAGAGCAGTTCTTCTGCATCAGTACGGACTGTTCCCTCTGTCTAGCACTGTGTTGACAATACATAATAGGCTATCTCCATGGTCAAGACAGAGCATTCTCTCTCTGTTCACCCATATGGAAAACTATACATCACATCTGCATTGTCTAGCAAGGTACGAGTGTGTGTGTGTGTGTGTGTGTGTGTGTGTGTGTGTGTGTGTGTGTGTGTGTGTGTGTGTGTGTGTGTGTGAGAGAGAGTGGGGTTGCATGGATGTGTCAGTGGTTGAAATAACAATGGAAACAATTACTTGAGTCTCTGTGACAATACATTTCTGAGTCTATTCCTCATTAATTTCTGTGTGTGCGTGTTCAGTGTGTGTGTGTGGGCTTATGCACGCGTGTTGTGTAGCTTTTCTCTCAAGGCCAATTTGATGTGTACTTTTCCAAGCTGGAATGATTATGAGGCACTCCATAGCAACAGCCCAAAGATGATTCACATTGTGTGTATTTATTTAGTATAACTGCAACAAAGGAATAACCAACAAAAGGGATGGGGAGTATGTGAACTGCGAGTGGATTTACACACTTTTTCAGTCTGACGTCTAGTCAGGTATTCACATCATGTGGAGTGTTACCGACATTCACCCATTGCCCTCTGCTTACCATTAAACACTGTGCATGGGGTTCCTGTGTACAGTGAAAACATGAACCACTGTAATGTTATTGCAATAAACACATGGACTGTAATATCCATTATGTGGGCTAATACGGGTTGCTAGGCATAGTGGCTGAACCATCCTATTCTAATCTCTGTTTTCGGTCAATTCTCGACCTGAAAAGTTTGGGAACCAATGGTATAGATGCCCTCCAACCAAAACAGTAACCTAGTGTGACGCAGCCCAACCCTGCATCCTCCTCATCCCCTGCTCCTCTGCAACTAACACAGACCATCACCTCCTTCGGGGGTGATGGGGTGTGTTAGTTGTTGGGATATGCTGATGAATAGGTTAATGAAGGGAGGGACTGGGAGCGTTATGAAGAGTTGTTCATGTACTGGTTCAAAGAGTGAAGAGGTATGTTACTCACCGTTGGCTGCAGCCATCAGAGCCTGGAGCTGCTCAGCTTCGGTGGGGGGCTGGGGCCAGGGGCCCGTTCCCATGGCAACCTCAGGTCCGCCAGTTGCCCTGGAGTCAATGGGAGGGGAGAGGAGGAGGAAGGAAGAAAAAGAAGAAGAAAACGTCAATAACCTGTGGCCATCTTTAAAGTTCCCTCAACAGAGCCTTTCGTGTGTGTGTTTGTTTCGTTGACAGTTGGTGGTCTGGGATGTAAAGCAAAGCAGCTGATGGTGGTGACACACAGCCCGAGGAGACCTCAACCAGAGACACAAACTGGATGTAAAACATACAGAAACAGTGTGTCACTCAAACAAACATACTGCGCTCCGAAACTCAAATTTGCACTTGTTGGGGCCAGTTATACAGCACACAAGACACATACTGCATGGCACCCACACACACAACAAGTAAACCTTGTACACAATTCTCAGTCCTGCTATATACTACACCATGTACTAAATCTGATTAAATGTTTAATGGTATTACATTAACTAGGAACAACTGTCGCGCACACGCACACGTGCACGCGCACACACACACACACACACACACACACACACACACACACACACACACACACACACACACACACACACACACACACACACACACACACACACACACACACACTAACTGAACATTTCCATCTGGGGGAAAAAATCTTCAAAGCTTGTTTGTTTAAAGTCTGCAATTTGCATGTGGAGGGAACAAAGCAAGAAGCAGACCTGCACTCTATTAAGTCGACCTCCTAACATCCAGTCCCCTACGTTTAAACACACCAACACGCCCTAAAACTAACACACATCTAGGTCACACTGCCCCCCCACCACCACCTTTCCTGTTTCCATAGTGCTAATAATGCAGAACCCCCAACCTTTGGAATTTGGGGAACTTTTGATAGCCCATGAAAATAAAGTATTTTATTCCCCCATTAGGGCTAGAACACTCTCTTAGAGAGGATACACTACTAGACGGCTGCTTGTCTTTGAAATGTCACCTGTAAATAAGCCACTCATAACTCACTGACAGTCTAAGGACACCTGGGGAACCGCTACGGCACTGGAGCTGATTTACAGAGAAAACAGACGCTTCTTTGACCCTGAAACTCCTAACCACTTCTTCAGTCATCTAAATTGGTTAACTAGAGTGCATGTTGCATGCTGGGGCGATTTAACCATTTTAGTAGCTCTTCTGAGAGCCAACATTGATGGGCCATTGGCCCATTACTAGCCCTGGGGGATTATGGGCAAAATGTTATGTGACTGCCCCAAGCTCCCGAAAGGAAACTCAACGGCACACCAGGGGTTAAAAGGACATATAGTCCAGGCCCAGTCCTGCTTCCTGAAATGATATAAGCCACATTAAAGGACAAGGAGAGCAGGAATGTAGTATGTGTGTATGTGCGTGCGTGCGTGTGTGTTTATTATGAGATGCAGTTAAAAAGAAGTAAAGCTTTTTCCTTTGGTCTCTGGACACATATCTGGGCAAGACAATTCACAGAGAGAAAGCAAGGGAGGGAGACAATGAAGGAAAAAGCAGAAAGGAAATTCTTACACATAAACAGAGACAGTGTCTTTCGCAGCATTTCCAAAAGTCTAAGTTTCACCAAGTGCCTGAAAGACACTGAAGTGGAGGAACACACGGGACCAGTGCCAGGCAACCAATGAGGAACAGACCAGGCTAGAGAACTGTCAGTGAAGCCAGGGCAGCCATTTTGTGTCTGTTCATCCTGCATGCTGAAGATAAGAGGGGATGCTTCATCTATCCCTAATTAGCATCTAAGGCTGTCCCCGAACATTCAGGGTTCGAATGTTCGCTCGTTAAGGTTGGCACTCAAATCTTTATTTATGGCTTTGAACCATTCGTTGTTTTTATTATTATTATAATTTATTATTATTATTATTATTGTTTGTTTTTACTCAAAAATATATCTCAGCGAGAATGCGATATGCATAATAAGAGTACTATGTTCATGTTGTGTTTACAATAATTTGAAAGTCCTGCAGACGGCAGAAGAGACAAACACAGTGACACACACACACACACACACACACACTCAATGCGCTTCTGAGAGTAGCCTACACAGGTGGAACAAATTAATGAAAGAGAGACAGCTAACGAGAAACCTCTCGTTTTAGCTGCCTGCCAGCAACTCATTCAACTCATTGCTCATTTTTATGGAATGATGAGCTCGCATCAGGGGACGTAGCTGACCATTTGGTTGCCCTACTCGTAGGATATTTGTGCTGCCCCCCTCCCGACGAGAGTGCTGCTAGCCTATTCCTCATGCAGATCGGCTATTTTCGCTGTTTGCGAGGACGCACACACGGCCGCTCGTCGGAGCTGCAGCAGCGAGCACATGTCAGAGCCACTAGACACTGTGTGTGTGTGTGTGTGTGTGTGTCTGCGCGCGCATGCGTGCGTGTGTGTGTGTTGGGAGAGACGAGAGATTGATAAAGAGAAGACGCTGCGCTCTCTTCAGCGCTGCACTAATCATGTTCAAGGCGGATATATCGTGTTGAATTGCAGCCTGGTTAAAAGCACTCGGATAAATTAATTAATTAGAAACAAATGGTTCGGATGTTCGCTCGAACATTCCTGCCGAAGTTCGAGTCCTAAAAACAGGGCTAGCGTACAGCCTTATTAGCATCACACTGCACTTATCATGTCCCATGGCCACATTGAGCACTTCCTGTGGTCAGGATTATCGCTTCCTGTGGGTGAGCTTGTGAATTGTGGCCTAGCTAGGGGGTGATTCCAGTTCCACTCTGCCAGAGACAGTTATCTCCTTCAGTTGCAACTATGCATGAAAAAGACCTCAGAGGAAACCTCTTGCTGTCATTTCAGAATGAACATGAGTAAATTTAACCCTGCTATGAACCTACAAGCCATTTCACACAGTGCACTAGCAGATGACTATCTGGGATGCATATTGACTGGAGTTTATCTTGGGAGTGTAGATCACATACTTCCAACCTCTAACAAGCAGCTGACAGAGTCAATCACAAAGACAGCCATCTCCATTGTCTCTCTTTCTCTCTCCTGGCAGTCTGGTTTACAGCTGATAAAATCACATGTAAATAAGCCACATGTGGTAATGTCTGGCTACAAGCGTCACTTGAGACACTGCCACACAACGGTATACGGTAAGCTGCTCCTCTAGACAGAGGAAACAAGAGCTCTGAGACTAATGACTACATGTACAGCAGCACACGTACATGGTGGGGCGAATGTACAAAATACAAACACAGCCTGCAAACACAACACGCTAAACTAAAATGTATCACAATCTTTTCTATGCCACAGCGAGCATTGTGGCCTATATGCAGACATCATTCAAACAACAACCCTGCGGAGGTTTCACTGGGATTCCAACAGGCTAAAGCTAAATGTACATCTATGCACAACACATCATTCATCTTCAGTGCACTAGCTATGGGAAACCGTGGCTACTCTCTGCCTTCATCAGCAGATCTCTGATCAAACCCACAGGCACAGCGTCACAGAGGAGAGAGGAGTGACTGTAATGAAGCCGGCGCTTGATCAGTCATGAAAGGCAGAAGGCAGAAAGTGACCACAATCCCTACTGCTATTGTTGATACCTTATTGTCCCCTGGTTCGAAGTCCATCGCATTTGTGTGGCGTAAGGCATGTAGGGGCTAAAAACACGTAAATTCGTTATAACAGGCTGAAACAGTTTTTTCACATTTAGCATCTTCGACGTGATAAAGACAGTCTCAAGGAAAAGCCAAACATGGACATTGTGTTCTAGTTTTCAGTGGAAAATATGTAGTCTGTCTCATCAATCTCAACATTCCAGATGCGGGAAGTTTGTTTTCTTTCTGTGTGACCCCCCCCAGCCCCAACGCTCAACTGGAGTACGTCCAAAGTATCCATAACCTCAGTGGTATTACAAAATGTCAGCCATTTGTGGTTTTGTTCCAAGTTAGATGTCTGCGTGTGCTATGTGTGGATGCGTCTACCGTTCGCCTGGCTTGAAGAGGCAGAGGAGCACAGCTCCCCCCTCACAGATGGCAGGTTTCAAAGGATTGACTAATGGAATGTGTTGTGCAATCACTGTTATGGAAACTGTTACGGCATGAACACCAGTGTGCCCTTACAATACGGGCCAAGTTGCCATTGAAATGGGCACAACTGCTATATTCTCCCGCGCACACGCGTGTGCGCGCGCACACACACACGCACACGCACATGCACACGCACACACACACACACACACACACACACACACACACACACACACACACACACACACACACACACACAGAAATTCGAGAAATGTGGTTAGTTCTCTATGGCCCCGATGTCAAAACTAAATCCCATGTACCCAATCGATGCAATTACTCAGATGGGAGGAAATAAACCAGAGAGAGAAGCAAGGGATGGAAGCTGAATTACACTCTCCCATCCCCCACACTAGCTCTGGTCCCCTTCTCTCATCAGCAGTACTGAGTGATGGCATACAGACTCGGAGAGTGCAGAAAAGAAGGGGAGTGGGGGAGGGGGAGCCGCAGCAGCCATTTTATAGAACAGACTGGAAAACAAGCAGCTGAGATGCTTGCTCATAAGCTCATAAGCACTACAACCACATTTCAAATTGAAATTTAACCGAACCTAATTTACCTAAATCGTTCCAACCCATATTTGCCTGACTATATTTGGGAAAGTCGTTAACAAATCAGATTCAGTGTTCTTCTGAATTGAATTGTGATGTTTGCTGCCCTGTCAGAGAGGAAGGGAGCTGATGTAATCATCAGTTGTATACAATGTGGACCAGTTTGTTCTTATGGCTAGACAGCACTCACTCCCATCACACCTCCTCCCTTCTCCTTCTACAGTAGGCTACCTCCTCATCTCTTCCCCTCTTATTTGGAACCTCCCGCCACCATTAAAAGAACAGTTCATCCAAAGAATGACTTATTGCCGATCACTTACAATTACACACCCCATGAAGACAGACAGACAGACAGACAGACAGACAGACAGACAGACAGACAGACAGACAGACAGACAGACAGACAGACAGACAGACAGACAGACAGACAGACAGACAGAGGCGATGTGATTCTAACTCACCCGAGAGAGAGAGAGAGACAGACAGACAGACAGACAGACAGACAGAGGCGATGTGATTCTAACTCACCCGAGAGAGAGAAAGACAGACAGACAGACAGACAGACAGACAGACAGACAGACAGACAGACAGACACTAGACAGACAGACAGACACTAGACTAGAGGCGATGTGATTCTAACTCACCCGCTTGGTCCAGGTCTCTGTCCCTGATTGAAGCGCCAGTCAGCGTTGGGAGGTTTTTGCTGTTGAGGAGAGCAGAGAAATACAACATGAAATGGAAGTTTCACTGCATCAATGACATGACATTTATGACCAGGAATGCCTTCCAGTTCCTCAGGTTGATGGATTAGTGTGGAAATGGCTGCTATGTTTGTGTGGCCTGTATGCTCTCTCTCTGTGTGTGTGTGTGTGTGTGTGTGTGTGTGTGTGTGTGTGTGTGTGTGTGTGTGTGTGTGCGTGGCATGCGTGAAATGTCTTCTTGACAGGGAGGCTAAACAAAGGGTTACATATGACAACAGCATGCCTGCAAGCTCCGGAATCCATTTTGATTTTGTCCAGAGCACTATTGAGCATGTCACAGACCAGAACACAGCATGAACCACACACACACACACACACACACACACACACACACACACACACACACACACACACACACACACACACACACACACACACACACACACACACACACACACACACACACACACACACACACTATTGGTTCATCAAAGAGAGGAACACAGATCTGCTACTGAAATCGATGAGCTTCCCATGGTCATGATGTATAAACCCATGGACCCCTTACACACTGACGAGCCTTGTTCAGTGAGAGACGGCCTTCCACAGCACTGCTAATTGAGTGTCTGTGTAATTCACAGTGCTTTCATAAAGACCTGATTGTTAGTACACAGTAAGGATCCGGAGAGTTAATATAACTCTGAGAGTGTAAAAGTGGACCCTCATGGGTCCTCGAGTCCTCACAAATATTGTGTCAATAGCGAAAACTCACAGAGATAAAGAGGGGGAAGGTTAATGAGTAAAGCAGTGATAGGGATTTCTACACTCCCATCTTCTCCATACCTTCCTGCTTCCCTCTATTCATGTCTTTCCAGCCCATCCCTTTCCCAATCCACCCATCTTTACTTCCCTGCTCTTCTCAACCTGTCTCTCCCGTCTTTCTCCCCTCCGTCCTTTTCTCCCTCTCTCTCTCTAGTTGTGCAGTGATGCGGTGAATAGACCCTTGGCTGTGCTCCAGTCTCTGCCACCTAATCGACACAAGAGCTCCCTGGAGAGAGGCCAGCGGGACGATGTGTTGCATTATTAAAAGAGCTGTTCTACCCTTGGGGAATGAGGGAGACGGAGCGAGGGAGACGGAGCGAGAGAGAGCGAGGCGCACACACACACACACACACACACACACACACCGAGAGAGACAGACACAGAGAGAGACAGACAGACGGAGTGATAGAGACAGAGGCCGAAAGAAAGAGAGACAGAGAGATGTGGTAGAGCAAGAAAGCATACTGCTATCCCATTACGAATAGCTCCGATTCTGACAACCTATAACTCATGTAGTGTTGAGTGAAAATGACAATCTGAGGAGTTAAGTTTCACCACTATTCTCTCTGGGTGATTTTCATCTAAGCATGCAGACGTCAGAAACAATAATGAACCTTCATCTGTATACGCAAATCCTAATCAATCAGATTATCAGATAAACTGAAAGCAAGCTTCGATTGGGGACTAAATCCTGACGAAATAAAACACACCCCCTAGCTATTATTAGGACACCACGAAGGAGATGTGTTGCTGAGCGAATCGAAAAGATGTGGGTGAATCAGAAGTATTTTCGACTGCAGACTTTCTCTGACTGTCGTGGCTGAAATACACAAGATGTGAGTGGGCTCTGTCTGTGAGTTTTGGCAGTAAGTGAAAGGAGAAGAGGAGCAGTAAGTAGAAAAGGTATGAGGCCCAGCATTCCAGCTGTGTGACGCTCCCCCCCCCCCCCCCCCCCCCCCCCCCCACACACACACACACTATCCAAGGTCAGGTCCAACCACAGGCATGTGGGAAAGAGAAATAGACAGTGGCTATGATGTTCTATATTGGGGTGTTTGGCCGACAGGGAGAATAAGATAAACATTTCTGTTGTCCACACACCACAAGGAGTAAATGACATCCTCTGCAAGCTGCTCTGCTAACTAACTGCTCAGCAACGAAACAACAATTGTCCTAAAAGAACCAGCCAGGAATGACTATTGTTTGTCAACCAGGTTCATAATGGCTTAGTTCACTGGCTGGAGAGGGCTCACAGCCTCACACACAAAGGAGAAGAAACTTTTTATCTAACATACCTGGCAAACTGGGCTTGCTGCCTTGCTCTGTTGAGCCCAACATTGGACCCAGAACTTGCTACAGCTAACATGAATATACAGCACTTCTGAAAATCGTATTCCTGCTTAAAAGGAGAGTAGGTCAGACAGCCTTGGTCAGTGCAGAGCTCACAGCGAGATGAGGGCAGAGCGGATTATGGTTCTGCAGGTCTGAGACCTCCTCCGATAGGCAGACCTGCAGTACTTAGCGGCCTGGGAGCTTTAACAGCAAGCTTCAATTACACCCGTGGTTGAACGGAGGAGCTTTAAGAGATCCCCAGGTGAATTACAGCCTGATTGTGCTCCTCAGCTACTGTGACATGACAGCCATCACTCCGGGTAGGAGGGTGGGGGTGGTGTGTTGTCGAGCTGATGGCAGGGGGGATAATCAGTGTGTTGTGCGAGATCCGGATTCATCGGCTGAAATAAGCTGTGCTAATCACTGCCCAGGCGCATCTGGCCTCCATTCTGCCTGTATGTGTGTAACTAGAACATCTGGTTCAGAGGTTAACCCTTTGTATTCTATTAATAGAGATTGGGATTTTCCTCACCCTTTTCCTCACACACAGACACTTAGACAAACCCGTTGGACTCCATCGGGTGTTCTATTATACCTATTTTATGTCAAAGAGTCAGTTTCGCACGCACGGCGCACGCACACGCATACACGCACACACACCCCCCCACACACATACACACACACACACCCACACACACACACACACACACACTTGCGGCGAGGACGATACTACTTGAGGACAACAATGTCTATTTGTCTACTATACTTGTGGACTTGTATTGGAACATTTGGCCCTCACAAGTATAGCATTAGAAGTACACACGCACACACACTTTCATTCAGCATTGACAGAACTGTGACTAGACCTGCACCTGGTGCTCTATCTGAAAAGAGGAAGTCATTTCTGTTCTGTTTTTCCAATAACCTTCAGTGTGCACACACACACACATACTCACCTCCCTGTGCTGTTTCCCAGCTATCTAACGCATTGTTTCCAGAGCAAACATCCTTTAAGCATCCACCATTGACGACACAAAATGTAACCAGATACTGTAATGCTCCTAATGCCAGGGCCCTCATATTGTTGACAATAAACGGGGCCAGTGACCGTCCAGATAAGACAAATGCAACCCAGTGCTTGAGATATTAATCTTTCTCTTTGCTCCCTCATACAAGCAAAAACATCTGACAAAATACTTGGGGACAGATTCACTGAGCCACGTGGGCCAGCATGTGACACACAGCACTTCATCATCCATGAAGAATAAACAAGAAAGAAAAGATGAACCAGACACACTGGCCAATACTGCCACGCTGACAGACTTGCCTATATAAAATAGGGCAGGCCACATATGATCCCACGGCCATGGGGATATCAAGCATTTATGCTATTACATTAGAAAGATAAAAGAGTGACGGGACAGCATGCATGGCAGCCAGCCACCTATACATTGTGAGCTGAACTCCAGCTCAACATCACAATTACACAGCATGTTCTGTGATCCACAAGTCTTTATGATGGGAACTCTATCCTTCAGGCAACATGCTTGAACATGGTAGAAAGGGACCATACATTAGCGGCCAGAATTGCACACTCCAAATGAATAGGGGGTAAATAGAGTGACTGACAAAGGGACACTCTGGGGGCCCTAAGGCCCTGCTAAGATTACACACCGCTGGAGCTTCTGAGCGCCTGATGCTTTGTGCACACACATAGTCGAAGACACTCTCCCAAGCACATCTACAGAAATGTAATGGCAGCTTCTCCAGCTTTAGTCCAATACGGTATGCACCGTATGTCATCGTGTCACACGTGCTTTAAGCTGTGCTCTTTCTTTCTTTCAACACAGTATCTGTCCATGTGTCTCTGCCTCAATCTCCCTCCCTCCCCCGTTGTCCTCGTTGCACACGTGTCATCGGAGCAGGGAGACAGATGGTACCCTGCCGACGTCAGGGACAACCCAATTCAGTAGTGAGAGAGAGAGAGAGAGAGAGAGAGAGGGTCATGATGCTACACAAACTCGCGAGAGGGAGGAGAATCGGATAGAATAAACACACGCAGGGATAAACACTGTGCTTCATCTGAGGGAAGAACACAGTAATCTCTGAAACACCACATTGACAATGATGGGCTTTACTAGCAACAGTGCATTCTAGGCATTATGGTGAATTCAATCTCACTTCCGATTGCCTGGGTTCACTAAATAAGTAAATATATGGAACATTTTAAGGAACATTCCCTTAAAATGCATGAATCTTACAATATTAAGATTTTTTAAATCAGACTCTAGTACAAGAAACCTTCAGAAGATAACAAGGTGTTGCGATGCAACACATTGTGAGCTTGTAGTAGTTATTTTTGCTATATAAAAAAATACATTTGAAAGTGAAAGTGTGTCCATTGATTTTATAAATATTGTACCAATGAAAAGTATCAAGAGGTTGTGACTAAATTGTAACAACATTGGATCCATAGGAACCTATGATTGGAACATGGGTCCTTTTTCCATTTCCGTTTGAACATACAAGGTTTCTACCCGACAGTAATATGTGACCGATGAGTGTTTTGGGATCAGTAATGTCTGAACAAAATATGTGCACACATACACACTCAGGGTAAGGTCAGTCTCTGCCATGTGACTCAGAGGCCTGGAACCAATCAGATGAAGTTCAGAGGACAACAGGAAGTAGAGGGGTCAGTCCAATGACCCCTGGAATTCCTGTTTTTCAGCTACTGCTTTATGCTCCGACTATTTTCCCCGATCCCCCCCAGTCACCCTTTTCCTCTCCCTTCGACACCCATCCTCACTTCCTTACCCATGTCTTCCTACCTACCCCCACTCTGTCTCTCCTTCTGTCATCCTGTTTGCCTCTGTCCCCAAGCCATTCCATTAGTCCTGCTCTATAGGATCTATTTTCATCTGTCGTCTCTCTCCTCCTCTCCATCTGTCAGAGGCACTTTGTCTCCCTCTTTTTTCCTTTTCTTCCCAGCCCTATATGCCTCCCTCTTATTCTACGTTCTCATTCTAGAAACAGTGCTTCCCTGCTGGCTCGGTTTAGTCCAAAGATAGTAACTGCATTTTCTAGCCTTGGGTAGGATAAATAATTAAACCGCTCTGCACTTGCTGCCCACGCTGGCCATCATACACTCTGAGAGCATCTTCACTCACTGTGAACAAAAAGGGATTCATCTGCTAAAAACCAGAGTGTTTACTGCAGAGGCATGTGCCGTAAAATAATCTAGGTCATTAGGCTTGTGTCAGTATTTTTAAAATGCATCAGGACTGTTACCACTCACCTATTCCTTCTATAGATAGACCACAACGTAAAAGAACAACACAACTGACATGCATGATGATCACTGAAATCCACATTCTAGAGGGTTCAGCTTCAACTCTCATCTCACCTCATTGATTGAGTTCATAAGGTGCTTCCTACTGAGTGTCATGTTGAGTGTGCCGTTTTGACTCAGCATGGGCTGCTTCATAAACACAAAGTCACTACGGCTGGAGAGGGTGGAGTAACAGGGCCGGTAGGTGCGTGTGTGCGGGTCCTGCGAGCCGCCCACCACCTCCATGTAGCGGATGGGCCCGTCACTGTTGAGCTGCAGGTGCAGGTCCTTGCTGGGCCTCTGGTGCAGGTAGCGGCTCGGCCGGTGGCGGTCGTAGCAGCAGCAGCATTCAGACCCGTCCAGATCCGTGCTGCGGTGTCGCAGGCAGCGTATCATAAGGACCACGAAGGTGATGAAGGATACACCCGAGACGCAGGCCAATGAGATGATGAGATAAAGGGTGATATCCGACATCCCTGTGCGGCGGGAGAATGGCGTGTGGCGGGGACCAGCGGGGGCCACGTTGGCAGCTCCCTTCTCCTCCACGGTTACCGTGATGGGCACGGTGGTGGAAAGGGGAGGCTCACCGTTGTCCTGGATGATGACTACGATGTCATAGGCAGAGCCCCCCTCCTCCTCGGCCAGTTTGCGGGCTGTGCGAAGCTCACCTGTGTGGGCACCAATTCGGAACAAGCCCGCGTTAGGCCCAGGCGCAATGGAGTAAAACAACCAGGCATTGTGTCCACTGTCGGCATCCACTCCCACCATTTTGTTAATGAGGTGCCCTGAGCCAGCAGACAGGGGAACTGTGAGCTGTAGCCCAGTGTCTTTAGGGTAAGAGGGGTGAACAAGTGCCGGTGCATTGTCATTCAGGTCCACAATGAACACGTGCACCGTGACGTTTGCTGTTCTTTGGGGCACACCGGCGTCCCGTGCCTGCACCTCAATACGGAAGACATTAAGCTGTTCATGATCCAGTGACCGCATGCTGTAGATGTGGCCACTGTCTGGGTTGATGTAGACATAGGAGGAGATGGGCGAGCCCTGGACCATGCTGGGCAGGATAGAGTAGGAGACACGAGCGTTGTCCCCAAGGTCTGGATCTGTGGCTGAAACCATGGCGATTGGGGTGCTGGGGGCATTGCTCTCTGGAATGTCTACCGAGTAGGAAGGCTGGGAAAAGGTGGGGGCGTTGTCATTTACATCAGACAGCTTCACTACAAAGGTGGTCCGTGATGACAGCGGAGGGGACCCCGCATCAGTAGCCATTATGACTACCGTGTACTCTGGGATGCTTTCACGGTCTAGGTTTCCATCTGTGATGAGGCTGTAGTGTCCGCCGAAGGCCGAGTTGAGTTTGAATGGCAGGCCGGCTTGCACTTTTAATGTCACCTCACCATTTTTTCCAGAGTCCAGGTCCCTTGCACTGATGAGTGCTATCACAGTCTCTGGTGCCGAGTCCTCTCTGATGGGACTGGTCAGTGACGTCAGCGTCACCTCTGGCGTGTTGTCGTTGACATCAGTGACGTCCACTATGACGTTACAGGAGCCCTCCATGGCAGGCGAGCCGTCATCCCTCGCCTGTACCGTGATGTGGTAAACACTGGCCGTCTCATAATCCACATCGCCATTAACACGGATCTCCCCGCTTTTAGAATCCACGCTAAACAGCTTGAGGACGCGTTCCGGTGTGTATTTACTAAACAAGAAAGATATCTCTCCATTGTGACCTGAATCCGCGTCGGTGGCGTTCAGTTTCGTCACTAAAGTGCCCGGTGCTACATTCTCTAACAGGCTAACTTTCTTTATTGACTCGTCAAATATTGGCGCATTGTCATTCACGTCCAGAATTTTAATGAACAGGAGGGTTGAGCCAGATTTTTCAGGCTGCCCCCCGTCCACGGCAGTGAGCAACAGGCGAAACGAGGCCTGCGTTTCCCTGTCCAGGGGCTTTTCCACCACTAGTTCAGGAAACTTACTGCCGTCACTTTTCGTTTCAACATTCAAAACAAAGCAGTCGTTAGGTGCCAAATGGTAAGTGCGTAAAGAATTGGTACCCACGTCTGGATCATGAGCGCTCTCCAAGCGGAACCGGGTACCCGGTGCGGCCGCTTCTGATATTTCCAAGGAAATGTTCTTGGTTGAAAACTGCGGTGCGTTGTCATTCACATCGATAATGTCCACCACGACGCGGTCTATTTGCAAAGGGTTCTCAAGTATGATTTGAAGGTGTAACGAGCAAGTTGAACTTACTTCGCATATTTGCTCCCGGTCAATTTTCTGACTGATGACCAAATCGCCCGTGGCCTGGTTTACCTCGAAATACTGCGCGTTGTCCTCCGAGACCACCCGCAACTTTCTCTGGGTGATCCTCTGGGCCGTTAGACCCAAATCATTAGCGATATTCCCGACAACGGAACCCCGGCTAAGCTCCTCCGCCACGGAATAGCTGAGCTGGGCGGACGCGCACGAGAGGTAATAGGCCAGGGCGAAGCAAAGCCTCAGCGCGTACCATCCTCCGGAGCGCTTCCTCCTCCGTCTGGATTCCATTGTGCTGCGGTCCAGAGCAGGGAACGGAACGGGGGACGTGTAAAGTTCCTCTTTCACCGTAACTCGTCCATGGTTGGATTTAAACGACGCTACGAGGCCGTCGGTAACGTTTTCCGTTTTCGAAACATCGCGATTGAAATATTAGAGGTAATCATGACGGCCCGTTTCTCGGGGAAAAACGAGTAACAACTTTTCACTAGTAGTTAGCCTCCCCCGAAACTCCGCTCTCTTCCCTCCTCTGCTTCACTCCCCTCGTGGGCGGAGAGAGACACCAGTGGAGTAACGCTTCCCATTGGAAGGCTGCTGAGACTAACCAGCTCTGCTCACACTGCTCTGTCACACAGACACAGCCACAGTGTGAGAAACTTTTCAGAGGAAACTTTACAAACCAGCGAGAGTGAAATCTATTCGTTGTGTTGCCTAAGAGGCTAAGACTACGTGTTGATTGAAGTTTAAAAGTTTAGCGCTATCCAGGGCAAACAAACTGCGAACAGATGATCATGAATGATGGCAGAATAACGTTTTCCGGAAAACTTCAAACTTTATCTTTTCTATGATACAAACAGCAAAATGCACATTAAATCTCAAGGACGGTAAACTCATTGTGTCGTGTGGAAATGCAGACACCTGTTGCCAATGAATGCCAGCTTCCAAATAACGTGAAAAGTACACTACTACAAGTAAACTACTGATCCAAGTGTTAATTATATCCACAAGGGGGCATGCTTTCAAAGCTAATTTTCCCCTTCTGACACAGGCCTACAGGCAGGGTACATGGGTAATGTAAACTGCAAATCTGGGCAAAGATAAAGATTAACCATTTAATTGGATGTCATTTGATACAAGACTTGAATCTTCCCTCATATGATTTACACTCAGCTTTTTTGATAAACGTAACATACAAGGGAGAGGTTCCATTTATGTTACTATTGTTGTACTATTTTAGGCCTCGGGAAACAGCCTGCAAGATCAATTAAAAGTAGAAGAAAGACCTGGCTTTGTTTTCTGGGCTAATTGCCTTAGGTTAATGCTGAAATGCTGGCAGAATGGCTGTTGCCCCTTTTATGTTAACTAATTGTGAGAAAGTGGGTTGGTTGTATAAACAGCAAATAGACTCATCAGTCTATTTGCTGTTTATACAACCAATCCTCTTTCTCACAAAAATACTAAATTATCTTTCCAGAAAATATTTATTAAAGAAGAAAAGAAATCGAATACATTTAAAAGCGTGTTACAGATATACAATAATGTCGAGTTCAGTACATTTTGGCAACTTGAAAAATAAGTTTCCGATTAGGCTAATATAATTAATGTGAACCATTTTCCAAAACACTTTTGAAATACTCTCTGGCTAATCATTTCAGTCATAATGTGACATTTTAGAATAGGCTATGTTGTAGGCTATACTAGAATGATTAGAAGATGAAGTTATGTATCAACTAAATCCTAAAGGATTATATAAGGACTATATGGGCACCTCGATGGCTATTTTGTCGAAAATGTAAAAATATATATATATTAGAAGGCCATATATAAGTACGTAGGCCTATACATAGAACATATAATACTTAAACATTCGACAATTAACCCTCTAACACCCAGCGTTGCTTTTTAGCAACAATTTAATTTTATTTAATTACTAAATTATTTAAAAAAAATCTGTTCTTTTTTCACCTAAACGTCATCAGTGATGTTCATTGCAATGCCATTTCAATGCCATTGGTCATGCTATTTGCATATAAATACCCCCCACAGAGGCTGAAATTCACACAAATAAAAAATGTCTGGACTGGAAGTAGGTAAAATAATTGTAATATATGTTTTTTTGTGATCATTAGAATGTCTAGAACATGTTTTATTCATTATTGTGAAAGATATCCCCAAAATGTAAATTATTAATTTATTATATTATTATATCATTATTATATCATTATTATAAATTTTTCATCAAACTTTATTTTTTTAATTTTTTTTAACATATTTTTTAGTCTTAGTCCTAGTAGTACAAAGTAGTAGTAAGGTTGAAATCAATTTTTTGCAAGTAGAAATTAATGCGGGTGTTAGAGGGTTAAGGTAAAAACAATCACACCTGTACGGCACACAACACAACACAACAACAGCAACAAAATAGTATAGGCTACCACACTGCGGTTAACACAAGCTCTCTGTCCTCTCCTCTCCTTATTTGGTCAGCCTGACACGTGACCATTGCCTGCTCACCCCTGCAGTCACTTACACCTGAACAATAACTACTGGTTCTTTCATATACTTTACATAGTTGAGACTATTTTTCAAATATTTTATTTAAAAATGAAACAAATTTTAAATAGCCAATTTTACATAAAGGTGCCCAGATGTCCCTAGTGTCCATCCTATGATCTATCCTGTATGTATCCATCCTGAAATCTGCACCTAACAGTGAATATGGATATATGCACTGTTGACACATTTGTCATCACGAGTGCCAATGAAATGAAAATGGGATTTAAAGGTAGGATGTACTGTAATTGATTGTATTTGGTTAAAAATGTGTTAAATAGCTCTATATTCTGAAAGTCCTCTAGTGTTTGTTTGGTAACAGGAGTCTCCCTCTTAATTAAACGGGTCAGGATACCAATTTTCAGTTCAGGATACCAGACACAATTGGAACTACACTATACAAATTAAGCTTATGAATGGGTACTCTCTCCTGATCGGCTAAAACTTGGTCAGCTATCTGAAAATGTATTTTCTGTTGATTTAAAGCGCTTCAGAGACGGGGAGATCCTATACTGAACAAACCTTCTATAACAATGATTAGTATATCAGTATATATAGTGCTTTAATAAAAACATTTTCTTATGACCAAACATGACTTATATACCCTACACCTTTAAAAAACATGTTCTGTTTTGCAAACATTGTAGGTATAGGCCTACATATACATTACATTTCTATCAACACACAATGTATATTGCATATTGTGTGTATTTCTAAGGCCTCTAATGCACATTGTTTATTTCACATTGTGTATATATTAGGGCCGGGACTAATTGCGATTAAATTAGATTAATTAACTACAGAAAAAATTATCGCGATTAACTACAGATAAATTAATCGCACCTTTTTTTTCACCGCGGAATGTTTCTCACTGGGCGCTTTTCTATAGTACTGAAAACTGGAAATAATAAAAAGTCACCCCATTTTGTGTTGCCTAGAACTGGAGGTCTGACAAAAAACAGTAACAATATGAAGTAAGTACAGCTTTGTGATTTCACTGAGATGTACTTGTTACTGTTACTAAAAAAAATTCAGACCTCCAGTTCTATAGGCAACACAGAATGGGGTGACTTTTTATTATTATTTCCACAACAGGTATATTAATGACAGTAAAATGTTGAAAATGAGTGGTATCCTGTAGTCACTATTCGTTGATTCACTGGGATACCAAAAACATTTAAAAAAAAGGTTTCTCGCTGTTCTCGGGTTGAATATTGATATGCGATTAAAATGCGATTAATCTAGATTAATTAATCGCAAAGCCTCTGATTAATTAGATTATTTTTTTTAATCGAGTCCCAGCTCTAGTATATAGTATAGACACTATATAATACAATAACAATAACAATATGAAATAAACAATGTATATTGCATATTGTTTTTATTGATGAGGCTTAATGCACCATTTCACATTGGTGTCTATATATTTTTTGTTTTTTGTAGTGTTTTGTTTATACCTCAATATTGTATTTTAAATATCTCTATATCGTGATATAGTGTTTGCTCCAAACAGGACTCTCTCTGTCTCTCCAACTCTTTAGTAAACAGGAAATGCATTTTCAGATTTCACCAACTATATCCAATCAAGAGAGAGAATTCACACGGGATACATGGATAAACAAATTAATTGGAACTGATGACACAGAGAAGAAAGCAGACATTGAACATGGAACACAATACAATTGAAGCCTGTAAATAGGCACTCCTGATTTGCAGAAATTGCCAACCCACCTAAAGAATATGTGCTGTTTATTAAAGAGCTAGACAGATGGACACTGAGCTCTAGAGCTTTAACCTTTCAACGAAAGAAATACGTTTTGTTTTAACCAGTGTAATGCAACAATTTCACCTAGACACATTTGTTGAATACCTCTACCTACCAATAATCACAGTTATTCAGATATATTACACTTTATATGATTATGTATGGCCCAGAATTATATCGCAAACATTTTGCCCTGCCTCAGTGCTCACCTGCTGGCTCTCAAAGGTCCATGTGCTGTCAGGTAAAGACGCATCTAGGACGTTCATCATCTCCTTAAAGTCAGTGGTGCTGCTGGGTTTAACGAAGGTGAAATCACTGTACTCTGACATGGGAGAGAGACACGACCTGAACGACTGACTCTGAGACATCATGTCTCCTCCCAGGACCTCCACGTACTTAATAGGTCCATCTGAGTTCAGCTGGATCTGCAGGTTTCTGTTGGGGTTCTTGTAATCGTCAAAGTCACTCCGTCTCATGCAACAACTACCGTTGCCTCTACTGCTCCTTATGCACTTAACTGCTAAGATTAGAAAAGTCACAAGAGACAGCACGGACACTGCGGCCAGAGAGAGAATCAAATAAAGTGCTATTCTCCCAGTTTTCCTATTTTCTGCTACTTTGTGCCTGATATCTGAGATCGGCTCATGGAGTCCATCCTCAAGCAGGATTGACACAGTAACGGTGGATGACTGAACTGGTTCTCCGTCGTCATTGATCTCTATAATCAACGTCTGAGAGGAGTCATCCTGCTCGTATATAGCACGTTTAGTCCTCACCTCTCCTGTGTACAGACTGACAGTGAACAGAGAGGCGTCCGTGGCCTCCTTCAGCTTATAGGAGATCCAGGCGTTATGGCCCGAGTCAGCGTCCACGGCCGTCACCTTCGTAACTAGGTGGCCTGCTTTAGCAGAGCGAGGCATCCTCTGATGAGACAGGGAGCCCAGAACAGCGGAGGAGGGGTAAATAACAGTGGGGGCATTGTCGTTCTGGTCCAGGATAAAAACATTTACAGTAGCGTTGCTGCTAAGAGACGGAGAGCCCTGGTCCTTTGCCTGAACCCGAATCTGAAACACCTTCAGTTTCTCATAGTCAAATGAGTGCATGCTGTAGATGCTGCCATTATCAGAGTTTATGTACACATATGAGGACACAGAAACATCCTGAACTTTGGAGTCTAAAATGGAGTAGGATATCTTTGAATTTTGGCCTAAATCCAGATCAGATGCAGATAGTGAATGAAGTATCGACCCCGCCACGCCATTCTCTTTTAAATACACATTATATGAGGCCTGGGTGAATACAGGAGGATTGTCATTCACATCAATGATGCTGACAGGTATAGTTTTCTTACTTGTCATGGGAGGAGAGCCTGAATCAGTGGCTGTTATTTTAATATTATACTGTGAGAAACTCTCTCGGTCTAAAACACCAGTGGTAACCAGTGCATAATTATTAGAAAATGAGGGTTTCAAACTAAATGGAGAGCCTTTTTCCATCTGCAAAGTAACCTTTCCGTTTTCACCAGAATCAGCATCCCGCGAACTGAGCAATGCAACTACTGTACCACTCGGTGCATCCTCGCGCACGGGACTCGGTTGAGAAGTAAGAACAATTTCTGGGGCATTATCATTAATGTCAATTATATCGACCTGCACGCGACAGTGGCCCTCCATTTCAGGACTCCCTTTATCTTTGGCAGTTATGTCAATGCCATATGAAGCAGTGGATTCATAGTCCAATTCCCCCTTTAGAGTAATTTCACCTGTTAAAGAATCCATGCCGAATATGGCTAATACCATATCCGGCGTTCGACTACCAAATGAGAATTCAATGTCACCATTTGGACCTTCGTCAGCATCTGTTGCTTTTGGTTTTATAACAATGGTGCCCTTCGCAGTGTTTTCACGTAGGGATATTTTGTAAACAGTTTTTTCAAACACTGGAAAGTTGTCGTTTATATCGAGAACATTAATTGTTATTTGTGATGTGCCTGATCTCACTGGATTCCCTCCATCTAATGCTGTTAGTAACAAATTGTGAACAGCCTTTTTCTCTCGATCCAAAGGTTTATCTAAAACAAGTTCAGGGACAGTCTTACCATTTTCAATCTCTTTAATTTTGAGGGAAAAACACTCATTTTTGCTAAGCGAGTGGGATTTGAGTGAATTGCTTCCAACGTCGGGATCCAACGCGCTCTCCAAAGGAAAACGCGTGCCTACTGCCGCTGATTCGGATATTTTCAAAGAAAGGTCCTTAGAAAGGAAGCTTGGTGAATTGTCATTAATATCTCGTATTTCTACCTCTAAACGATGTAATTGTAGCGGGTTCTCTACGACAACTTGCAGAGGCAGAACGCAGCTGGTGCTTTGTCCGCATAAAGCCTCTCTGTCTATTCTGTCATTCACCACCAGCTCACCCTTCCCCGCGTCCACACTGAAATACTGCTTACCAGCCTCGGAAGCGACACGCAGTTTACGGTCAGAAATCTCTGATAGTCCTAAACCCAGATCCTTGGCTAGATTTCCTACAACAGAACCCCGTTTTAATTCCTCCGGGATACTGTAGCGAGTCTGTCCGTCTATTGTACTCCACATGAGAAAGAAATACTGCCACCAAAGACAGTGCCATCTCCAGTCTCGATATCCAGTTCTCTTTGTCATCCCTGAACCGTCACAATGCTTCTTTTCCCATAACGAATAAAAACAGCATCTTCACATGAAATCCATTAGAAGAACGGTTTATTCCAGTAGAAACATTGGATGTGAAGTCTAAAGTAGGACATAGCAAATGTTTTATATCATTGTGTAAAAATGAAACCTGCTTTATCCTCCATCTCCGAGCTCTTAACGGTTATGGTTCTGAAGCTGCATTGGGGGAGGGAGTAGATCTCTTTGTACAGTTCTGTATGCTATTGGTGCACAATGTGCATCTTTGGCATCCAATGAGAGCGAAACTGAGCAGCGCTCTTAAAGCCTAACAGCGGCCTATATTATGAACTGTCACCGAAACACTGCAGCATACGTGTAAAAACAGGGGATGTCAATCAGTTTTATTATTTGATACAGCCTATACATTTATCACAACATATATTTAAAAACGAGGATTCATGTCTTATACAAAATACCTTCCATATTAACGGTTTATTATGTAATCCCAAGCTATATACAATGGAAAAAATACATGTTCATTGTCCAACTATTCTCAATTTTACATGCGTGTCGCTGTCCGTGGTGCTGAAACACACTGCCTTTCACACACACACACACACCCACACCCACACCCACACCCACACCCACACCCACACCCACACACACACACACACACACACACACACACACACACACACACACACACACACACACACACACACACACACACACACACACACACACACCCACACACACGATGACCTTGCTTACTTGATTATACCAATTCTATGCAGCAGTGTGTAATCTCATGATAATTACATGCAGCAGTGTACTGTTGTAACTGTAGATTGGTCCGTTTTTGACTGAATGTTTGTGATAGGTGCTCTTTTTATTGACGTCTAAAAGACTGTTTTGTTTGAGTTTGTCAGTAGCTGTGAAGTTTAAGAGACAGCAAATGTTTTTTTCTACCACTACCTACCACACTTTGTACCACCTGTATTTTTCCCTTTACATCAAGTAAAGCGTCAAAACTGATACTACGTGCCAGATTATTTGTGCTCACAGTTATGACATATTTTTGAAAAGTAAACAGAAAATATACGCCTCTATAAAAGGGATATCCAATAAGTTGTTTTTCCACCGGCACCTATTCACATCTGCCAACTACACGCCTGCAGAGAACATAAAACGGTGTGTCGCTGTCAATCGCTGTGGTGCTGAAACACACTGCATTTCAAATGCAACCGCAAATAACAATCAGCGTAACTGACATGTTCTAACTCGAATATATTCAACACTCCAACAAGCCAATAACTCATTGACAAAGACACACATTGTCACGGGAAGTGTTATGGGTGTGCTGCAATGTGAAGACCTTATACTCTCTGCTCACCTGCTGGCTCTCAAATGTCCACGTGCTGTCAGGTAAAGACGCATCTAGGACGTTCATCATCTCCTTAAAGTCAGTGGTGCTGCTGGGTTTAACGAAGGTGAAATCACTGTACTCTGACATGGGAGAGAGACACGACCTGAACGACTGACTCTGAGACATCATGTCTCCTCCCAGGACCTCCACGTACTTAATAGGTCCGTCTGAGTTGAGCTGGATCTGCAGGTTTCTGTTGGGATTCTTGTAATCATCAAAGTCACTCCGTCTCATGCAACAACTACCGTTGCCTCTACTGCTCCTTATGCACCTAACAGCTAAAATAAGAAAAGTAACAAGAGATAGCACGGACACAGCTGCTAGAGACAAGATCAAATAAAGTGTTATTCTACCACTTTTCTTATTTGGTTCTGCTACTTTGTGTCTGATATCTGAGATCGGCTCATGGAGTCCATCTTCAAGCAGGATTGATACAGTAACCGTGGAGGACTGGACTGGTTCTCCGTCGTCGTCGATCTCTATAATCAGCGTCTGAGAGGAGTCATCCTGCTCGTATATAGCGCGTTTAGTCCTCACCTCTCCTGTGTAAAGACTAACACTAAACAGAGAGGCGTCCGTGGCCTCCTTCAGCTTATAGGAGATCCAGGCGTTATGGCCCGAGTCAGCGTCCACGGCCGTCACCTTAGTAACCAGTTGGCCTGCTTTAGCAGAGCGAGGTATCCGCTGATGAGACAGGGAGCCCAGAACAGCGGAGGAAGGGTAAATTACAGTGGGGGCATTGTCGTTCTGGTCCAGGATAAAAACATTTACAGTAGCGTTGCTGCTAAGAGACGGAGAGCCCTGGTCCTTTGCCTGAACCCGAATCTGAAACACCTTCAGTTTCTCATAGTCAAACGAGTACATGCTGTAAATGCTGCCATTATCAGAGTTTATGTACACATATGAGGACACAGACACGTCCTGCACTTTGGAATCCAGGACAGAATATGAAATCTTTGCATTTCCACCAAAATCTAGATCAGATGCTGACACTGAATAGAGTATGGAGCCTGCTACCCCATTCTCTTTTAAATACACATTATATGAGGGCTGAGTGAATACAGGAGGATTGTCATTAACATCAATGATGCTGACAGGTATAATTTTCTTACTAGTCAGGGGAGGAGATCCAGAATCAGTGGCTGTTATTTCAATCTTATACTCTGCCTCATTTTCTCGGTCTAAAACTGCATTAGTAACAAGTGCGTAATTGTTAGCAAATGAGGGTTTGAGAATAAACGGAGAGCCCTTTGGCAGCTGTAACGTCACTTTGCCGTTATCACCGGAGTCAAGGTCTCGTGCACTCAGCAAAGCTACTACTGTGCCACCAGGGGCGTCCTCGCGCACGGGACTAGGTTCAGACGTTAGAATAATCTCTGGGGCATTGTCGTTGATGTCTAAAACCTCTACCTGGATAGTACAATGTCCCTCCATTATATGAGATCCTTTGTCTTTTGCGCTAATGTCTATTTCATAATTTGCAACAGCTTCGAAATCTAATCTTCCTTTCAGCGTTACTATTCCAGACAGTGGGTCAATGTTGAACACAGACATGATAGTATCAGGGACATGTGTACCAAAAGAATATTCTATCTCTCCATTTAGTCCCTCATCTATATCCATTGCTACAAGCTGACTGATGGATGTGCCCTCTGCGCTATTTTCGCTTACAGAAACTTTGTATACGCTTTTTTCGAATACTGGAAAATTGTCATTAATGTCAAGCACATTAATGATTATCTGAGAGGTCCCAGATCTCGCTGGATTTCCCCCATCAAATGCGGTCAATAAAAGCTGGTGTACCGCTTTTTTCTCTCGGTCAAGTGATTTAGCCAACACTAGTTCTGGAACTTTCCTCCCACCAGACACATCTTTAATTTTCAAACTGAAATACTCATCTTTGCTTAACGTATATGACTTAACGTAATTAGCACCTACATCAATGTCTTGTGCACTCTCCAAAGGAAACCGAGCCCCTGCAGCCGTGGACTCAGCGATTTTTAGCTTTACGTCTTTTGATGGAAAACTGGGGGAGTTATCATTAATATCTTGGATTTCAACTTCAACTCTATATAACTGTAACGGGTTTTCAATTACAACCTGAAGTGGCAGAACACAGCTGGCGCTTTGTGCACATAGAGCCTCTCTGTCTATTCTGTCATTCACCACCAGCTCACCCTTCCCCGCATCCACACTAAAATAATGCTTACCAGCCTCAGAGGCGACCCGCAACTTACGGTCATATATCTCTGTGAGTCCTAAACCCAGATCTTTGGCTAAATTCCCTACAACAGACCCCTTTTTTGATTCCTCCGGGATTGTGTAGCGGGTCTGTCCATCTATTGTACTCCATAAGAGAAAAAAATAATGCCACCAAAGAGCCTGCCACCTCCAGTCTCGATGTCCCGTTCTTTTTGTCATCCCTGGTGCGTTACAACACAATAATCCACATCGACATTTTCTTCTTTCAAAACAAAGAGCTCATTGTTGAAAATCCATTGCCAGATAAAATAGTCCAGTGCATATTTCGAAATAATTCACAACGTTCTATATTAGACATAATTTAATCTCCAAATAGATGCGTGTATCCTGCTGTCTCTCAGAGCATTGTGAGGGTTATGGTGCTGAGGCTACACGGGGGGAAGGGAGTAGATCTCTTTGTACAGTGCTGTATCGTATTGGCTCACAGGATCCACCTCTTACGCCCAATAAAAATGCACCAGACAGTGCTGCTTTGTTACAGGAGTAATAAAGCAGTGCTAGTATAGCCTGCATTGAAGACATTGTACTGTACCATAATGAAAATAAAAGGACGTAGCCTATTCAGAGAATGGATATTTTCATCAATTAAAACAACAACACACGTTTGCATAATACTACAAACTAATAAACAGGCCATCTTTAATTATACCATATTTGAGCGCTTTAGGCTATACGGCTTGAGAGTGAGAATGTTGCCTTAAAAGTTTAAACACCATCAGGGTTGTCGTTCACATTTTGAGTCGCTGTCCAGAACAGTGGTGCTGAAAACACTCAGCAATACGAAAGAAGTATAACATCATCAAATTATGACAAGGTACTTTGTCATAGATGACAGTAGTAGGCTTAAAGTGCCGAAGTATTGGAAATCACACTCTATTGCGTGCTCAGCCAATCAAATCATCGCATTCCGTGCTATACGGACACAAACACAAAGCTGTGCATGGGGCTAGCGCCCCTAAAAAATAAGCTAGAAATAACGTTCTTAACAGTATAAGACGAACTTATGTGAACCTGTTTATATAATATATTCCTTGAAGACGAAATGATAATGATATGCATGTATGAGATTATAGGCAAAAACAAAGGACAAGGACTTTCTTTCTCTTTTCACACATGATAGCTATAAAAAGAAAGTAACTGCGCTACTCGTATATACTGCCCTATAAAAAGCCAAAATGCGCCAGTAACTATACGTTTTGGACACACCGACTTTTCTGTGTATTCCAAACGTCAAAACGTATCCTTCCTTATTTTAGGGTATGAACAATTACCTTAAGAGCACATTTACAATTAGTATAATATCACATATTTGTTATCTAATTTGGCTGACCAGTTGAAACACTTTAAAACCCATTATTGGCCATTGTTTCCCCCATAATTATTGCACTTTGGCTTTGTAGGGCAGAGGACCACAGTGGAGCTGTGAAATTACGTCATTAACTATAAATACACTTGCTTAAGTTACAGCGAGTTTAACATTAATTAATGGTGAGGAGCAGAATTTAATGATCAGATCATGATAATGAGATATTAATTCATATGACAATAATTCATATGATATATGAATGTAGGCCTATATGAATTCGCATTTGAATTTGCATGCTCAAGTAAATAAGTGTGCAAACTGGTTTAGGTTTAGAGTTTAGAGTGTTTCTTATAATAATAATAATAGCTCATTGCCATTATTCTCAGCTCACCTGCTGGCTTTCAAAGGTCCACGTGCTGTCGGGTAACGACGCATCTAGGACGTTCATCATCTCCTTAAAGTCAGTGGTGCTGCTGGGTTTAACGAATGTGAAATCACTGTACTCTGACATGGGAGAGAGACACGACCTGAACGACTGACTCTGAGACATCATGTCTCCTCCCAGGACCTCCACGTACTTAATAGGTCCGTCTGAGTTGAGCTGGATCTGCAGGTTTCTGTTGGGGTTCTTGTAATCGTCAAAGTCACTCCGTCTCATGCAACAACTACCATCACCTATGCTGGTCCTTATGCACCTAACAGCTAAAATTAGAAAAGTAACAAGAGACAGCACGGACACCGCGACCAGAGAGAGAATCAAATAAAGTGTTATTCTCCCGCTTTTCTTATTGGACTCGGTGGCTTTCTGTCGAAGATCCAAAATAGGCTCGTGTAGTCCATCCTCTAATAGGATAGACACTGTAACTGTAGTGGACTGGACTGGTTCTCCGTCGTCATTGATCTCTATAATCAGCCTCTGAGAGGAGTCATCCTGCTCGTATACAGCGCGTTTAGTCCTCACCTCTCCTGTGTACAGACTGACAGTGAACAGAGAGGCGTCCGTGGCCTCCTTCAGTTTATAGGAGATCCAGGCGTTATGGCCCGAGTCAGCGTCCACGGCCGTCACCTTAGTAACCAGGTGTCCTGCTTTAGCAGAGCGAGGCATCCTCTGATGAGACAGGGAGCCCAGAACAGCGGAGGAGGGGTAAATAACAGTCGGGGCATTGTCGTTCTGGTCCAGGATAAAAACATTTACAGTAGCGTTGCTGCTAAGAGATGGAGAGCCCTGGTCCTTTGCCTGAACCCGAATCTGAAACACCTTCAGTTTCTCATAGTCAAACGAGTGCATGCTGTATATACTGCCATTGTCAGAGTTTATGTAGACATATGAAGACACAGACACGTCCTGCACTTTTGAATCTAACACAGAGTAGGAAATCTTTGCGTTTTCCCCAAAATCTATATCAGTGGCAGAGACAGAGTATAGAATGGAACCTGGTACACAATTCTCTTTTAAGTACACGCTATATGAGGGCTGACTGAACAGAGGAGGGTTATCATTCACGTCAGTGATACGTACAGGTATAGTTTTCTTAGTAGTTAGAGGAGGAGAGGCTGAATCAGTGGCTGTTATTTCAATGTTATAGTCTGAGAAACGCTCTCGGTCTAAAGCACCGCTGGTAACTAGTGCGTAATTATTCGAAAATGATGGCTTCAGACTAAACGGAGAGCCCTTCGGTAGTTGTAAAGTCACTTTGCCGTTATCACCTGAATCACGGTCCCTTACACTGATCAAAGCTACTACTGTGCCAGCTGGCGCATTTTCGCGCACTGGTTTTGGTTTAGATGCGAGGACAATGTCTGGTGCATTATCGTTAACGTCTACAACATCAATTTGTACACGACAATGACCCTCCATTACAGGAGTGCCTCTGTCTTTTGCAGTTACTTCTATTGTATAAGAGGTCGCACTCTCATAATCCAGTTCTCCTTTCAAAAAAATCTCCCCCGTCAAAGAATTGATGTCAAATATTGATAAAACTGCATCTGGTGTGCGAGTGCCAAAAGAGAACTCGACATCACCGTTTGGTCCCTCGTCAGCATCCGTTGCTTTAGTTTGAATTACAAATGTACCCTTAGCGCTGTTCTCCTCTAAAGACACTTTATATACATTTTTATCAAAAACTGGGAAATTGTCATTAATATCAAGAACATCGATTATTATCTGTGAAGTTCCAGACATGACGGGGTTTCCACCATCTAACGCTGTCAATAGTAGCTGATAAACAGCCTTTTTCTCTCGGTCTAGGGGTTTTTCTAATACCAATTCAGGCACTGTTTTGCCATTTTCAACTTCTTTCATTTTCAAGACAAAGCACTCGTTCTTGCTTAAAGTGTATGATTTAATTGAATTGCTTCCCACATCAGGGTCCTCTGCACTCTCTAAAGGAAAGCGTGTACCAACCGTAGCTAATTCTGCGATTTTTAAAGACAGTTCTTTTGTAAGAAAACTAGGAGAATTATCATTTATATCTCTTATTTCCACCTCTATACGATGTAGCTGTAACGGATCCTCAACAACAACCTCGAGAGGCAACACACAGCTGACGCTTTGTCCGCATAAAGCCTCTCTGTCTATTCTGTCATTCACCACCAGCTCGCCCTTCCCCGCATCCACAGTGAAATACTGCTTACCAGCCACAGTGGCAACGCTCAGTTTATGGTCAAAAATCTCTGACAATCCCAAACCCAGATCTTTGGCTACATTTCCGACCACGGAGCCTTGTTTCAACTCCTCTGGGATTGTGTAGCGTGTCTGTCCATCTATTGTACTCCACAAGAGAAAGAAATTATGCCACCAAAGAGCGTGCAACGTCCAGTCTCGGTATCCCATTCTCTTTGTCATTCCAAGGCCATTCAAATGTGCTATTTCCCTTCTATGTGCAATATGGTTTGAAATCCATTTCCCGAAACGTTAATCCCACAGCAAGATTCTTCAAATATTCCACCATAGCCTACATTAAATAAAATATATTATATAATGACATGATGATAAGAGCTCATAGCCATGTCTTCAGCAGCTCTAACCATTGTGAAAATGTGAAGTGGCGCTGAAGCTTAGGGGGAGGGAGTAGATCTCTTTGTACAGTGTGATGTACTATTGGAGCGCAGCAACAATCCCCATCATCCAATGAGAAACTGAGCTGCGTTCATAACGTCACAGAAGCGTATAGGACACCACAGAGAAAAGTATAGCCCAAAATTATATGCTCTCATAATATTTTCTCATAAGGAGGGTTCATATTACACCTATAGGCTAGATATGAATGAACTGCACGCACGCACGCACGCACGCACACACACACACACACACACACACACACACACACACACACACACACACACACACACACACACACACACACACACACACACACACACACACACACACACACACACACACACACACACACACACACACACACACACACACACACACACACACACACTATACCTCTGTAGCTCACTCGTGTCATTTTGACGGTATTTATTATTAGTGGTTCCCAAACCTTTTTCAGGGGACCCATTTTTTAAGATGAAAAATCAGGTGACCCAATTCCCAATATTACACACACAAGGCATTTATAAATTAAATGTGATGAATAACACAATGCAGATTGAATAGATTGTATGGAGCCTTCAATCTTGTTTTGTATTTACTTGTGTATGCTCAGAACATCCTAATATACACTTGTATGTTGTTATCAAAGGCACAAGTAGCTTATTTGCTTTATTTAGCAGTGAATGTTCACATGATATAGTAGATGATGATATAGTATGATATGGTAGACTTCATATGTAGAAGAACTGACAGCACACTTCAAAGGCTTCTAACAGCTGCAGGGCATATTGGTAATCAGCACAGGTGCAAATAATGTTCCTAATCAGTGCTTTCACATAAAATAAACTCTTATTACAATATACTTATCCAGAACAAGGCCTGGACTGGCCACTTGACACATTGGGCTGACCAATGAATGTGATGGCCCAAAAAACAAAACAAAAACTATTATTATTATATATATATATTTTTTTTAATATGCAAAAACATATTTTAGCGACCCAATTGAAACCTCCCGCGACCCACCCGTGGTTAGCGACCCAATCTTTGGGAAACAGTGAAGACTATATGAAGACTATAATGACTATAATGCAGACTGTAATGAATGACTATATGAATGACTATAATGAAGACTATATACACAACCTATTCCTTGGAAACATATAAACGAGAAGTGATAATAAGCTTGGAACAGTTTCTTAAGTGTGGATAGAATTAACATGACACTTCATGAAAGTATACTGAAACTGAAAGGGAAACGAGTGGTGCCGCTAAGTGTAACTGTCCACCTCAGTGGTGCTGAAACATGGCTGCAAATGCCATCACCCACAACAACGAATGTCAAACAGAGCGTGCTATGTGAGCGTGCTATGTAGGCCTATACTAATTGGTTAACAAGTCAGGGTCCACACTTAATTCACTATCTATACTGAATGTGTTGTTACGTATGTTTTGTAAGCTCCCCAATGTAAAACATTATTTTAAATTCCTCCCAGGGACAAACATTTGAAATGATATGTTTTAATTAAAGACTTCGCTATCAAGTAAACTGACTGATTAAAGATTATTTCAGGTTTCCATTAGGACAACACACCAAGCAACGTGTTTTCATATCACTGGCACATTTGGCCCAAGGACACACGTCTAAAACGTACAACAATTTATTTTAATGATCTGCTCACCTGCTGGCTCTCAAAGGTCCACGTGCTGTCAGGTAAAGACGCATCTAGAACGTTCATCATCTCCTTAAAGTCAGTGGTGCTGCTGGGTTTAACGAAAGTGAAATCACTGTACTCTGACATGGGAGAGAGACACGACCTGAACGACTGACTCTGAGACATCATGTCTCCTCCCAGGACCTCCACGTACTTAATAGGTCCGTCTGAGTTTAGCTGGATCTGCAGGTTTCTGTTGGGGTTCTTGTAATCATCAAAGTCACTCCGTCTCATACAGCAACTATCGCTGCCTCTACTACTCCTTATGCACCTAACAGCTAAAATGAGAAAAGTCACAACCGACAGCACGGACACCGCGGCCAGAGAGAGAATCAAATAAAGTGTTATTCTACCACTTTTCTTATTGGGCTCGGATTTCTTCCGCAAATCCAAAATGGGCTCATGTAGTCCATCCTCTAGTAGTATAGACACTGTGACAGTGGAGGACTGGACTGGTTCTCCGTCGTCATTGATCTCTATAATCAGACTCTGAGAGGAGTCATCCTGCTCGTATGCAGCACGTTTAGTCCTCACCTCTCCTGTGTAAAGACCGACAGTAAATAGAGAGGCGTCCGTGGCCTCCTTCAGCTTATAAGAGATCCAGGCGTTATGGCCCGAGTCAGCGTCCACTGCAGTCACCTTAGTAACCAGGTGGCCTGGTTTAGCAGAGCGAGGCATCCTCTGATGAGACAGGGAGCCCAGAACAGCGGAGGAAGGGTAAATAACAGTGGGGGCATTGTCGTTCTGGTCCAGGATAAAAACATTTACAGTAGTGTTGCTGCTAAGAGACGGAGAGCCCTGGTCCTTTGCCTGAACCCGAATCTGAAACACCTTCAGTTTCTCATAGTCAAACGAGTGCATGCTGTAGATGCTGCCATTATCAGAGTTTATGTACACATATGAGGACACAGACACGTCCTGCACTTTTGAATCTAAAATAGAGTAGGAAATCTTTGCGTTTTCCCCAAAATCTATATCAGTGGCAGACACCGAGTATAGAATGGACCCTGGTACACAATTCTCTTTCAAGTACACGCTATATGAGGGCTGACTGAACAGAGGAGGGTTATCATTCACGTCAGTGATACGTACAGGTATAGTTTTCTTAGTAGTTAGAGGAGGAGAGGCTGAATCAGTGGCTGTTATCTCAATGGTATAGTCTGAGAAACGCTCTCGGTCTAAAGCACCGCTGGTAACAAGTGCGTAATTATTTGAAAATGATGGCTTCAGACTAAACGGAGAGCCCTTCGGTAGTTGTAAAGTCACTTTGCCGTTATCACCTGAATCAAGGTCCGTTACACTGATCAAAGCTACTACCGTGCCAGGAGGCGCATTTTCGCGCACTGGTTTTGGTTTAGATGCGAGGACAATGTCTGGTGCATTATCGTTAACGTCTGCAACATCAATTTGTACACGACAATGACCCTCCATTACAGGAGTGCCTCTGTCTTTTGCAGTTACTTCTATTGTATAAGAGGTAGCACTCTCATAATCTAGTTCTCCTTTCAAATAAATCTCTCCCGTTAAAGAATTAATGTCAAATATTGATAACACTGTATCTGGTGTGCGAGTGCCAAAAGAGAACTCGACATCACCGTTTGGTCCCTCGTCAGCATCCGTTGCTTTAGTTTGAATTACAAATGTACCCTTAGCGCTGTTCTCCTCTAAAGACACTTTATACACATTTTTATCAAAAACGGGGAAATTGTCATTATTATCAAGAACATTGATTATTATCTGTGAAGTTCCAGACATGACGGGGTTTCCACCATCTAACGCTGTCAATAGTAGTTGATAAACAGCTTTTTTCTCTCGGTCTAGACTTTTCTCTAATATCAATTCAGGGACAGTTTTACCATTTTCAACTTCTTTCATTTTCAAGACAAAGCATTCGTTTTTGCTTAAAGTGTATGATTTAATTGAATTACTCCCTACATCTGGGTCTTCTGCGCTCTCTAAAGGAAAGCGTGTGCCGACCGCAGCGGATTCTGCGATTTTCAAAGACAGTTCTTTTGTAAGAAAACTAGGAGAATTATCATTTATATCTCTTATTTCCACCTCTATACGATGTAGCTGCAACGGATCCTCAACAACAACCTGGAGAGGCAACACACAGCTGACGCTTTGTCCGCATAAAGCCTCTCTGTCTATTCTGTCATTCACCACCAGCTCGCCCTTCCCCGCATCCACAGTGAAATACTGCTTACCAGCCACAGAGGCAACGCTCAGTTTATGGTCAAAAATCTCTGACAGCCCCAAACCCACATCTTTGGCTACATTTCCTACCACGGAGCCTTGTTTCAACTCCTCTGGGATTGTGTAGCGTGTCTGTCCATCTATTGTACTCCACAAGAGAAAGAAATGATGCCACCAAAGCGCGTGCAACGTCCAGTCTCGGTATCCCATTCTCTTTGTCATCCCAAGACCATTACAATACGTTATTTCCCATCGACATAGAATATGGTCCAAAATCCATTTCCGGAAAGGTTAATCCCACAGAAAGATTCTTCAAATATTCCACCATAGCCATAAATTAAATATAGTATCATGACATGATGTACAGCTCATATAGCCTTGTGTCCAGCAGCTCTAACATTGTGAGGTGGTGTGAAGCTTAGGGGGAGGGAGTAGATCTCTTTGTACAGTGTGATGTACTATTGGAGCGCAGCGAGAATCCCCATCATCCAATGAGAAACTGAGCTTCGTTCTTCGCAGCAGCAGCGTAGGACACCAAATGGCCCAATATTTACTGTCATAATATTTTCTCATAAAACGAGGGTTCACATTACACTTAGGCTATAGAATTGCACGCACACACGCACGCGCGCACACACACACACACACACACACACACACACACACACACACACACACACACACACACACACACACACACACACACACACACACACACACACACACACACACACACACACACACACACACACACACACCTCATTTGACGGTATTTATTACACTATGAAAACTATACACACACAACCTAATCCTTGCAAAATATGAACGAGAAGTGACAATAACCGTGGACAGAATTAACATCACGTGACACTTCATGAATGTATGCTACTGAAATGGAAAGGAGTGGTGATGCTGTAAGTATAACTGTCCACCTCAGTGGTGCTGAAACGTGGCTGCAAATGCCATCACCCACAACAACGAGTGTCAAACAGAGCGTGCTTTAGCCTTTAAGTACTTAATTGGTCAAAAAGTCAGGGCACATACCTAACAACAAATCACTGTCTACTAGTGAATGTGATGGTATATGTTTTGTAAGCAACCCAATGTAAATCATTCTTTTGAATTCCTCCCTGCAGTCACAAATATTTGAACGTAATAATTAAGGATAAGATTACAGATTATTTCAGGTACTTTGCATTAGGACACCACACCGGCAACCTAACATTGTTTCTTATCACTGGCACAAGGACACATTCTAAAACAATTTGTTTTAATTAGCGGCTCACCTGCTGACTTTCAAAGGTCCACGTGCTGTCAGGTAAAGATGCATCTAGAACGTTCATCATCTCCTTAAAGTCAGTGGTGCTGCTGGGTTTAACGAAGGTGAAATCACTGTACTCTGACATGGGAGAGAGACACGACCTGAACGACTGACTCTGAGACATCATGTCTCCTCCCAGGACCTCCACGTACTTAATAGGTCCATCTGAGTTCAGCTGGATCTGTAGGTTTCTGTTGGGGTTCTTGTAATCGTCAAAGTCACTCCGTCTCATGCAACAACTACCGTTGCCTCTACTGCTCCTTATGCACCTAACAGCTAAAATAAGAAAAGTAACAAGAGACAGCACGGACACCGCGGCCAGAGAGAGAATCAAATAAACTGTTATTCTCCCACTTTTATTAATGGGCTCGGCTTTCTTCCGTAGGTCTAAAATAGGCTCATGGAGTCCATCCTCTATTAGTATAGAAACCGTGACCGTGGAGGACTGGACTGGTTCACCGTCGTCGTTGATCTCTATAATCAGCGTCTGAGAGGAGTCATCCTGCTCGTATACAGCGCGTTTAGTCCTCACCTCTCCTGTGTAAAGACTGACAGTGAACAGAGAGGCGTCCGTGGCCACCTTCAGCTTATAGGAGATCCAGGCGTTATGGCCCGAGTCGGCGTCCACTGCAGTCACCTTAGTAACCAGGTGGCCTGCTTTAGCAGAGCGAGGCATCCTCTGATGAGAGAGCGATCCCAGAACAGCGGAGGAGGGGTAAATAACAGTGGGGGCATTGTCGTTCTGGTCCAGGATAAAAACATTTACAGTAGCGTTGCTGCTAAGAGACGGAGAGCCCTGGTCCTTTGCCTGCACCCGAATCTGAAACACCTTCAGTTTCTCATAGTCAAACGAAAGCATGCTGTAGATGCTGCCATTGTCAGAGTTTATGTACACGTATGAGGACACAGACACGTCCTGCACTTTGGAGTCTAAAAGAGAGTAGGAAATCTTTGCATTTTCACCAAAGTCCAGATCAGTTGCCGACACAGAGTAGAGAATTGAGCCTGGTTTTCCATTCTCTTTTAAATACACATTATATGAAGCCTGGGTGAATATAGGATGATTGTCATTAACATCAATTATGTTGACAGGTATACTTTTCTTACTCGTCATGGGAGGAGAGCCTGAATCTGTGGCTGATATTTCAATATTATATTGTGAGAAGCTCTCTCGGTCTAAAATACCATTGGTAACCAGTGCGTAATTATTCGAAAATGATGGTTTAATACTAAATAGAGATTCCTTTGGCAGATGTATTATCACTTTGCCATTATCACCCGAGTCAAGGTCTCTTGCACTGATCAAAGCTACTACAGTGCCACTCGGCGCATCCTCACGCACCGGCTTTGGCTGAGAGGTGAGAACAATTTCGGGTGCATTATCATTAACATCTAAAACCTCTACGTGTACACTACAATGCCCTTCCATTCCAGGAATGCCTTTATCTTTTGCAGTGATGTCTATTTCATAATTAGCATTTTTTTCAAAATCTAATTTACCTTTTAGAAATATTTTCCCCAATATAGGGTCGATATGAAATAAAGACCGAATACTTTCTGGTGTATGCAATCCAAAAGAATATTCTATATCACCATTTTGACCATCATCAATATCTGTCGCTTTAGTTTGTACTATCAATTCCCCATCTACATAATTTTCACTCACAGATACTTTGTATATCGGTGTTTCAAAAACGGGAACATTATCATTGTTATCAAGAACTCTAATAAAGAGTTGAGTTGTGCCAGATCTCACCGGATTGCCTCCATCAATCGCTGTTAATAAGACTTTGTGGACAGCCTTTTTCTCTCTGTCCAAAGATTTCACCAAGACCAACTCGGGAACTTTCCGCCCACCAGCAACATCTTTAATCTTAATATTAAAACATTCATCTTTACCGAGATAATATGACTTCAATGAGTTACTCCCAACATCAGGGTCTAATGCACTTTCTAAAGGAAAACGTACCCCTGCTGCTGTAGATTCCGCTATTTCTAACGTGACATCATTTGATGGGAACCGAGGTGAATTATCATTGATGTCCTGTATTTCAACTTCAACACGATAAAGCTGTAACGGGTCCTCGATGACAACTTGGAGAGGCAGAACACAGCTGGCGCTTTGTCCACATAAAGCCTCTCTGTCTATTCTGTCATTCACCACCAGCTCGCCCTTCCCCGCGTCCACACTGAAATACTGCTTACCAGCCTCCGAGGCGACACGCAGCTTACGGTCAGAAATCTCTGATAGTCCCAAACCCAGATCTTTAGCTAGATTTCCTACCACGGAGCCCTGCTTTAGCTCCTCTGGTATTGTGTAGCGAGTCTGTCCCTCTATTGTACTCCACACGAGAAAGAAATAGTTCCACCATAGAGCCTGCCATCTCCAGTCTCGGTATCCGATTGTCTTTGTCATCCCTGGACCGTTACACTGTATCATTATCCATCGGGATGATGTTTAGATCTAACAGAGCATCATATCAAAATCCATCACCTGGAAGATATTCCAACAGAACACACATATTTGTGCAACTCTCGGTGCAAAACAATACTTATTTATATTTATATATTCTATATAGTATTACGCGTTCGATCCTCTCCCTCCTGCGTCTTTGAGCATTGTGGTGCTGGATATGCATGGGGGAGGGAGTAGATCTCTTTGTACAGTTCTCTGTGCTATTGGTGCAGAGATTCACCCTCCAAACACCAATACGAGGGAAATACAGAGAGCTCTTAAAGTCACAGAAGCCTCTATAATCATTGTTCCACATAAGAATGTGTGTGTGTGTGTGTGTGGTGTGTGTGTGTGTGTGTGTGTGTGTGTGTGTGTGTGTGTGTGTGTGTGTGTGTGTGTGTGTGTGTGTGTGTGTGTGTGTGTGTGTGTGTGTGTGTGTGGAAATTTGATCTGGGTCACGAGGTATAGTATGCATTTAGGGTTAAACATTATATAGTCTATCCATCCATTAGAAAAAGTCTTAATAAGATCGAAAATGTATACTTCAACGGCAATCTATTTAAAAAATATATAAAATAGATTCGTTTCACAAGTATGTATACGAGAAAAGAAATCGTTGTTAATTTGCTCATTTCAGGAGAGTAGTGCTGAATTTCCGCATGATAAGCCCCTTTTTTGTCACTGGCAGATTCGCGTCTATAGCCACTGCAAGGCAAGCTATAGGACTTCAATTGTTGACAATGTTATATATGCACATATTTAACGAGACAAACGTTTATGTAGTTGTAGGCTATACTATCCTATAATGAAAAACCACACCCGTGTGAAGTGAGGGGAGCTCTTATCATCTTACAACATCAATTACAAGTTACAACATAATGTTTGTTTAAGCAACGGGTGCTAATGTTTACACGTTTTTGGTTTCTTTATTTTGATTGGGAACATTCTTTTGTTTTAGCAATTACTATAATATATTAAATGTTGAATTGTCGAGCTTGTAATTGTCGATAGACGGCACGCACGTTTTTTTTTATTGTTCAAGATGTGCATAACGTCGTCATGCATGCAGGCCCTATCATGCGGAAATTCAGCACCACGTTTGTGGACAGCAGATGAGCAGTGGTTCCCTCTATGGAGACACTGTGTATTCATATAGGGAACCACTGCTTGTCATAACATGATTTGCGTTTTTGTCGTGTGTGTGTGTGTGTGTGTGTGTGTGTGTGTGTGTGTGTGTGTGTGTGTGTGTGTGTGTGTGTGTGTGTGTGTGTGTGTGTGTGTGTGTGTGTGTGTGTGTGTGTGTGTGTGTGTGTGTGTGTGTGTGTGTGTTTTGGGTGAACCTTTAATCATCCCAAATCAACACGTCATTTGACAGGCCTATGACAAATAGTGTGTAATTTACAAATCAGGCATGGAATGTCACAAGTACTTTTCATTGAATCTGCAGTGCTCACCTGTTGGCTCTCAAAAGTCCACGTGCTGTCAGGTAAAGACGCATCTAGAACGTTCATCATCTCCTTAAAGTCAGTGGTGCTGCTGGGTTTAACGAAAGTGAAATCACTGTACTCTGACATGGGAGAGAGACACGACCTGAACGACTGACTCTGAGACATCATGTCTCCTCCCAGGACTTCCACGTACTTAATAGGTCCGTCTGAGTTCAGCTGGATCTGCAGGTTTCTGTTGGGGTTCTTGTAATCATCAAAGTCACTCCGTCTCATACAGCAACTATCGCTGCCTCTACTACTCCTTATGCACCTAACAGCTAAAATGAGAAATGTAACAAGTGATAGAACGGACACCGCGGCCAGGGAGAGAATCAAATAAAGTGTTATTCTACCACTTTTCTTATTGGGCTCAGATTTCTTCCGCAAATCCAAAATGGGCTCATGGAGTCCATCCTCTAGTAGTATAGACACTGTGACAGTGGAGGACTGGACTGGTTCTCCGTCGTCATTGATCTCTATAACCAGACTCTGAGAGGAGTCATCCTGCTCGTATACAGCGCGTTTAGTCCTCACCTCTCCTGTGTAAAGACCGACAGTAAATAGAGAGGCGTCCGTGGCCTCCTTTAGCTTATAAGAGATCCAGGCGTTATGGCCCGAGTCAGCGTCCACGGCAGTCACCTTAGTAACCAGGTGGCCTGCTTTAGCAGAGCGAGGCATCCTCTGATGAGAGAGCGAGCCCAGAACAGCGGAGGAGGGGTAGATTACAGTTGGGGCATTGTCGTTCTGGTCCAGGATAAAAACATTTACAGTGGTGTTGCTGGTAAGAGACGGAGCGCCCTGGTCCTTTGCCTGCACCCGAATCTGAAACACCTTCAGTTTCTCATAGTCAAACGAGTGCATGCTGTAGATGCTGCCATTATCAGAGTTTATATACACATATGAGGACACAGACACGTCCTGCACTTTGGACTCTAAAATAGAGTAGGAAATCTTGGCATTTTCACCAAAATCTAGATCGGATGCAGACACTGTATATAGTATTGACCCTGCCAAGCCATTCTCCTTTAAGTAAACATTATATGAGGGTTGACTGAATACTGGAGGGTTATCATTCACATCAATGATGCTCACAGGTATAGATTTCTTACTAGTTAGAGGAGGCGTGCCCGAATCGGTGGCTGTTATTTCAATATTATATTCAGAGTAGTTCTCTCTGTCTAAAACTCCACTGGTAAGCAACGCGTAATTATTAGAAAACGATGGTTTCAGATTAAAAGGCGATCCCTCGGGTAGCATTAACGTCACTTTACCATTATCACCCGAGTCAAGGTCCCGTGCACTGATTAAAGCTACTACTGTTCCAGTCGGCGCGTCTTCGCGCACTGAGCTGGGTTTTGAGGTGATAACAATTTCAGGGGCATTATCGTTAACATCCAATACTTCTATTTGAACAGTACAATGGCCCTCCATTTCAGGTATTCCCTTGTCTTTTGCCCGAACATCAATCCGATACGAATTAGCTTTCTCATAATCAAGATTGCCTTTTAAATGCACCTCCCCCGTCAATGAATTGATTTCAAATATGGAGAGCACGACATCAGGCGTTCGTTTGCCAAAGAAATACAATATCTCTCCATTTGGACCGTCGTCAATATCTGTTGCTTTCAGTTTAAGAATAGACGTACCTTTAGAGCTACTTTCTTTAATGCTGACCTTATAAGGCGTATTTTCGAATACGGGGAAATTATCATTAATATCAAGAACTGTTATTGTTATCTGTGATGTTCCTGATTTGATTGGACTTCCACCATCTATGGCCGTCAAAAGGAGCGTGTGGACAGCTCTATTCTCCCGATCAAGAGGTCTTTCTAGAAAGAGTTCAGGAACTTTCTTTCCATCTTCAACTTCTTTAATCTTCAAACTAAAACACTCGTCTTTACTAAGAGTGTATGTCTTCAACCCATTATTCCCAACATCGGGATCCTCTGCACTCTCCAGTGGAAAGCGCACACCCGCTACGGTGGATTCGGGTATTTCTAGGGAAATGTCATTTGTAAGGAAACTAGGAGAATTATCATTTATGTCTCTTATTTCCACTTCTATCCTGTGTAGCTGCAACGGGTTCTCTATAACAACCTGCAGAGGTAGAACACAGCTGGCGCTTTGTCCGCATAAAGCCTCTCTGTCTATTCTGTCATTCACCACCAGCTCACCCTTCCCCGCATTCACACTGAAATACTGCTTACCAGCCTCCGAGGCGACACGCAGTTTACGGTCAAAAATCTCTGATAGTCCCAAACCCAGATCTTTGGCTAAATTCCCAACAACAGACCCTTGTTTTAATTCCTCCGGGACGGTATAGCGTGTCTGTCCGTCTATTGTACTCCACATGAGAAAGAAATGATGCCACCAAAGAGCGTGCCATCTCCAGTCTCGATATCCAATTCTCTTTGTCATGCCTGATATGTTACAATAGGTTAATTCCCAATGACACAACGCACAGAAATGTGTTAAAATCCATCTTCTGAAATCTCAATGCCACAGACGGATTCTGCAAGTATTTTTGCATAACTAAATCACAGATCTTATGACAGAATGTACAAAGCTCTACATAGCGCTGTCTCCTCCGGCTCTGACCATTGTGGGGGGATACAGTGCTGAAGCTGCATGGAGGGGAGGGGGGAGTAGATCTCTTTGTACAGTTTTGTACGCTATTGGAGCACAGCATCTTTCCTCACTATCCAATAAGAGGAACGGAATTGTGCTCTTGAAGTCACAGCAGCCTAGAAGCTATAGAGGGGCTCCCCCCCATCCCTATTTTACCTCTCTCCATGGCTCCATGCTGCTTTTCAATAAATGTTCTCTGAATATGTATATTACTTATATAGTCAGGCTACTTTACAACGTAGATGATGACGTGTATTAATTCAACACTTATACAATTCATGTCACACACACTTTAATTGTAATCTAAAAACCGCAATATATTTATCTGGGATAATGTGTCATAAAAGTGACTTGTTGCGAATCAGTAACCGAAAAATAATAAATATTAATAAAACAAAAAGAGGGAAAAAAGGAGTTAACATTACTGTTTTGTTTGAGCAACTGTCCACCTCGGTGGTGCTGAAACGTTGTGGACAATGGCTGAGGTCAATTTAAAATAAACCATAATCCAACTCAATAAAACCAGATCATGCTATATACAATGTAAGTCAATGTATTTGTTTGTATAGTCAAACGTTGCTGATCTCAAATATGCATAACCACGCGTACACACACACACACACACACACACACACACACACACACACACACACACACACACACACACACACACACACACACACACACACACACACACACACACACACACACACACACACACACACACACACACACACACACACACACACACACGCACGCACGCACGCACGCACGCACACAAACCCTATAACCCTAACACACCTGGAAGGTGACTATAGGCTGTTATATCTCAATGAAGGAAAAATATATTAAATAGTGATTTGACGGAATGTAATCATATCAAAGTAAGAGTGACAAAAACGCACATGTGAAAAGGGCTTATGTGGTCCTTAACAGGAAACATGGCGCTGTCCATGGTGCTGAAACAGCAACAAACTTTACAACGGCAGAGCTCAATCAGGTCAATCAAATAAGGCATAAGGCGACAATTGGTAATAAAAATAAAATAAAGAAAAATACAATACACTTGATCTCTGCTCACCTGTTGGCTCTCAAACGTCCACGTGCTGTCAGGTAAAGACGCATCTAGGACGTTCATCATCTCCTTAAAGTCAGTGGTGCTGCTGGGTTTAACGAATGTGAAATCACTGTACTCTGACATGGGAGAGAGACACGACCTGAACGACTGACTCTGAGACATCATGTCTCCTCCCAGGACCTCCACGTACTTAATAGGGCCGTCTGAGTTGAGCTGGATCTGCAGGTTTCTGTTGGGATTCTTGTAATCATCAAAGTCACTCCGTCTCAGGCAACAACTACCGTTGCCTCTACTGCTCCTTATGCACCTAACAGCTAAAATGAGAAAAGTCACAACCGACAGCACGGACACCGCGGCCAGAGAGAGAATCAAATAAAGTGTTATTCTCCCACTTTTCTTATTGGGCTCGGATTTCTTCCGCAAATCCAAAATGGGCTCATGCAGTCCATCCTCTAGTAGTATAGACACTGTGACAGTGGAGGACTGGACTGGTTCTCCGTCGTCATTGATCTCTACAATCAGCGTCTGAGAGGAGTCATCCTGCTCGTATACAGCGCGTTTAGTCCTCACCTCTCCTGTGTAAAGACTGACAGTGAACAGAGAGGCGTCCGTGGCCTCCTTCAGCTTATAGGAGATCCAGGCGTTATGGCCCGAGTCGGCGTCCACGGCAGTCACCTTAGTAACCAGGTGTCCTGCTTTAGCAGAGCGAGGCATTCTCTGATGAGAGAGCGAGCCCAGAACAGCGGAGGAGGGGTAAATAACAGTGGGGGCATTGTCGTTCTGGTCCAGGATGAAAACATTTACAGTAGCGTTGCTGCTAAGAGAGGGAGAGCCCTGGTCCTTTGCCTGAACCCGAATTTGAAACACCTTCAGTTTCTCATAGTCAAACGAGTGCATGCTGTAGATGCTGCCATTGTCAGCGTTGATGTAGACATATGAGGACACAGACACGTCCTGCACTTTGGAGTCTAAAATAGAGTAGGAAATCTTGGCATTTGCCCCCATGTCAGAATCGGTGGCTGACACTGAGCACAATATTTTTCCAGGCGCATAATTCTCCTTTACATAAACCACATACTGAGGCTGGGAAAAAATCGGTGGGTTGTCATTTACATCTAGCACGTCAACAGTGATTATTTTCTTACTAGACAATGAGGGTTTTCCTGAGTCAGCGGCAATTATCTGTATGCTATATTGGGCATTTATCTCACGATCAAGTGGTCCATTCGTTACTAGTGCGTAATGCTTGGAGACAGAGGGGTTTAGCTTGAATGGAGACTTTGAAGATATGCTCAGCTTTATTTTACCATTATCACCAGAATCTGGGTCTTTGGCACTTAACAAAGCTATAACTGTTCCGATGGCAGAATCCTCTGCAACGGGTGATGTTAGTGAGGTAACAATTATTTCAGGTGTATTGTCGTTAATGTCAATTATTTTCATTTCAACGCTGCAATGTCCATCCATTTGAGGATTTCCTTTGTCTTTAGCAACGACGTCAAATCTATGTAATGAATTATTTTCGTAGTCTAAAGCCCCCTTCACAACAATAGCCCCAGTAGAAGGATCAATATCAAACAGTGATATGATTAAATCAGTGGTTTGATCTCCAAAATAATATTCAATTTCTCCATTTAGTCCTTCATCTGGATCAGTTGCTTTCACGTGTAATATTTCCGTCCCTGGACTCACACTTTCACTAACATTAGCCTCATACACTTGTCTCACGAACTGCGGTGAATTATCATTGTTGTCAAGCACTGTAACGGTTATTTCAGAGGTACCTGAACGCATGGGATCACCACCATCAATTGCGGTCAAAATAAGAGTGTGCACAGATTGTCTCTCTCGATCAAGAGATTTTTCTAAGACCAATTCGGGGAATTTGGTTCCGTCTTTGTGATTTTTAACATTTAATTTGAAATGGTCATTTTTGCTGATGGTATAAGTTCGTATGGTATTGGAAACCACGTCTGGATCAAGTGCGCTTTCCAAGGGGAAACGTGCACCTGGATTTATAGATTCTGCTATCTTCAAAACCCTTTCTTTTGTAGTAAAACTCGGGGAATTGTCATTGATGTCTTGTATTTCAACCTCGACTCGATGCAGCTGCAGTGGGTTTTCTATAACGACCTCCAAAGGCAGCAAACACGGCACTCTCTGTCCACACATTTCCTCCCTGTCTATCCTCTCACTCACCACCAGTTCTCCCTTCCCCAGGTCCACACTGAAATATTGCTTACCAGACTCTGAGGTTATGCGCAATTTTCGTCGGTAGAGTTCAGAGACCACCAAACCAAGATCTTTGGATAAATGCCCTACAACAGAGCCCTGTTTCAGTTCCTCCGGGATTGTGTAGCGAGTCTGTGCGTCTATTGTACTCCACAGGAGAAAGAAATGATGCCACCACAAAAGCACCTGCCATGCAGGCAGTCTATTCCACATTATTCCAACATCAAAAGCCATTTCCCTCACCCAAAAGTAACCTTTTAAGGGTTAGGTGATAACAAATAAAATAATATGATCCAATGTCGATGTCTCCTCATATTTTACAGTGATGGACATGCTTTGTATCCGTATAAGCATCCCTCTCTCTTCTCTGAAGATTGTATGGGTTTTGGTAATGAAACTGCACGGAGGGAGGGAGTAGATCTCTCTGTACAGTTGCGCATCCTATTGGTGCACAGAGCCTAGTGATTTTCACCAATCGTGGCTCAACAAGCTTCCAGAGCCCAGTGACGTATATATCAATTATATGATGCACCATTCTGTATACTGTTGAGAACAATACATCACATAAAAGGTTCAAAGACCACTGCTTATCGTTTGAGCATCATTGCTAATAATGTCAACGAGGAGATTTAAAAACAAATTGTTGTTGTTATATTGTTATAAATATTTTTTCAGGATTATTAAAATCCCGACAAAATGTATGCATGACAGCACATAGCAAGACCATGAATGGATCATGCATAATTGTAGAATCAAACAGAGTGCATTGTGAATGGATGTATGCATTGCATATAGCCTATATGTTCTTGTCTGTGCACTCTCTGCCACCCTGTGATGTCTCTGTGGCTGACAAGGCTCTCCGTTGCCTTCCTGTGGTCAGAGAAAGATAGTGCACCCACACACGTAACCAGAGCACTCCGTGAGGCTCAGAAAATAATGATGCCAGTAGTCGACATAAAATACCCGTATGGAGGTCTGTAGAGCAAATGAAAAGGGAGGGAGAGCGGAGCGTATGTGTTTTTCCACAGTGTTCTCTCTCTCTCACTCTCTCACTCTCTCACTCTCTCTCTCACACACACACACACACACACACACACACACACACACACACACACACACACACACACACACACACACACACACACACACACACACACACACACACACACACACACACACACACACACACACACACACACACACACACACACACACAAATTCCGTGAACTAATTTATTTAGTGTTCCATTCCATGCATTGACGTACGTCGGTATCTACCAATCAAAGCAATCTAAAATGTAGAGCATACATGCCTACTCCTAGGTCTGCCTGCCAACAGACAGCACTAGCTGTGATTTGTCCTTCGACCATTCCAAATTAAATGTCTAATAACATTTAAGTGAAACAATAAATAGACGAAAACAATAATACTGATATAAATGACCATGACAATGACAATAATACCATGACAAATAAAAAAATAAGCAAACATATTTTTTCTTTTATTTTGTAATGCAAGTGCTCTGAATAGTCTAGAACGACAGAGGGAGATATAGAGAAGCCATGTGAGAAAATGGTAGAGGGAGGGGGAGAGGGCTGCTGGAGCTGGTTTCAGCACCAGGAGGGTGGACAGCGCCACACAGGCGGACAACTCGTGCTGCTGCAACGAGGGAGGCTCTGCCGCTCTGCTACTCGGACTCCCATGCAAACAGCACGTTACAGCACAGCAGGCATGCTTGAAGTCAAAACAACACTGTTCACTTCCCCTCGCTGAACGGCACCATGATGCCGAGACATTTAAAGACCAATAAACTGCACCACATCGAGGGCATGGAGTTGTAGGCATGTGGTATCCTTGGTATTTTGTATTTGTAATATGATGGCTTATGAATTAATGACAGTAGGTGTGTGTATATATATATATATATATATATATATATATATACACAATATATACACAAGATTGTATTTCAAATATTTTCAAATATACATGCCATTCACACTTTATGTATCCCTTTATTTAGCCTCGTCATATAGGTGCTGCAGTGTGTTTGAGATGTAACATGTAGATTAGAAGTTATATTACTAAATAGAGCTCCATGAATAGTTGCACAGTGAAGTTTCTTTGTCCAGTTTGTCTTCCATGACTAAATATACCATATTGAGCTTAACATTTACTTAACAACTTTTCAGTAGTGACTCCCTTTTGTGGGTTTCTTTAGTTCAATAGTGACTGTTGTGTCTCTATGGTTGCAGTCCATTCAGACTACCACCTTTATAGAGCAGAGCAGTAATGCAGGTTACATCAGTGGTTCTCAAAGTGGGGTCCGGGGACCCCTGGGGATCCTTGAGGGAGTTCCAGGGGGTCCCCACTCCCCAGCTAAATGCATTAAGATTTATTATGCAATATAAATTGTGCATGTCAAACTGGGGGTCTTTGAGATTAAAATAGTTGAGAATCAATGCCAAAAATCTTCCCTAATGGGGGTCCTTGGCATATCTTTTTAAATGGGTGTTAATTTGGGGGTCCTTGACGCATTAAAAGGTTTGAGAACCACTGGGTTATTATTTATATTTTATACCTTATTGTCCTTGCATGACACAATTCTGTATTTTGATGCTCATGTGACACTGTTTCACACTGTTTTTGATTTAACTTTATTGTGCTATATTGTTCAATTTGATTTGATAATTTGATAATAAATGTAGGTTTGCTATAGTCAGGTAATGAGTCTAATGACCAAGTTCTATACTTAAGCTTCAAACACCCTACAATATTATAGGATAAAATTATTGTTTACTTCGGTGGTAATACATTAATTTGTTTTTATAAGAGCCACAATATGAGGTTATGTCATGATGACCTTGCTTGCTTGACTATGCCAAATTCTATGCAGCAGTGTGTAATCTCATGATAAGTATGTGCAGCAGTGTACTGTAACTGTAGATTGGTCAATTTCTTATTGAATGTTTGTGATTGGTGCTCTTTTTATTCATGTCTAAATCTCTGTTATGTTCTGTTCCCGTTTATCAATAACTGTGAAGTAGAGAGAACCACCTTGTAACCACATCTTGTACCACACCTGTATGTTTTCCACACTGTGTGTCAGATTATTTGTGCTCACAGTTTTTAAAGGTGATATATATATTTTAAAGTGAACAGAAAATATATGCCTCTATAATGTTTAATTCACTTTCCATTGTGATTGTAACAAAGCTGTCCCATCCACACACAATACACTGTTACACAACGTGGCATGCACTATATTACATCTACAAGACAATGATTCAATGTCTTTAGTCAATGCCAGTATCCATTTTGTTCATCCAATTCATTCCCCAAATAGTGCTTGACTAGATGGCTCAGCTAGTAGACAGGCTAAGTGAATTTGAATATGGAATCTGATGTAAATAATAGTTAAATGTAATTTAAATCTGCAATATTTGGACATCGATGTTCTGCATTTGTACAGGCATGTACTAGCTGTTGTTGCATTAATTATTCAGTAAATAGATCTAGGCAAAGCAAATGCCACCATGCACACTGCACAGCAATATTTAGCTGGCAAGTAACATATAGTTTACTGCATGTTTATGCTATTTGCAGAGACATAGACGTAGGTGCAACTCTATATTCCATTTCTATTGCAGAAAGTTTATCAAAATGTCAGTGAAGGCAGATATGATCTGATCATCTGAGTTGGACAATCTCCTGCAGGACATTTAGGAAAGGCGTAAGCCTGACGGTGCAGCTTGTCAAACATAGCTGATCTACAAGCACTGTGGGCTTGTAGAACATCTATGTTCGCCGCATGACCCCAGCGTCTGAAATCAGGCATTTGTCTTCGATGCCCATGACAACAGAACCAAAACATCACACAAAATAGGTGTTCAAATACTTATGGAGCTCTATTTCCTCATGTATGATGTAAATATATGATATGGAGTTCAAAACTTCAAAGTATAAAAAGTCACTGTGAATTTCAAGGCGAAATGATGCCTTGCCCTTGATCAATCTGAATAATGTGTGTGTGAGAGAGAGAGAGAGAGAGAGAGAGAGAGAGAGAGAGAGAGGAGAGAGGAGAGAGGAGAGAGGAGAGAGGAGAGAGGAGAGAGGAGAGAGGAGAGAGTGTGTGTGTGTGTGTGTGTGTGTGTGTGTGTGTGTGTGTGTGTGTGTGTGTGTGTGTGTGTGTGTGTGTGTGTGTGTGTGTGTGTGTGTGTGTGTGTGTGTGTGTGTGTGTGTGTGTGTGTGTGTGTGTGTGTAACCACATGAACCCATGCTGAATTGAGTCCCTCAGGGTCTATTAGCCCCCTTTTCTTTTCTTTTTTTCTTATTTTTTTTAACCTCTACACCGTATCAACTTGCTCACATGTGAGTGCTTGTTGATCTGGTTTTGGGGACGATGGGGTTCATGTGTTGAACTTAATTAACTTAACCATTGTAGTGAAAAAATGTAAGATAGGAATATTTCTTACCTTATTTGGAGGGACAGGGATATGACATTGAGACAGGAAACAAACAGCAGAACAGCAGCAGCAGAGGCAGGAAACATGGAAGAGAACAAACAGGAAAGAAAATGTCGGTGAGAGTGGTGCTCAGTATAGATCATGGCTTTGGGAATCACAGTAACCATACTTACCATTTCACCCACCAGTGACAATGTTTATTTAGTATTTACTGAAAGTGATTTAGTGTTAGACTTTTGATATTGATACTTTCTAACTTGTGCAACGTGTGTGTGTGTGTGTGTGTGTGTGTGTGTGTGTGTGTGTGTGTGTGTGTGTGTGTGTGTATAGTGAATATATATGGAAAATGGACAATGTAAAGATGAATCTGTCATTTTCATTTGGCACACATAAGCAGTTGAGAACGTGTGGTACAGTTACAAAATATAAAACATTTACAAAAAAATAACATACATTGGTAATGATAATGAACGAGAGAGAAAGAGAGATACATACAAACAGACTACAGAACAACAGGGAGAGAGTGAGACAGTACAGGCTGGCAGTGATAGATATAGGGAGATAAATTCAATGAAATAGTAGGCAATATGTATATATATATATTATTTTGAGAGAGAGAGAGAGAGAGAGAGAGAGAGAGAGAGAGAGAGAGAGAGAGAGAGAGAGAGAGAGACACGCACGCACACACACACACACACACACACACACACACACACACACACACACACACACACACACACACACACACACACACACACACACACACACACACACACACACACACACACAAATATTAGCATAATGTCTAGGCCTATGACAAAATAGAGGGCGGGTAGAAGTAACAATGATACTAGTTGTGTAAGTGTAACAGTTGTGCCAATAGTATCTGACCAGGCCATCTAAAAACACCCTACCCTGTACCACAAGGAGAAGTATGGAACCAGGATCACCACTAGTACACTGCATGGACGATGGCCATCATGACCTGCACTGATGCACAGAGACACTACACTACTAGCAACAGCAGGGGGCCTCAAGGCGATGCCCTGGGATAACATGATGCCTTATTAATGATCTGCTTACATGCTGTGACCAAGTGTGTCAGGGAGGGCATGATGTGTGTGGGGTGGGTGGTGTCCAGCTTTTTAGACAAAGAAGAACAAAGCAGACAGTCTTACTGTCAAATAATCCTTATGGAAGATGGTATACTGTTTACCTCATACGGATTACAACTAACAAACCTCATGACTCAAGCATATGTCATGACAAATATTAATTGTTATCTATCTATATTATGCAAAAAAAAAAACAATAAAACTACAACCTAACATTATCTCAAAACATTAACAAAAAAGAAAACCAAAAAACAGGAAAGGGGCACCAAAAGCAAGTGCATGAGCCAATATATATATATTTACATTTAATCAGTAACAAATATAGGCAGAATGTTAAATCCTACCCCCACCCCAAACACCATGGAGCACTCCCTCCCCTTCTCCCAACAATCCAGACGTGAGCCTGAGCATGCTGCATTTCTTTGCCCCAATATAGGGGTCCAACCTGCCTTCTCTCTACCAACAGCTGCATGGATCTATCACACACAAGGGGCTGCATTTGCTGCTGCCCCCCTGTGGACCAAAGGAAGGTGGTACAGCCCTGCCAGTGAGTCAGCTTGTTGCTGTGGCAACACAACCCACTTGCTTCCTGGGAGCTGGCAATGATGAAAAAAGAAAAAGAAATGGAGCTATGAAAAAAAAAAGAGATGGGGACGAGGTAAAGGCAGAAAGGAAGAGTGAAAGGAAGAGAAATTGTGATGCCAACAAAGGGAGATTGAGTTTGGCATCATATATATTCTTATCTTTCAGGATAAAGTGTCCTTATAGACAACGGCATACAATATTCAATCATAACAGTAACACACAGCCTCATATTGCCAGGTTACATAAACTAATCTCTTTACAAATGGTTGCAAACTGACACGGGACTGATCTTTGCACTCGCACATTGTGAACTACATACAGCAAGCATGCCAAAGGATGGCTTTGTATACAGACTGGACAAAATGTCCTGCATAAAAGCAATATCTCTCTCTCTCTCTCTCTCTGCAGCAGAATGGTGCAGCTGGAGATGAAGAGGGGGAGGGGAAGGATGCAGTGAACAGGATCAGGAGAGAAAATGAGAAAGGGAGGACAGTCTGAGACCATGAGTGCCTTGTAGCAAACAAACCAGCTCTAGCTACAATGTTAAACAGCTAATGATGCAATGAACAACTATCAAAATCAGTAAAACATTGTGATGAATGATATTCCTACATATATTCCTCATATCATTATGGTCATAGTGCAAAAACAGCTGATAGTGTTTTAAGGAGAGAGAGTAACAGAGGTCAAATGATCAAATGTAAACAGACAGATTAATAAAAGGGAGAAAATATAGAATGATAGGTGAAAGAGAAAAAGTCAGAAGTCAACAAATCTGCACTGATCATTGTTGTCTTTAAGTGCCATGCACCTTGCCACACCTTGCAGTAGAATGACATTCAAATCCACTGTGGCTTCTCTGTATTGGATGTCTGGTGTTATTTGGTCCATATACCTGAATGTGTCTGTCTAAACTCAAGTTAAATTAACACTCATTATTTGACAGTGTGTAGTCTCTGCCTCTGACCCACTGCCACACCCTTCTACACTGATGTAATCCTTTCCAAAGGATCAGCATGTCCAGATTGCCACAGTTCTATGCAGGTCACTAGAAGACACATTCACACAGATGTTGAAATAGGGGGAAAGGTTATAGTATAATATATACTGCATGTGTGTGCTTGCTATGTAGTCTAGTGCTTTTGCTTATTGCTAGAATATCACACCCAATAATCACACCCTACTTCTATTAACAGTACCTAGTACCTACCTACCTACCTACCTATTAACAGTATCTCTACTAATGATCATACCAAGACATCATACAGTTTACGTATCAGTGGACCATCTCTCCATCAAAGGCAACAATATGTCATTTGGATTTAACATAGAGCAAACCTATAAAACAATTCCACCACTGGAATAATGCCATTTGAACTAAATATATGGAACAAAATAAACAGCACAGCTTTTAGAGCTAAGGATTCTTTTCTCTCTTTCACATGCAGGGATGTATGGCACTTGAAATGTATGAAAGGGCAGGCATATCAACATATCCATAATGCAGAGTGTTAATTTAATTTATTAGTCAATTGTCCACACAATTGATGTGTATAAAACATAGATTGTATTGCCACAAATGGCAGGGCCTCTTCAGATGAGGGCTAATCACATTAGAAATGGAGCAAGCTTAATTTGATCACTGTAAGTTTAATGCAATGGTGAATGTATACTGAGCTGTGCTTTATGTCAGGGAATGCAGTCACTCCCAAGCATAAACAGACGTCAAGCCAAGGATCTGGCAGGAGAAGACGATGATGCAGGATTACAGGTGACAGCTTGGCCACTCAAAACATCCAAGTTAACCTGTACTGTTCATAATTGTACTACTTAATTTCAATTCCTTCATTGCCTAAAATTCTAAAGTACACATGCACGCAGACGCACGCGCACACGCACACGCACACGCACACGCACACGCACACGCACACGCACACACACACACACACACACACACACACACACACACACACACACACACACACACACACACACACACACACACACACACACACACACACACACACACACAGTACTATAAGTGCTGCTGTCTGGATCCTCCAACCTCACACACATAAACAGCTGTTCAACAGACATGCTAAGGAGGAAGTATAAACAACAGCTCGTGCTATTGGAACGGCAAGCTTCTCAGCTCAACACTGTGGCCAGGCATAAGAAAAGGATACTGCTGATCATGTTAATCCCAAATGTCTGCCAATACTATTTTATGCGCCTGTGAATTTGGTAAATGCTTCCTTTTGGTACAGCAGACACTGATGGGTAATTGCATCAGTTACTGTTAGTAAATGATCAATTTTGTTCTAATACAAATACTGTACATGATGAAATAGCAATATTCAGTATGCTATGACATGCATGGGAACATGTCATGGAAAGGTTTAGAAAAGTAGAACGTTCGCAACATTTGCAAGGGCTTTTGATCATCATAAATGTAAAACATTTGAGCAATAATTCTTTCTGACAGGCGTTTCATAACTGGGTAAGGACAGTTGGAGCTAATACAATGAATAGAGGCTACTTTCATTTGATGTAGGTGTACTAGTTAGCAAACATTATAGTAATTATAAAATTGACTATTGTCAATGCTTGTTCTTGAGCTCACCTAAATCAAACAGACTTTATTAGCTATAGCTCTGTGAAAAGGGTCCATTAGGGAAATGTTTCAGGTTTCAGTGACTGTTTATGACACGGACAACTGAACTTAAAAACAATACAAATCATGACAAACAGACGGAACCATTCAGTACAGCTTTGGTGTGTCTGTGAGCTCTGACCCCCATGGAGCCACTGTGACCACCAGGATTTACAGTGCTCAGTAAAACTCTCTCCCAGCTAACGAGCCTGAGAACAGACACCGAGTGGTTCAAAAACGCAGTCGGAGCCGACAAAGCAGTCACAGATGTGGGATAATAATACTGATGATGACAGGCTGCATCCTGCGAGAAAAAAAGTTCACGCAGTAAAACTAAAGTGTGTGCTTTTTTACGAGTGACGGCGTGTCTACCTGTATTTTCAAATGTCACATAAAAGCACAGACCTTATAGCGGATCATAGAGACCCCACTGGCAGCAAGACACATACACCAACCCATTGGCCTGGGCCAGTCAGGTGGCAAATTAAAACTCAATAACAAGAACAAATATTCTCAGAAACAACAATATTCACTACAAGACCATGCATTCAGCCTCATAGTAGACGGCAAACATCAAGTTATACACTTTATTACAGAGTTAATATATGTGTGTGCAGTAGATAAAAACAACTGTAAATGATACCCAGTTTATGAGGCAATCTAACTGGGTTTGCTACTACTACTTCCTGTATGAGTCTCCCTCTGCGAGAGTTAACATTATGGGGTGCAGGTGAAAGCCATATGGACGGTAATTATTCCCTTGTGTTGAAAGGTAAACATTAAGGCCTGGCTACTGCAGGGCATGAACCTTTTTAAAGACCTACTGCCTGGTTAAGAGGAATGGAGGAACAGAAGGAATCATGTAAGAAATATGTTTTCACTGAGGACTAAAACTATAGCATCATAATATGATGTGACTGACAACAAGCAACTGCACAGCAATGCAGGATCAGCACAGTTCCCTGAACTTCCCTGATTGCTTTGCAATGTTTCAATTGTACACAATTGCCCCATGCCTGTTTTCTCAGTTATTTGGCATTTTCTATACTGTAGTCTAAATAATGGAGTTATTACTCCCTCTGCCCTACCCCCTTCTCCCCCCCATCTCTCTCTCTCTCTCTCTCTCTCTCTCTCTCTCTCTCTCATTCATAGTGCAGTCAATCCATTTAGCCCTATATATATATATATATATATATATATAACACACCCTGTTACACATATCAAGCTTCTTTAAAGCCCTTTCACCATGCAGACAAAGAGGGCTGCACATCAAAATGGCTGCTGGTTCACCAGCACTAACACAGATACTGCACATTGGATGGTGGAAAGAGGGCCGGTTACCATGCGCCTTCCCCTCCCCCCTGCCGTCTATCTCACTCTCTTCATCTCTCAACCTCCCTTTTTCTCAGGCTGCCTTCTGTGACAGCCTCATACCCTCTTCATTCTCAATCACAGCCTATTTTACATTTCACTTCCATGCCTTTCAATGCGCCTTTCTTTAACCATATTCATCTTTCTTTCTTTCTATCTTTTCCTGTATATAAACAGTGTAACATATAGCACTGTGTTAGGGAACAACTAGGTCACATAAACAGTGCAGTGTGCGTGTGTGTGCATGTGTGTGCATGCGTGTTGTGCGTGTATGGGAGGAAAGATCCCTCTGCAGTGATGCTTCAGTACAGCAGCAACCAAGTACATTTCCATTCACTCTTCAAATTGCAGTTAGATCTACTGCATATTGCATTTCCCTACATGTATGGTGATATAAATGGTTTTTCACACTTCAATTGAACATAGATTTGTTAACTCATAGGTCAGTACAAACATGGAACGGGCACTGCAATGAATGCAAATATTGTTTCTAGTTTTGCCACATGCAAGAAGCTTGTAATGAGACTTCCTGTGTATATAACGTTTATCACCCTGATCTCAATGACTTAATAGACTGTATCTGTACCATCATCACAACACACAACACCATGGAACCATCCATCAATGAAGGATGAGACTGGATTTGAAATCTGGTCTCAAGCCCAGTCATTTCCTTGCATTAGGTTTCCTATGTCAAGCAGTTAATATCTTTAAAACAAACAAAATGCTACAAATACACTCTAAAGTCAAAATGCATGTTCTCAATCAGGAAGACCTTTCCAATTAATCCTTCTCCGTTAAGCAGTGTATACCTCCTTTTCAGTCATCATATATCATGCATCTATATCTATTTAAATTGACATTTCAAAATCTGCATTATTGCTACAAATCCACAACCCGTTTTAGGGCCCTGTCTGTGAATACAGGCACACATGTCTCTCCTAATCGAACTGCTATATACCATAGGCCTATATGCCCTATATTATAGGCTATATTGAACTTCTTTATAGGCTATGTCCTGAATTAGAATGAACACATAATAATATGTATGCAAGAAGCTAATAATAAGGTCTTAAACTAACCGGCTTCATCACAAATCCATGCGAAATCATACAGGTCCATTATACAGGTACAACATGTGCAAGATACCCTAAGGACATTCTAAGCACACAGATCCTCATGCTGTTATACCATTATGGTAAGTGGAGGTGCAAAGTGGAGGTTGCTTATGGCATGCTTGTTCTGATAAAGAACTGGAAGAGCAACACAAGCACTGCATGCCATATAGAAGAATGCTTTCTATGGTGGATTTTCAAACCGCTAAATAAATATGCCAGCATGCCCTTGAAGATCAAATACTTCACAAATAGTTCTTGGCCTGACAAGAAATTGTCAAAAATCACAGAATAACTGAGACTGCACACAAAACCTTTGAGAGTTAACTTAAGTGAACAATAAGCAGATCCATATTGCATCAGCTCTTTGTGACCAGGTGAACCGATGGAGAGATGAAGGCCTCACCTCTGTGATTAAATCCTCTGACCCAGGGTTTTGCCTGGGCACAGTTCTCATGCCACTATGGTCAACACTCAAAGTGCTCTGACTGAATGGACGGGTGCACTTCATGTCACTCTTCCGAGAGTCAGTTGTTCCATAGCCGTCGTAATTGAACACATGCTTCAAAGTGCCTGTCCCACTGATGTCTGCATATGTGGGTGGGTAATATGGAATAACAGGAAGATTCCCACTGGATTTGAAAAACAGGCGCTCACGTCTCCACCTGTATATCTTCACTGATATGATAACAACTAAACATGTGATGAAGAGAAAGGAAACTGCAGCCAAAGCCAAGACTAAGTAAAAAGTGAGGTCATTGTACTCCTTATCGTGTGTAAAGTCAGTGAACTCTGAGAGAACTTCAGGGAAGCTGTCAGCCACCGCCACGTTAACATTGACTGTAGCTGAACGAGAGGGCTGTCCGTTGTCCTCCACTATAACAGCCAGTCTTTGTTTCACAGCATCTTTATCAGTGACTTGACGGATTGTTCTTACTTCTCCATTCTGTAATCCCACTTCAAACAGCGCCCTGTCTGTGGCTTTCTGCAGTTTATAGGAGAGCCATGCATTCTGTCCAGAGTCCACATCAACAGCCACCACTTTAGTGACCAGATAGCCCACATCTGCTGAACGAGGCACCATTTCAGCCACCAGAGAGCCACCACTCTGGACTGGATACAGAACTTGGGGAGCATTGTCATTCTGGTCCTGAATCATTATATTCACAGTCACATTACTGCTGAGTGGAGGAGAGCCCCCATCTTGTGCTTTGACAATAATTTTGAACTGCTTTGTTTGTTCATAATCAAAGGAACGCACAGCAAGTATTTCTCCACTCTCTGCATTCACTGAAAAGTAAGCTGAGGCTACCAAACCATACATTTGACTATCTTCTAGGAAATAGGAAATGCGTGCGTTATTCCCAAAGTCTCTATCACCAGCTTTAACCGAAACAATTGTCATTCCAGGTGAATTATTTTCTACAATGTATGCAGTGTAAGATTGCTGTGGGAATAATGGGGCGTTGTCATTCACGTCAGATATCTTCAAAGTAACCGTTTTGTTTGTGGAATAAGAGGGAGACCCCTCGTCTGTGGCAGTAATTGTTATATTATACTCTGGCGCTGTTTCACGGTCCAAAAACTCGTCAGACACCAAACTATAGAAATTAGTCGAGCCAGCTTTTATTTTGAAAGGTAAATCTGGACTGATGCGACATTTAATTATGCCATTTTTCCCAGAGTCCAGGTCTTTGACATTAAGCATCGCTATTACAGTCTCTGGAGTAGAATCCTCAGGTATTGGGTTGGAGAAAGAAATAATGCTAATCACAGGAGCATTGTCGTTTACGTCAGTTAATTCAATGAGCACCTTGTTGGTATCTCTTAAGCCTCCTTTGTCTGTAGCTTCAATATCAATTTCATAATGTTTGTTTTTTTCGTAATCTAAGACACCGCTTATGGTAATTTTCCCTGTCTGCTGATCTATATTAAAAAGAGATGAAGTGCTATCAGCGTTTTGAGAAAACGAATACATTATTTCTCCGTTTGTGCCTTGATCTGCATCAGTGGCACTGACCGTTAGAATAACAGCGCCCTTCGACGCGTTTTCTGGAACAATTATCCTGTACACCGACTGGCTGAATACCGGAGCATTGTCGTTTGCGTCCAAGACAATAATGTTTATTTTGACAGACCCCAATTTCTGAGGATTACCACCATCGTAGGCTGTCAGTGTCAGTGTGTGCTTCTCATGTTTTTCCCTGTCCAGTGGAGTCTGCAGAACCATTTCAATATATTTAGACTGATCAGGACGAGATAGGACGTTCAATTTGAAATTATCTGTAGGATTCAGTTTATATGTTTGGACAGTATTCAGCGCAACGTCGGGATCTTTGGCACTGTCGAGAGAAAAACGAGCCCCGTTAACAGCCAGTTCACTAATTTGAAAGTTCATTTCCCTTTTATTGAAAACTGGAGCGTTGTCATTAATATCTAAAATTTCGACGTTGATTCGATGCAGTTCCATGGGATTTTCCAATATGATCTGAAAATGCAGAGAGCAGGCAGATACTTGTCTGCACATCTCTTCTCTGTCTATCCTTTCTTTCACTACTAAGGTCCCTTTGTCGACATTCAGACCGATGTACTCACTTCCGTCCTCGGTAAAAATCCGTGCCCGACCAAATTTCAGCCGCTTAACATCCAAACCGAGGTCTTGGACAATATTTCCCACTATTGAGCCCGTGGCCATCTCTTCGGGAATAGAATAGCGGACCTGTCCGTGCGATACCTCGAAGAATAGGCAGCACAGAAGCAGCGTCCATGTAATTGTTCCTCGATTGAAAGAAAGGATCTCCATTCTGATTTTAAAAAAATAAAACACTCATACACGGGGTGTATGATGACGCCAACGCGTTACAAACAATAAAGTCTATAGCTGGATTAAATGTGATGTCTGGTTGCATTGTAGGCTAGCTATAGGCTACTACATTATGGACCTCCAATGCGAACAAAAATGGGAGGACGAAATGTGTGGCATGTTCCTCACACTAACCAACAGCGGCACTTAGAGACCTAAACATATATTACAATGATAGGCTATGTCTCAGATTACATTTCAAGATGTATTATCTACAACGTCTGCTCTATATCGACAGACAGACAGACAGACAGACAGACAGACAGACAGACAGACAGACAGACAGACAGACAGACAGACAGACAGACAGACAGACAGACAGACAGACAGACAGACAGACAGACAGCTTTATATCAAGTATATTAGGCTATACTTGAAAGGACAGAGAGAAAGGAAAGGAAAGAAAACTGCAAATTGCTGTCCATGGTGCTGAAGATTAAACGACCAGTGACAGCCAAATAATTTTCTATACGTAGGCTACAGATTCAAAAACGTCTAACCTCTATAGGAGAGTCTGGTTCATCCAGGATGCTCTTTTCACTCTGTATCCGTTGCATTGTGCCTGTATTATTTGGGTCCATTATTAATATATTCTGAATGCCAGCACCACTGAATTTGCAGTCACTCTTTCTGGAGTCAGTTGTCCTGCACACCTCATAATTGTACACATGGGGGAGAGTTCCTGTTCCCAAAGTGTCTGAGTAACGTGGTGGATAGTATGGAATCACTGGGAGACTGGAATGATAGAGGCGGGACTGTCTCCATCTGTATATTTTCACTGATATAATAACAACTAAACACGTGATGAAGAGAAAGGAAACTACTGCCAAAGCCAAGACTAAGTAAAAAGTCAGATTGTCATTGTACTCCTTCTGTGTATAGTCAGTGAACTCTGAGAGAACTTCAGGGAAGCTGTCAGCCACCGCCACGTTAACATTGACTGTAGCTGAACGAGAGGGCTGTCCGTTGTCCTCCACTATAACAGTCAGCCTTTGTTTCACAACATCTTTATCAGTGACTTGACGGATGGTTCTTATTTCTCCATTCTGTAATCCCACTTCAAACAGCACCCTGTCTGGTGCTTTCTGTAGTTTATAAGAGAGCCAGGCATTCTGTCCAGAGTCCACATCAACAGCCACCACTTTAGTGACCAGATACCCCACATCTGCTGAACGAGGCACCATTTCAGCCACCAGAGAGCCGCCACTCTGGACTGGATACAGAACCTGAGGAGCATTGTCATTCTGGTCCTGGATCAGTATTTTCACAGTCACATTACTACTGAGTGGAGGAGAGCCCCCATCCTGAGCTTTGACACAGAACTGGAAATCCTTGATCTGCTCATAGTCGAAAGTACGCACTGCATGTATGACTCCACTATCAGCGTTAACAGACACATATGAGGAGACTGGCACTCCATTAATAGAATAGTCCTCCAGTATATAAGAAACACGAGCATTCTGGTTCCAGTCAGTGTCTCTGGCTTTTACTGTGAATATAGAGAGTCCTGGTGTGTTGTTTTCTACAATATAGGCCTCATATGATGCCTTTTCAAAGACAGGAGCGTTGTCATTCACATCTGAAATCTTTAAATTGAGAATGACGTTGCTGGAGAGTGAAGGCACTCCCTCATCAGAACACGTCACACTGATGTTATACTCAGAGACTCTCTCTCGGTCTAAATCACTGTCTGTCACTAGGCTATAGAAATTATTTGATGTAGATTTCATTACAAAAGGAATATCATCATTAATATTGCATTTTACTTCGCCATTTTCGCCTGAATCAGCATCTTCGATATTTATCATTGTGACAACAGTGTTGGGTTTGGAATCCTCTGATATCACATTTGATTTAGACATAATATGAATATGAGGTTTGTTGTCATTTACATCTAAGACGTCAACTATCACTTTACATGAACCGGTTAACCCCCCATCACTTGCACGGATGTTTATTTGGAAATGTCTAGCCTTTTCATAGTCAATATTTGCGACCAGGCTAACGTCGCCATTTTCATTTACTTCAAATATTCCTCGAGCGTAATCCATCATGCTTGAAATTGAATAACTGATTCTACCATTAGAGCCGTGATCTGCGTCTGTTGCGGTAACTGTCGTTACAACTGTTCCTAATGGAGCATTTTCTCTTATGGAAGCCTTATAAGCAGATTGCGTAAAAACAGGGGCATTGTCATTAACATCCAGGACTGTGATCAAAATCTGCATTGTTCCTGACATCTGCGGTTCACCTCCATCTATTGCGGTCAAAACTAACGAGATCTGTTCATTTTTCTCCCTGTCAAGAGGTGTCTGTAAGACCATCTCGACATTGTTAGTCCCATCCGCTTGGTTGTGCATTTTAAGGGCGAAATTATCAGTTGGTTTTAGGATATAGGTTTGCAAACCATTCTCGCCTACGTCTAGATCACTGGCTCTATCTAAAATGAATGTTGCGCCATTTGCAGCGGACTCGCTGATTTTAATTTCAACATCGCTCTTTTCAAAGGCTGGGGGGTTATCATTAATGTCTTTTATCTCAATAGTTATACTGTAAAATTCCATTGGATTTTCTAATATTATCTGGAAATGTAAAGCACATGGAGTCGATTGGCCACACAATGACTCTCTGTCTATTCTCTCTTTGATGAGGAGGACTCCCTTTTCTTTATTGAGCTCGATGTATTCTGCACTGCCTTTCGTAAAAATACGAGCTTTACCTGATTTTAGTCTTTTCACATCCAATCCTAAATCCTGAGCAATGTTACCGACTAAAGACCCCTTTGCCATTTCCTCAGGAATGGAGTAGCTGATCTGTCCGAGCACTGAACTGAGACAGAGGACCGAGATAAACAGTACTTGCCGCTTCATTGTTCTATCCGACGTTCCCAGTAAATACAATATTCCTTTCGGTATTCACAGTAAATCCCATGAACCTCCAAAACAGTTAAAATCCCAAATCAATGTTCCACAAATTGATACAAAAACAAAGATTCACAATGTAATCCTTCGCGTTCACTAACACACAGACTGGTCTGGTCGCACTATTCTTTTCTCTTTCTCTCCATGATTTCAAGAATATATAGGGCGGTACTCCTGGATAACTCCTCTAAAGCTGCAACACCCTGACCAACAGCGGCTCTTCGTGTTCAGAGCAGACAATAACATGCACGAGTAATACAAAATAAATGGACATCCAAAATAACTGTTTAATCTAATAGCCTGAACCTACATTTTTAAGTGGATATTGAGACTCCACGATATTATAGTTGTGGCGAAGATATAGTTAATTCAAGCTACAGGGTTAAAATAAGGTGTGTTTCATTAGAAACAATTACGTTTCGCTTCAGTCTAGGGATACAAGCTAAAAATGTGTAGGGAAAGAGACATGGGTACAGGACAGGTACATGCTGTGATTTGTAAATTGCTATCCGTGGTGCTGAAAATTAACCAAACAGTCAAAAGAAGGTCACAAATGACCACAGGTTTTCTATGACATAAGATTAAAGAAGTCTAACCTCTAGAGGAGAGTCTGGTTCATCTAAGATGCTCTTTTCACTCTGTATTCGCTGCATTGTCCCTGTAGAACTGGGGTCCATGATCAGTATGTTCTCACTACCAGCTCTGCCGAATTTACAGTCACTCATTCTGGAGTCAGTTGTCCTGCACACCTCGTAATTGTACACATGAGGGAGAGTCCCTGTCCCCAAAGTGTCTGAGTAACGTGGTGGATAATATGGAATCACGGGCAGGCTGGAATGATATAGGCGGGACTGTCTCCTTCTGTATATTTTCACTGAAATAATAACGACTAAACACGTGATGAAGAGAAAGGAAACTACAGCCAAAGCCAAGACTAAGAAAAACGTCAGGTTGTCATTGTACTCCTTTTCGTATGTAAAGTCAGTGAACTCTGAAAGAACTTCAGGGAAGCTGTCAGCCACCGCCACGTTAACATTGACTGTAGCTGAACGAGAGGGCTGTCCGTTGTCCTCCACTATAACAGTCAGTCTCTGTTTCATAACATCTTTATCAGTAACTTGACGGATGGTTCTAATTTCTCCATTCTGTAATCCCACTTCAAACAGCGCCCTGTCTGTAGCTTTCTGCAGTTTATATGACAGCCAGGCATTCTGTCCAGAGTCCGCATCAACAGCCACCACTTTAGTGACGAGATAGCCGACATCTGCTGAACGAGGCACCATTTCAGCCACCAGTGCACTGCTGGTTTGTACTGGATATAGAACCTGAGGGGCGTTGTCATTCTGGTCCTGGATCAGTATTTTCACAGTCACATTACTACTGAGTGGAGGAGAGCCTCCATCCTGAGCTTTGATGCAGAACTGGAAGTCCTTAATCTGCTCGTAGTCAAAAGAGCGCACTGCATGTATGACTCCACTATCGGCACTAACAGACACATATGAGGAGACTGGCACTCCATTAACAGAGGAGTCCTCCAGTATGTAAGAAACACGAGCATTCTGGTTCCAATCCGCGTCTCTAGCCTTTGATGTGAATATAGACAGGCCCGGTGTGTTGTTTTCTATAAGAAGGGCTTCATATGATGTTTCCTCAAAGACAGGTGCGTTGTCGTTCACATCTGAGATCTGCAATGTGAAATTGACGCTACTGGAGAGCGAGGGCACTCCCTCATCAGAACACGTCACACTGATATTATATCCCGAGTCTCTCTCTCGGTCTAAATCACTGTCTGTCACAAGGCTATAGAAATTGTTTGATGTCGACTTTAATAAGAATGGCATATTGTCATTCATTATGCATTGGACTTTACCATTTTCTCCAGAGTCTGGATCTTGAATATTAAATACTGTAACGACAGTATTCGTTTTTGAATCTTCACTTATGACGTTTGATTTAGACATAATATTTATAACTGGCTTATTATCATTCATATCCATAACATCGACTATCACCTTACAAGAGTCTGTGAGTCCTCCATCATCACTTGCGCGTAAATTTATCTGGTAGTTTCGTGCCTTTTCGTAGTCTATGTTTCCAATTACCCTGACCTCTCCGCTTTCCTCATTTACCTCAAATATGCCCTTGATATCATCTTGAGTGTTCCTGATTGAATATGTTATTCTTCCATTCGATCCATGATCTGCATCTGATGCGCCAATTGTAGTAACTATTGTCCCTTTTGGAGAATTTTCTGTCACAGTAGCTTTGTATACGGGCTGCGTAAAAACCGGAGCGTTATCGTTTGCGTCCAACACCGTGATGAGAATCTGCATTGTTCCAGACATCTGGGGCTCTCCTCCATCTATGGCTGTCAGAACTAAAGCTATATGCTCGTGTTTCTCTCTGTCAAGGGTTTTCTGTAAAATCATCTCAACGTTTTTTCTTCCATCAGCTTGATTGTGTAATTTAAGTGCAAAATGATCAGTTGGCTTCAGAACATAACTTTGAACACCATTATGCCCAACGTCTAAATCCATCGCCCGTTCCAAATCAAATTTCGACCCGCTGACTGCGGACTCGCTTATTTTGAACGTAATTTCATTTTTCTCGAAAGTGGGTGGGTTGTCATTAATGTCTGTGATTTCAACTGTTATGCTGTAAAATTCTATGGGCTCGTCCAGAATAATCTGTAAATGTATAGCGCAAGGCGTCGTCTGTCCACAGAGCGCCTCTCTGTCTATTCTCTCCTTGATTACGAGGATTCCTCTTTCTTTATTCAATGCGATATACTCTCTGCTACCACCGGAATATACGCGGGCTTTACCTGAATTTAATCTTTTAACATCTAAACCTAAGTCCTGTACGACATTACCGACTAAAGAGCCTTTCGCCATTTCCTCAGGAATGGAGTAGCTGATTTGTCCGAGCACTAAACTGAGAGAGAGGATCGAGATAAACAACAGTACTTGCCGTCTCATTGTTCTCGACATTTTTCCAGAGTCAGGAAATAAAGTAATCCATTCAGTGAAGGTAAAATCGAGTTAGAAATTGTTCCATGGTATCAAGAGAAAATTATTCCATTCCAATTCGGCGAAGGAAAACAAAACAGAAAAACAGTATAGATCGATGTTAGTATAGTGTTCACAATTTGACAATGCTCTCTGCTTCTAACCCCTTTCTCCCTCAGTTAGCCTGAGATGGGGAGGTACTGCTGACGATGATATGTTCGTAGGCTACACTGAGAAATTGGCCAACAGCGGCCCTAAGAGTTTAGTCCCACAAAGTGCATGAAGTCTATTAAATATAAGTTTATATTGACGGCCGTTGCCCTCCAGTTGGGATGAACATACTGCATAAACACGTAAGCACAACTAAACCTTACCACAAATAAATAATAATAATAACTAAATATTTCAACTGTGGCGACGAATAAAAATAATAGGGAAACAAACTGCAAGTGCAGACTGCGTCGCTCTCCGAGGTGCTGAAACCGATTTAAACTTGGCTCTCAATTTAATTTCACTGTGTTTTTTGTGTTGGCTGGCCCATTGTTACACCCCCTAGTCTAGGGTTAGGGGAAGCAACATAAATGCAGAAAGACAATTGCAATAAAACGGAATGTGCATTTATTATGTAAGAGAGAGAGCCCCTATGCCCTAGACATAGCCATGGCGGCCATGTTCTGGTTCCATCATTCCAGATCCCATTAATTTCTTTCCATAGAGATCCAAAAATATTTATATCAATTCTTTTAAACCTATAGAATCAAGCCATCCTAGATCCTAGTGAAGCATAACACATTTGATTCTGAGAAAGAAATAAGACAAAAAAGAAATAAAAACATTAAAACAAAAACAAGGGGTATTTAATAAATACAGTATATAAAATTAAATATTCAAAACATTTTTTTTCTTGTTTCTTTTTACAGAATAAAATGTTTTATGGTTAAAAAAAATGTAATGTTTCAACAGGATCCTGGGTGGCTTGATTATATAGGCTTAAATGAATTGATATATCAATATTTTTTGAGGGGCGCTAGCCCCTACAGCTTTGTGTGTGTGTCCGTAGCACGGAATGTGGTGATTTGACTGGCTGATGTATGATGATGTATGATGATAAAAGCGCCCCTCTATGGCAAAAATGAATGTCGCTTGGAACGGTGGAACCAGAAAATGGCCGCCACTGCTATGCCCTGTATGGTCCCTTGGAGGTTGTTTAGCCTTCTTCAGCTTAGATAGTGGTTCAATTGACCACGTTATACAACCGGACAGGCGCTATATAGCACAAAAAAAACCAAATTGCTTTTAGTGCTATGTAGCATCATTATTGTTTAGTGTAAACGGGGTTACAATTCTAACCTCTAGAGGAGAGTCTGGTTCATCCAAGATGCTCTTTTCATGCTGTATCCTCTGCATTGTCCCTGTAGAACTGGGGTCCATGATCAGTATGTTCTGACTACCAGCTCTGCCGAACTTATTGTCACTCATCCTGGAGTCTGTCGTCCTGCACACCTCATAATTGTACACATGTGGGAGAGTCCCGGAGCCCAAAGTGTCTGAGTAACGTGGTGGATAATATGGAATAACTGGGAGACTGGAATGATAGAGGCGGGACTGTCTCCATCTGTATATTTTCACAGATATAATAACAACTAAACACGTGATGAAGAGAAAAGAAACTACAACCAACGCCAAGACTAAGAAAAACGTCAGGTTGTCATTGTACTCCTTTTCGTGTGTAAAGTCAGTGAACTCTGAGAGAACTTCAGGGAAGCTGTCAGACACCGCTACGTTAACATTGACTGTAGCTGAACAAGAGGGCTGTCCGTTGTCCTCCACTATAACAGTCAGCCGTTGTTTCACAACATCTTTATCAGTGACTTGACGGATTGTTCTTATTTCTCCATTCTGTAATCCAACTTCAAAAAGCGCCCTGTCTGTAGCTTTCTGCAATTTATAGGAGAGCCAGGCATTCTGTCCAGAGTCCACATCAACAGCCACCACTTTAGTGACCAGATAGCCCACATCAGCTGAACGAGGCACCATTTCAGCCACCAGAGAGCTACCACTTTGGACTGGATATAGAACCTGAGGAGCGTTGTCATTCTGGTCCTGGATCAGTATTTTCACAGTCACATTACTACTGAGTGGAGGAGAGCCTCCATCCTGAGCTTTTACACAGAACTGGAACTCCTTGATCTGCTCGTAGTCAAAAGAACGCACTGCATGTATGACTCCACTATCAGCACTAACAGACACATATGAAGAGACGACCACTCCGGTAACAGACGAGTCCTCCAGGATGTAAGAGACACGGGAATTCTGGTTCCAGTCAGAGTCTCTGGCTTTCACTGTGAATATAGATAGTCCTGGTGTGTTGTTTTCTACCAAATATGCCTCATATGATGTTTTTTCAAAGACAGGTGCGTTGTCATTTACATCAGAGATCTGTAAGGTCAGAGTGACGCTGCTGTAGAGCGAAGGCACACCCTCATCAGAACACGTCACACTGATGTTATACTCAGAGGCTCTCTCTCTGTCCAAATCACCATCAATCACTAGGCTATAGAAACTACCAGATGTCGATTTGATTGCAAATGGAATGTTTTCATTAATATCACAATGGACTTGTCCGTTTGTTTCAGAATCAGGATCACTTACACTCATTATAGCTACCACTGTATTTGGAGGAGAGTTTTCTTGTATTGCCACTGATTTTGAAAACATATTGATTGTCGGACTGTTGTCATTTATGTCAATTATATCAATAATGACTTTACTCGAATCTGAGAGTCCACCTTGATCAGTCGCCTCTATATCAATCTGATAATGTTTAGCTTTTTCATAATCAATGGGACCATTTAATATAAGCTCGCCCTCGTCAGTGATGTGAAAAAGCATTGAAACGCTATGCATGCTATTACCGATGGCGTAGGTAACCTCTCCATTCGATCCTTTGTCTGCATCAGACGCGCTTAATTTTGTAACAAGCGTTCCCTTTAAAGAATTTTCAGTGATGCTTGCCTTATAAACGGGCTTGGTAAATATCGGAGCGTTATCATTAGCGTCCAGAACAGTAATATGAATTTGCATTGTTCCTGATAATTGAGGCTCTCCTCCATCCACAGCCGTTAAGATTAAGGAAATATGCTCTTGTTTCTCTCGGTCTAACGGTTTCTGTAAAATCATTTCTACCTTTTTACTGCCATCAACTTGACTATGCAGTTTAAGCATGAAATTGTCACTCGGTTTCAGTGTGTAACTTTGAAGACCGTTCAGTCCTATATCAGGGTCAATTGCTTTCTCTAACATGAATTTAGAACCAATTACCGCAATCTCACTGATCTCAAATGTTCTCTCGTCCTTTTGAAAAACAGGAGTATTGTCATTAACATCTGTGATTTCAAGAGTAATGGGGAAAAATTCCATTGGATTTTCTAAAGTGATCTGAAAATGTAAAGCACAAGGCGTTGTTTGTCCGCAAAGCGCTTCGCGATCTATTTTTTCTTTGATAAGGAGGACTCCCCTTTGTTTATTTAGCTCGATGTATTCTGCACTATCCCCTGTATGAATACGAGCTTTGCGTGATAATAGTCGCCTAGCATCTAAACCTAAATCCTGCGCTATATTACCGACTAAAGAGCCTTTCGCCATTTCCTCAGGAATGGAGTAGCTGATCTGTCCGAGCACTGAACTGAGAGAGAGGACCGAGATGAACAACAGTACTTGCCGTCTCATTGTTTCCTCGCTCTGTGTCATATCTTTCACCAGAACAAACGTAGTATCCTTTTTAGAATGAATATTCCGCCCAATAGGAATACAAATGCATCAGGAACATGAATGTAATCCACACTTGCCAAACAAAAGAACATGCACTTTTCATATCCGTGAATGGTTTTGTCTGTAGCCCTGACGGTGCGGTCTTCGTCTGTCTAACATTTCTATCCAATACACATGGAGGAGGTTCTGCAACAGCTCTATTCTAACTCAAACACGCTGGGCAACAGCGGCCCGCTGAGTTCAGAACATGAAATAACACATATCAAGATGTCCAACAAGTGAAATGTAATAGTCTAAATATTCCATTTAATCTTTCATAAACATATGGTTTGTTCGTGCTTGAGTGCACATGTTGACCACACCACCACCACCACAACCACGAGGATAATTCATTTATAGCTACTTGGAAATGCCATGTCAAAGACTGTCCTATTAAAATTAAATTATTTGTATAAAGGTGAGAAGTGGGAATATGATAACGTGAGTCAAAGAGAGATGGAGTGAGAAGCAAAGCAAGCTGCAGACAGAAGGCTAGTGTCGCTGTCCATGGTGCTGAAACACAATTTCTCAACATAATTAAATAATTATAGCAATACATAAACCCATGCAGTAAACAAAAAATACAACAAGTCAGTAATATGACGTTAGTCATCTCACTATTGGGCAAAGTCTGGGCCCAATTCAAGCGACACACACGCACGGACGCACGCATGCATGCCCGCTGAGTTCAGAATATGAAATGACACATACATGCAATTTATAAAAATTGAATAGGCATCTAATCATTCTAATCTTCCATGAACGTGTATAGTTTGTTAATGCTTGAGTGAACATGTCGACCATTCTAGAATACCACGAGGATACTTAATTTATTAAAGGATACTTGGAAATGCCATTATGTCAAAGTCTGTCCTATTAAAATGAACACATTTGCATAAAGGTTAGAAGTGGGAGTACGATAACGTGAGTCAAAGAGAGGTGGAGTGAGAAGAAAAGCCCCCTTGCATACACTAGCCTAGCTGTCCATGGTGCTGAAACACAAGTTACACTTAACAAAATAATACAATACATAAATAAACCTTAGAAAAAATATACAACACGATGGAATAACGGCACTTCACTTGCATTGTAGGCCTATGTCTTATATGTGATCGCAATATGAATCTATTGTTGTCTAGAGATTCCACACTCACACAACACAAAAGTAAAGATGTACAGTTCAGCATTCTAACCTCTAGAGGAGAGTCTGGTTCATCCAAGATGCTCTTTTCGCTCTGCATTCTCAGCATCGTCTCTGTAGAACTGGGGTCCATTATAAGAATGTTCTGACTACCAGCTCTGCCGAATTTACAGTCACTCTTCCTTGAGTCAGTCGTCCTGCAGACCTCGTAATTGTACACATGAGGGAGAGTTCCTGAACCCAAAGTGTCTGAGTAACGTGGTGGATAATATGGAATCACAGGGAGACTGGAATGATAGAGGTGGGACTGTCTCCATCTGTATATTTTCACTGATATAATAACAACTAAACACGTGATGAAGAGAAAGGAAACTACAGCCAAAGCCAACACTAAGAAAAACGTCAAATTGTCATTGTACTCCTTGTCGTGTGTAAAGTCAGTGAACTCTGAGAAAACTTCAGGGAAGCTGTCAGCCACCGCCACGTTAACATTGACTGTAGCTGAACGAGAGGGCTGTCCGTTGTCCTCCACTATGACAGTTACTCTTTGTTTCACAGCATCTTTATCAGTGACTTGACGGATGGTTCTTATTTCTCCATTCTGTAATCCCACTTCAAACAGCGCCCTGTCTGTGGCTTTCTGTAGTTTATAGGAGAGCCATGCATTCTGGCCAGAGTCCACATCAACAGCCACCACTTTAGTGACCAGATAGCCCACATCTGCTGAACGAGGCACCATTTCAGCCACCAGAGAACCACTACTCTGGACTGGATACAGAACCTGAGGAGCGTTGTCATTCTGGTCCTGGATCAGTATTTTCACAGTCACATTACTACTGAGTGGAGGAGAGCCTCCATCCTGAGCCTTTACACAGAACAGGAACTCCTTGATCTGCTCGTAGTCAAAAGAACGCACCGCATGTATGACTCCACTATCAGCACTAACAGACACATATGAGGAGACTGGCACTCCATTAACAGAGGAGTCTTCCAGTATGTATGAAACACGGGCATTTTGATTCCAGTCAGAGTCTCTGGCTTTCACTGTGAATATAGAGACTCCTGGCGCGTTGTTTTCGACAAAAAAGGCCTCATATGAAGACTTTTCAAAGACAGGCGCGTTGTCATTCACATCAGAGATCTGTAAGGTGAGAGTGACGCTGCTGGAGAGCGAAGGCACTCCCTCATCAGAACACGTCACACTGATGTTATACTCAGAGGCTCTCTCTCTGTCCAAATCACCATCAGTCACTAGGTTATAGAAACTAGATGTCAATTTGATGGCAAATGGGACGTTGTCATTAATATCACAATGTACTTGTCCGTTAGTTTCAGAATCAGGATCACTTACACTCATTATAGCTACCACTGTATTTGAAGGACAGTTCTCTTGTATTGTAGCCGATTTTGAAAACATATTGATGGTCGGGCTGTTGTCATTTATGTCAATTACATCAATACTGACTTTACTAGAATCTGACAGTCCACCTTGATCAGTGGCCTCTATATCAATCTGATAATTTTTAGCATTTTCATAATCAATGGGCCCTTTTAATATAAGCTCGCCCTCGTCAGTAATGTGAAAAAGCATTGCAACGCTATGCATGCTATCACCGATGGCGTAGGTAACCTCTCCATTCGATCCTTTGTCTGCATCAGACGCACTCACTTTTGTAATAAGTGTGCCCTTTAAAGAATTTTCAGTGATGCTTGCCTTATAAACCGGTTTCGTAAAAATCGGAGCGTTATCATTAACGTCCAGAACAGTAACGTGAATTTGCATTGTTCCTGATAATTGAGGCTCTCCTCCATCCACAGCCGTTAAGATTAACGAAATATGCTCTTGTTTCTCTCGGTCTAACGGTTTCTGTAAAATCATTTCTACCTTTTTACTGCCATCAACTTGACTATGCAGTTTAAGCATGAAATTGTCACTCGGCTTGAGTGTATAGCTTTGAAGACCATTTAGTCCTATATCAGAGTCAACTGCTTTCTCTAACATGAATTTAGAACCGATTACAGCATTCTCGCCTATCTCAAATGTTCTCTCGTCCTTTTTAAAAGCAGGAGTATTGTCATTGACATCTGTGATTTCAAGAGTAATTGGGTAAATTTCCATTGGGTTTTCTAAAGTGATCTGAAAATGTAAAGCACAAGGCGTTGTCTGTCTGCAAAGCACTTCTCGATCTATTTTTTCTTTGATAAGGAGGACTCCCCTTTCTTTATTTAGCTCGATGTATTCTGCACTATCTCCTGTATGAATACGAGCTTTGCGTGATAATAGTCGTCTAGCATCTAAACCTAAATCCTGCGCTATTTTACCAACTAAAGAGCCTCTCGCCATTTCCTCAGGAATAGAATAGCTGATCTGTCCGAGAACTGAACAGAGAGAGAGAACCGAGATAAACAACAGTACTTGCCGTCTCATTGTTTCCGTGTCTTGTATCTTTCACCAGAACAAACGTATAGTATCCGTTTTACAATGAATATCTCGCCTGATAAAGATTAAAATGTATCAGGAATATGAATGTAATCCACACGTGTCAAACAAAAGAACATGCACTTCTCATATCCGTGAATGGTTTTCTCTCTAGCCCTGATGGTGCGGTCTTCGTCTGCCTCAATACTTCTGTCCAATATACATGATACATCACTACATGGAGGAGGTTCTGCCACACATCTATTCTAACTAAAACACGCTGGGCAACAGCGGCCCGCTGAGTTCAGAACATGAAATAACACATGTCTAGTTGTCATTCATAAAAATATAAAAGGAATCTAATGTTTCAAAAACGTTTATGGTTTGTTATAGTGCTTGAGTGTACATGTTGATCATACTAGACAACCACGAGGATAGGCCTACTTCATGTATTAAAGGATACTTGGACATGCCATGTCAAAGACTGTGATATTAAAATAAATAATTTGCATAAAGGTGAGAAGTGGGGGTACGATAACGTGAGTCAAAGAGAGATGTCGAGAAGAAAAGCAGCCTGCATACACTTGCGTAGTGTAGCTGTCCATGGTGCTGAAACACGATTTACACTTAACGAAATTATATAATCAATAACCAAACTGTAGAATAAAATACAACAAGATGGGTTCAAATAACGGCGTGGCTTCCCAGTGGATCTCGGACCTCATGTTATGACCAGTTTATGACGTAAGTAACATGAGTCACTAATGTCATTATCGGGCAGTTCCAGCCGAATTCATTCGTATTTAACTTCAACACACACACACACACACACACACACACACACACACACACACACACACACACACACACACACACACACACACACACACACACACACACACACACACACACACACACACACACACACACACAGGCATTTTATGCCTGGTATATGATCACAATATTGAACTATTGTTGTCTATATATTTCACATGCTCACACAAGGAAAGATGTGCAGTTTAACGTTCTAACCTCTAGAGGAGAGTCTGGTTCATCCAGGATGTTCTTTTCAGTCTGTATCCTTTGCATCGTCCCTGTAGAGCTGGGGTCCATGATCAGTATGTTCTGACTACCAGCCCTGCCGAACTTACAGTCACTCTTTCTGGAGTCAGTGGTCCTGCACACCTCGTAATTGTACACATGGGGGAGAGTCCCTGACCCCAAAGTGTCTGAGTAACGTGGTGGATAATATGGAATAACTGGGAGACTGGAATGATAGAGGCGGGACTGTCTCCATCTGTATATTTTCACTGATATAATCACTACTAAACACGTGATGAAGAGGAAGGAAACTACAGCCAAAGCTAACACTAAGAAAAACGTCAGGTTGTCGTTGTACTCCTTGTCGTGTGTAAAGTCAGTGAACTCTGAAAGAACTTCAGGGAAGCTGTCAGCCACCACTGCATTAACAAGGACTGTAGCTGAACGAGAGGGCTGTCCGTTGTCCTCCACTATAACAGTCAGCCTTTGTTTCACAACGTCTTTATCAGTGACTTGACGGATGGTTCTTATTTCTCCATTCTGTAACCCCACTTCAAACAGCGCCCTGTCTGTAGGTTTCTGAAGTTTATAAGAAAGCCAGGCATTCTGTCCAGAGTCCACATCAACAGCCACCACTTTAGTGACCAGATAGCCCACATCTGCTGAACGAGGCACCATTTCAGCCACGAGAGAACCACCACTCTGGACTGGATACAGAACCTGAGGAGCATTGTCATTCTGGTCCTCGATGACTATTTTTACTGTCACGTTACTACTGAGTGGAGGAGAGCCTCCATCTTGCGCTTTGACACGGAACTGGAAATCCTTGAGTTGCTCATAGTCAAAAGAACGCACTGAATGTATGACTCCACTATCAGCACTAACAGACACATATGAGGAGACGGGCACTCCGTTAAAAGAGGAGTCCTCCAGGATGTATGAAACACGAGCATTCTGGTTCCAGTCAGCATCTATAGCTTTCACTGTGAATATAGAGAAGCCTGGCGTGTTGTTTTCTACTATGTAGGCCTCATATGAGGTCTTCTCAAAGACCGGCGTGTTGTCATTTACATCTAAGATCTGTAAGGTCAGAGTGACACTGCTAGAGAGTGAGGGCACTCCCTCATCAGAACACGTCACACTGATATTATATTCAGAAGCTCTCTCTCGGTCCAACTCATCTTCTGTTACTATGCTATAGAAATTACCAGATGTAGATTTGATTGCAAATGGGATGTTTTCATTTATAATACAGTGGACTTGTCCGTTAGTTTCAGAATCAGGATCGTTTACACTCATCATAGCTACGACTGTATTTATAGGAGAGTCCTCTTGTACTGAAACAGATTTTGAAATCATATTGATGGTCGGGCTGTTGTCATTTATATCAATTATATCAATAATAACTTTACTCGAATCTGAGAGTCCACCTTCATCAGTCGCCTCTATATCAATCTCATAATTTTTTGCCTTTTCATAATCAATGGGACCATTTAATTTAAGATCACCCTCGTCAGTAATGTGAAAAAGCATTGATACGCTATGCATGCTATCACCGATGGCGTAGGTAACCTCTCCATTAGATCCTTTGTCTGCATCAGACGCACTCACTTTTGTAATAAGTGTGCCCTTTAAAGAGTTTTCAGTGATGCTTGCCTTATAGACTGGTTTGGTAAATATCGGAGCATTATCATTTACATCCAGAACAGTAATATGAATTTGCATTGTTCCTGATAATTGAGGCTCCCCTCCATCCACAGCCGTTAAGATTAACGAAATATGCTCTTGTTTCTCTCGGTCTAACGGTTTATGTAGAATCATTTCTACCTTTTTACTGCCATCAAATTTATTATGCATTTTAATAATGAAATTGTCACTTGGTTTCAGTGTGTAACTTTGAAGACCATTCAATCCTATATCAGTGTCAACTGCTTTCTCTAACATGAATTTAGAACCAATTACAGCAATCTCACTGATCTCAAACCTTCTCTCGTTTTTTTGAAAAACGGGAGAATTGTCATTAACATCTGTGATTTCAAGAGTAATGGGGAATAATTCCATTGGGTTCTCTAAAGTGATCTGAAAATGTAAAGCACAAGGCGTTGTCTTTCCACATAGCGATTCACGATCTATTTTTTCTTTGATGAGGAGGACTCCCCTTTCTTTATTTAGCTCAATGTATTCTGCACTATCTCCTGTAAAAATACGAGCTTTGCGTGATGATAGTCTCTTAGCATCTAAACCTAAATCCTGCGCTATATTACCAACTAAAGAGCCTTTCGCCATTTCCTCAGGAATGGAGTAACTGATCTGTCCGAGCACTGAACTGAGAGAGAGGACCGAGATAATCAACAGTACTTGCCGTCTCATTGTTGCCTCTGACATTTCTCTTTCGCCAGAAAAAACGTATAGGACTGTTATCCGTTTTACAAATATATAGTATTCCACACGACATGAATTAAAAATGTATCAGGAACATGGATGCAATCCACATGTATGAAACAAAATAAAAAACGCTTGGTGTGATGTGTTCTCTGTACTGCTAATGGTGCGGTCTTCGTCTGTATAATGTTTTGTCCAGTACATCAAGTAAATAGGGGAGGTTCTGCTACAATCTAACTCAAACACCCTGTCCAATAGCGGCCCGTTGAGTTTAGAATAAGAAACTGCATGAGCAAAATATCACCAGCAAGAGGAGGTATATACTTACGAGCATGCACCATACCACGAAAAGCCGTTTTGTCATTAAGGCAAAGGGCTACTATAAATGAAATAAATTGCAAGGTAAGAGATATAGTGGCTGATTATAGCATCACATTTTCACGGACAAAGAAAGCAAGCCACAGTATGGTGCAACTGTCCATGGTGCTGAAGCCACATTTCCAAAACAATTCCAAGAAAAACAAAATCACTCGTGTGATTAAGTGAGGGGTGCTCGCCTCTTACAATATACATCACATTCCGTGCTCAGCCAATCAGCGGAGCACATTCCGTGCTCATATACACACAAAGCTGGGCATAGGAGGGGCTAGCGCCCCTAAAAAGAAACGCACGCACGCACGCACGCACACACACACACACACACACACACACACACACACACACACACACACACACACACACACACACACACACACACACACACACACACACACACACACACACACACACACACACACACACACACACACACACACACACACACACACACACACACACACACACACACACACACACACACGGAAATAGTTTGTGATATGTTCATAAAAAATGTAAAAACACCGGGTTTTCAAATCAACCATGCCAAAACCAAATAGTAAATATTATGTATTGTGTAATATTCAAACCTCCAGTGGAGAGTCTGGTTCATCCAGGATGCTCTTTTCACTCTGTATCCGCTGTAACGTCCCTGTATAATTGGGGTCCATGATCAATATGTTCTGACTACCAGCTCTGCCGAACTTACAGTCACTCTTTCTGGAGTCAGTGGTCCTGCACACCTCGTAATTGTACACATGAGGAAGAGTCCCTGTCCCCAAAGTGTCTGAGTAACGTGGTGGATAATATGGAATCACTGGGAGACTGGAATGATAGAGGCGGGACTGTCTCCATCTGTATATTTTCACTGATATAATGACCACTAGACACGTGATAAACAAACAAGAAACTACAGCCAACGCCAATACTAAAAAAAACGTCAAGTTGTCATTGTACTCCTTGCCGTGTGTAAAGTCAGTGAACTCTGAGAGAACTTCAGGGAAGCTGTCAGCCACCGCAACGTTAACATTGACTGTAGCTGAACGAGAGGGCTGTCCGTTGTCCTCCACTATAACAGTCAGTCTTTGTTTCACAATGTCTTTATCAGTGACTTGACGGATTGTTCTTATTTCTCCATTCTGTAATCCAACTTCAAAAAGCGCCCTGTCTGTAGCTTTCTGCAATTTATAGGAGAGCCAAGCATTCTGTCCAGAGTCCACATCAACAGCCACCACTTTAGTGACCAGATAGCCCACATCAGCTGAACGAGGCACCATTTCAGCCACCAGAGAGCCCCCACTCTGGACTGGGTACAGAACCTGAGGAGCGTTGTCATTCTGATCCTGGATAAGTATTTTCACAGTCACGTTACTACTGAGTGGAGGAGAGCCTCCGTCCTGAGCTTTAACACAGAACTGGAAATCCTTGATTTGCTCGTAATCAAAAGAACGCACTGCATGTATGACTCCACTATCAGCACTAACAGACACAAATGAGGAGACGGGCACCCCGTTAATAGAGGAGTCCTGCAGTATGTAAGAAACACGGGAATTCTGGTTCCAGTCAGAGTCTTCGGCTTTAACTGTGAATACAGAGAGGCCTGGTGTGTTATTTTCTACCAAATAGGCCTCATATGAGGTCTTTTCAAAGACAGGAGCGTTGTCATTTACATCAGAGATCTGTAAGGTGAGAGTGACGCTGCTGGAGAGTGAGGGTAGTCCCTCATCAGAACACGTCACACTGATGTTATACTCAGAGGCTCTCTCTCTGTCCAAATCGCCATCAGTCACTAGGCTATAGAAACTACCAGATGTCGATTTGATTGCAAACGGAATGTTTTCATTAATATCACAATGGACTTGTCCGTTAGTTTCAGAATCAGGATCACTTACACTCATTATAGCTACCACTGTATTTGGAAGAGAGTTTTCTTGTATTGTAGCCGATTTTGAAAACATATTGATGGTCGGGCTGTTGTCATTTATGTCAATTATATCAATAATGACTTTACTAGAATCTGAGAGTCCACCTTGATCAGTCGCCTCTATATCAATCTGATAATGTTTTGCATTTTCATAATCAATGGGACCATTTAATATAAGCTCGCCCTCGTCAGTAATGTGAAAAAGCATTGAAACGCTATGCATGCTATCACCGATGGCGTACGTAACCTCTGCATTCGATCCTTTGTCTGCATCAGACGCACTCACTTTTGTAATAAGTGTGCCCTTAGAAGAAGTTTCAGTGATGCTTGCCTTATATACGGGCTTGGTAAAAATCGGAGCGTTATCATTAGCGTCCAGAACAGTAACATGAATTTGCATTGTTCCTGATAATTGAGGCTCCCCTCCATCCACAGCCGTTAAGATTAACGAAATGTGCTCTTGTTTCTCTCGGTCTAACGGTTTCTGTAAAATCATTTCTACCTTTTTACTGCCATCAAATTGATTATGCAGTTTAAGCATGAAATTGTCACTTGGTTTCAGTGTGTAACTTTGAAGACCGTTCAGTCCTATATCAGAGTCTACGGCTTTCTCTAACATGAATTTAGAACCGATTACCGCAATCTCACTGATCTCAAATGTTCTCTCGTCCTTTTTAAAAGCAGGAGTATTGTCATTAACATCTGTGATTTCAAGAGTAATGGGGAAAAATTCCATTGGGTTCTCTAAAGTGATCTGAAAATGTAAAGCACAAGGCGTTGTCTGTCTGCAAAGCGCTTCGCGATCTATTTTTTCTTTGATAAGGAGGACTCCCCTTTCTTTATTTAGCTCGATGTATTCTGTATTATCTCCTGTATGAATACGAGCTTTGCGTGATAACAGTCGTCTAGCGTCTAAACCTAAATCCTGCGCTATATTACCGACTAAAGAGCCTTTTGCCATTTCCTCAGGAATGGAGTAGCTGATCTGTCCGAGCACTGAACTGAGAGAGAGCACCGAGATAAACAACAATACTTGCCGTCTCATTATTTCCTCTGTCATGTATCTTTTACCAGATCAAACGCAGTGTCCGTTTCACAATTAATTTTCCACCAGATAACGATTAAAATGTATCAGGAAGATGAATGTAATCCACATTGGCGCCAAACAAAAGGAAACACTTTTTATATCCGTGAATGATTTTCTCTGTACTGCGGTCTTCGTTTTGCTCATGCATCAACTACATGGAGGAGATTCTGCCACAGATCTACTCTAACTCAAACACGCTGGGCAACAGCGGCCCGCTGAGTTCAGAATATGAAACAACACATCAAGATGCCGAACAAATTAATAAAATGTAAAGGCTACATAATGCCATCAAATAATCCTCCATAAACGACTGTGGCTTGTTCGCTCGAGTGCACGTTTGGACCATACCACCACCGCAACCACCTACCACGAGGATAATTCATTTATTATAGGCTACTTGGATAATGCCATTTTGTCAAACAAATTAAAATTTGATAATTTGTATCAAGGTGAAATGGAGTATCATAACGTCAAAGACAGATGGAGTGAAAAGCAAAACAAGCTGCAGTATAGGCTAGTGTAGCTGTCCATGGTGCTGAACACAAATATTCTACTTTATTAAATATTAAAGGACCACTTCACCACTTTTCAACCTATCTTCATATAATAGGTCCTCACTAATAATCAATTAATCAAATATTTTAGAAACCGTCCTCCAGTGACATCATCATTAGGCGGATTTTTTTTAAACTCTGCCTAATGCTTCCATATTCGCGTTGCAACTTTTCAGGACTAGAAAGCCTGCAGTTTCTATTAGCTTGTATTCCCCATCGATGATGTCACTGGAGGACGGTTTCTGAACTGCCCACAGCCCTACTATGAGACACAGACTGAGTAGAACTTTTTTTTTCAGGATTATTAGTGAGGACCTATTATATGAACATAGGTTGAAAAGTGGTGAAGTTGTCCTTTAATATAATATCAAAAAGAAACCCAGCAGATAAAATACAACAAGATGGGTTGTAATGTGTCGCTTTATATTCACACTGTCATGCACACACACACACACACACACACACACACACACACACACACACACACACACACACACACACACACACACACACACACACACACACACACACACACACACACACACACACACACACACACACACACACACTCACACACACACACAGCAAAAACGTAAACATGCGCAGAATAACATGCTAACCTCGAGAGGAGAGTCTGGTTCATCCAGGATGCTCTTTTCACTCTGTATCCTTTGGATTGTCCCTGTAGAGCTGGGGTCCATTATCAGTATGTTCTGACTACCAGCTCTGCCGAACTTACAGTCACTCTTTCTGGAGTCAGTCGTCCTGCACACCTCGTAATTGTACACATGGGGGAGAGTCCCTGACCCCAAAGTGTCTGAGTAACGTGGTGGATAATATGGAATAACTGGGAGACTGGAATGATAGAGGCGGGACTGTCTCCATCTGTATATTTTCACTGATATAATCACTACTAAACACGTGATGAAGAGAAAGGAAACTACAGCCAATGCCAAGACTAAGAAAAATGTCAGGTTGTCATTGTACTCCTTGTCGTGTGTAAAGTCAGTGAACTCTGATAGAACTTCAGGGAAGCTGTCAGCCACCGCCACGTTAACATTGACTGTAGCTGAACGAGAGGGCTGTCCGTTGTCCTCCACTATAACAGTCAGTCTTTGTTTCACAACGTCTTTATCAGTGACTTGACGGATTGTTCTTATTTCTCCATTCTGTAATCCAACTTCAAAAAGCGCTCTGTCTGTAGCTTTCTGCAATTTATAGGAGAGCCAAGCATTCTGTCCAGAGTCCACATCAACAGCCACCACTTTAGTGACCAGATAGCCCACATCAGCTGAACGAGGCACCATTTCAGCCACCAGAGAGCCCCCACTCTGGACTGGGTACAGAACCTGAGGAGCGTTGTCATTCTGATCCTGGATCAGTATTTTCACAGTCACGTTACTACTGAGTGGAGGAGAGCCTCCATCCTGAGCTTTAACACAGAACAGGAAATCCTTGATTTGCTCGTAATCAAAAGAACGCACTGCATGTATGACTCCACTATCAGCACTAACAGACACAAATGAGGAGACGGGCACCCCGTTAACAGAGGAGTCCTGCAGTATGTAAGAAACACGGGAATTCTGGTTCCAGTCAGAGTCTTCGGCTTTCACTGTGAATACAGAGAGGCCTGGTGTGTTATTTTCTACCAAATAGGCCTCATATGAGGTCTTTTCAAAGACAGGTGCGTTGTCATTTACATCAGAGATCTGTAAGGTGAGAGTGACGCTGCTGGAGAGCGAGGGTACACCCTCATCTGAACACGTAACACTGATATTATACTCAGAGGCTCTCTCTCTGTCCAAATCACCATCAGTCACTAGGCTATAGAAACTACCAGATGTCGATTTGATTGCAAACGGAATGTTTTCATTAATATCACAATGGACTTGTCCGTTAGTTTCAGAATCAGGATCACTTACACTCATTATAGCTACCACTGTATTTGGATGAGAGTTTTCTTGTATTGCCACTGATTTTGAAAACATATTGATGGTCGGACTGTTGTCATTTATGTCAATAACTTCAATAATTACTTTACTAGAATCTGAAAATCCATCTTGATCAGTCGCCTCTATATCAATCTGATAGTTTTTTGCCTTTTCATAATCAATGGGACCATTTACTATAAGCTCACCCTCGTCAGTAATGTGAAAAAGCATTGAAACGCTATGCATGCTATCGCCGATGGCGTAGGTAACCTCTCCATTAGATCCTTTGTCTGCATCAGACGCACTCACTTTTGTAATAAGCGTTCCCTTTAAAGAATTTTCAGTGATGCTTGCCTTATAGACGGGCTTGGTAAAAATCGGAGCGTTATCATTAGCGTCCAGAACAGTAACATGAATTTGCATTGTCCCTGATAATTGAGGCTCCCCTCCATCCACAGCCGTTAAGATTAATGAAATATGCTCTTGCTTCTCTCGGTCTAACGGTTTCTGTAGAATCATTTCTACCTTTTTACTACCATCAACTTGACTATGCAGTTTAAGCATGAAATTGTCACTCGGCTTGAGTGTATAGCTTTGAAGACCGTTCAGTCCTATATCAGAGTCCACTGCTTTCTCTAACATGAATTTAGAACCGATTACAGCATTCTCGCCTATCTCAAATCGTCTCTCATTATTTTTAAACGCAGGGGTATTGTCATTAACATCTGTGATTTCAAGGGTAATTGGGAAAAATTCCATTGGGTTTTCTAAAGTAATCTGAAAATGTAAAGCGCAAGGCGTTGTCTGTCCACAAAGCGCTTCGCGATCTATTTTTTCTTTGATAAGGAGGACTCCCCTTTCTTTATTTAGCTCGATGTATTCTGCACTATCTCCTGTATGAATACGAGCTTTGCGTGATGATAGTCGTCTAGCATCTAAACCTAAATCCTGTGCTATATTACCGACTAAAGAGCCTTTCGCCATTTCCTCAGGAATGGAGTAGCTGATCTGTCCGATCACTGAACTGAGAGAGAGGACCGAGATGAACAACAGTACTTGCCGTATCATTGTTTCCGTGTCATGTATCTTTCATCAGAACAAACGTATAGTATCCGTTTTACAATGAATATCCCGCCAGATAAAGATTAAAATGTATCAGGAATATGAATGTAATCCACACGTGTCAAACAAAAGAACAACCACTTCTCATATCCGTGAATGGTTTTCTCTCTAGCCCTGATGGTGCGGTCTTCGTCTGCCTCAATACTTCTGTCCAATATACATGATACATCACTACATGGAGGAGGTTCTGCCACACATCTATTCTAACTAAAACACGCTGGGCAACAGCGGCCCGCTGAGTTCAGAACATGAAATAACACATGTCTAGTTGTCATTCAGAAAAATGTAAAAGGAATCTAATGTTTCAAAAACGTTTATGGTTTGTTATAGTGCTTGAGTGTACATGTTGATCATACTAGACAACCACGAGGATAGGCCTACTTCATGTATTAAAGGATACTTGGACATGCCATGTCAAAGACTGTGATTTTAAAATGAAATCATTTGCATAAAGGTGAGAAGTGGGGGTACGATAACGTGAGTCAAAGAGAGATGGAGCGAGAGGAAAAGCAGCCTGCATACGAGAGTACACTAGCCTATAGTGTAGCTGTCCATGGTGCTGAAACACGATTTACACTTAACGAAATGATATAATCAATAACTAAATATACCGTAGAATAAAATACAACAATATGGGTTCAAATAACGGCGTGGCTTCCCAGTGGATCTCGGACCTCGTGTTATGACCAGTTTATGACGTAACATGAGTGACTAATGTCATTATCGGGCAGTTCCAGCCAAATTCATTCGTATTTGACTTCAACACACACACGCACGCACGCACGCACCCACACACCCACACACACACACACACACACACACACACACACACACACACACACACACACACACACACACACACACACACACACACACACACACACACACACACACACACACACACACACACACACACACACATGCCTGGTATGATCACAATATTGAACTATTGTTGTCTAGATATTTCACATGCTCACACAACAAGAAAAGATGTGCAGTTTAACGTTCTAACCTCTAGAGGAGAGTCTGGTTCATCCAGGATGTTCTTTTCAGTCTGTATCCTTTGCATCGTCCCTGTAGAGCTGGGGTCCATGATCAGTATGTTCTGACTACCAGCTCTGCCGAACTTACAGTCACTCTTTCTGGAGTCAGTCGTCCTACACACCTCGTAATTGTACACATGAGGAAGAGTCCCTGTCCCCAAAGTGTCAGAGTAACGTGGTGGATAATATGGAATTACTGGGAGACTGGAATGATAGAGGCGGGACTGTCTCCACCTGTATATTTTCACTGATATAATGACCACCAGACACGTAATAAACAAACAAGAAACTACAGCCAAAGCCAAGACTAAGAAAAACGTCAAGTTGTCATTGTACTCCTTGTCGTGTGTAAAGTCAGTGAACTCTGAGAGAACTTCAGGGAAGCTGTCAGCGACCGCCACGTTAACATTGACTGTAGCTGAACGAGAGGGCTGTCCGTTGTCCTCCACTATAACAGTCAGTTTTTGTTTCACAACATCTTTATCAGTGACTTGACGGATTGTTCTTATTTCCCCATTCTGTAATCCAACTTCAAAAAGCGCCCTGTCTGTAGCTTTCTGCAATTTATAAGAGAGCCAAGCATTCTGTCCAGAGTCCACATCAACAGCCACCACTTTAGTGACCAGATAGCCCACATCAGCTGAACGAGGCACCATTTCAGCCACCAGAGAGCCCCCACTCTGGACTGGGTACAGCACCTGAGGAGCGTTGTCATTCTGATCCTGGATAAGTATTTTCACAGTCACGTTACTACTGAGTGGAGGAGAGCCTCCGTCCTGAGCTTTAACAGAGAACTGGAAATCCTTGATTTGCTCGTAATCAAAAGAACGCACTGCATGTATGACTCCACTATCAGCACTAACAGACACAAATGAGGAGACGGGCACCCCGTTAACAGAGGAGTCCTGCAGTATGTAAGAAACACGGGAATTCTGGTTCCAGTCAGAGTCTTCGGCTTTCACTGTGAATACAGAGAGGCCTGGTGTGTTATTTTCTACCAAATAGGCCTCATATGAGGTCTTTTCAAAGACAGGTGCGTTGTCATTTACATCAGAGATCTGTAAGGTCAGAGTGACGCTGCTGGAGAGCGAGGGCACACCCTCATCAGAACACGTCACACTGATGTTATACTCAGAGGCTCTCTCTCTGTCCAAATCACCATCAGTCACTAGACTATAGAAACTACCAGATGTCGATTTGATTGCAAAAGGAATGTTTTCATTAATATCACAATGGACTTGTCCGTTAGTTTCAGAATCAGGATCACTTACACTCATTATAGCTACCACTGTATTTGGAGGAGAGTTTTCTTGTATTGCCACTGATTTTGAAAACATATTGATGGTCGGGCTGTTGTCATTTATGTCAATTACTTCAATCATTACTTTACTCGAATCTGAAAATCCATCTTGGTCAGTCGCCTCTATATCAATCTGATAATTTTTTGCCTTTTCATAATCAATGGGACCATTTAATATAAGCTCACCCTCGTCAGTAATGTGAAAAAGCATTGAAACGCTATGCATGCTATCGCCGATGGCGTAGGTAACCTCCCCATTAGACCCTTTGTCTGCATCAGACGCGCTTACTTTTGTAATAAGCGTTCCCTTTAAAGAATTTTCAGTGATGCTTGCCTTATAGACTGGTTTGGTAAAAATCGGAGCGTTATCATTATTGTCCAGAACAGTAACATGGATTTGCATTGTTCCTGATAATTGAGGCTCCCCTCCATCCACAGCCGTTAATATTAACGAAATATGCTCTTGCTTCTCTCGGTCTAACGGTTTCTGTAGAATCATTTCTACCTTTTTACTACCATCAACTTGACTATGCAGTTTAAGCATGAAATTGTCACTCGGCTTGAGTGTATAGCTTTGAAGACCGTTCAGTCCTATATCAGAGTCCACTGCTTTCTCTAACATGAATTTAGAACCGATTACAGCATTCTCGCCTATCTCAAATCGTCTCTCATTCTTATTAAACGCAGGAGTATTGTCATTAACATCTGTGATTTCAAGAGTAATGGGAAACAATTCCATTGGGTTCTCTAAAGTAATCTGAAAATGTAAAGCGCAAGGCGTTGTCTGTCCACAAAGCGCTTCGCGATCTATTTTTTCTTTGATAAGGAGGACTCCCCTTTCTTTATTTAGCTCGATGTATTCTGCACTATCCCCTGTATGAATACGAGCTTTGCGTGATAATAGTCGCCTAGCATCTAAACCTAAATCCTGCGCTATATTACCGACTAAAGAGCCTTTCGCCATTTCCTCAGGAATGGAGTAGCTGATCTGTCCGAGCACTGAACTGAGAGAGAGGACCGAGATGAACAACAGTACTTGCCGTCTCATTGTTTCCGTGTCATACATCTTTCATCAGAACAAACGTATAGTATCCGTTGTACAATGAATATCCCGCCAGATAAAGATTAAAATGTATCAGGAATATGAATGTAATCCACACGTGTCAAACAAAAGAACATGCACTTCTCATATCCGTGAATGGTTTTCTCTACCCCTGATGGTGCGGTCTTCGTCTGTTTCAACACTTCTGTCCAATACATGATACATCACTACATGGAGGAGGTTCTGCCACAGATCTATTCTAACTAAAACACGCTGGGCAACAGCGGCCCGCTGAGTTCAGAATATGAAATAACACAATTGTGATTTATAAAATGTAGCATAGTCTACATGTAATGTTTCATAAACGTTTATGGTTTGTTAGTGACTGATTGTGCATTTTGATTATGCACAGCACCACAACCACGAGATTACTAAAGGACCACTTCACCACTTTTTAAAATGTCTTTATATAATTGGTCCTCACTAATGGTCATGATAAAATGCCACCCTTTTTTTCTACTCGGTCTGTCTCCTGAGAGGGCTGTGGGCAGTTCAGAAACCCGTGCACCATGTTGTTCTATTCCTGAAAAGTTGCAATGCGATAATGGAAGCCATCATTCTCACGATAATAAAAATCGTTTGTTTAAAAAAAACATCTGCCTAACGATGTCACTGGTGGACGGGTTTCTGAACTGCCCACAGCCCTCTCAGGAGACACAGACAGAGTAGAAAAAAGGGTGGCATTTTATCATGAACATTAGTGAGGACCAATTATATGAAGATAGGTTGAAAAGTGGTCCTTTAATTTATGAAAGGATACTTGGAATGCAATTATGTCAAATAATGCATGTGCAATAATAGGCATGAAGGTGAGAATTGGGAGTATGATAACGTGAGTCAAAGAGAAGTGGAGTGAGAAGAAAAGCACCCCTGCATACACTATAGCCTGTTAGCTGTCCATGGTGCTGAAACGCAATTTCCACTTAACGACATAATACAATTAAACAAATAATATAGACATTAGGAAAAAAGTACAACAAGATGGGTTCTAATAAAGGTGTGGCTTCCCAGTGGATCTCGGACATAATATGACATGACGTTAGTAATATGACGTCACTCATTTCATTCAAAGATCCAGCCAAATTCATTCAAGTATGTCTGTCTCTCTGGCACGCACACGCACACGCACACACACACACACACACACACACACACACACACACACACACACACACACACACACACACACACACACACACACACACACACACACACACACACACACACACACACACACACACAATAAGACCGGCATTTTATGCCTGGTATATGATCACAATATTGAACTATTATTGTCTAGATATTTCACATGCTCACACAACAATTAAGGAAAGATGTGCAGTTTAACGTTCTAACCTCTAGAGGAGAGTCTGGTTCATCCAGGATGTTTTTTTCAGTCTGTATTCGCTGCATCGTCCCTGTAGAACTGGGGTCCATGATCAATATGTTCTGACTACCAGCTCTGCCGAACTTACAGTCACTCCTTCTGGAATCAGTCGTCCTGCACACCTCGTAATTGTACACATGAGGGAGAGTCCCTGACCCCAAAGTGTCTGAGTAACGTGGTGGATAATATGGAATCACTGGGAGACTGGAATGATAGAGGCGGGACTGTCTCCATCTGTATATTTTCACTGATATAATAACAACTAAACACGTGATGAAGAGAAAGGAAACTACAGCCAACGCCAATACTAAAAAAAACGTCAGGTTGTCATTGTACTCCTTATCGTGTGAAAAGTCAGTGAACTCTGACAGAACTTCAGGGAAGCTGTCAGCCACCGCCACGTTAACATTTACTGTAGCCGAACGAGAGGGCTGTCCGTTGTCCTCCACTATAACAGTTAGTCTTTGTTTCACAACATCTTTATCAGTGACTTGACGGATGGTTCTTATTTCTCCATTCTGTAATCCCACTTCAAACAGCGCCCTGTCTGTGGCTTTCTGTAGTTTATAGGAGAGCCAGGCATTCTGTCCAGAGTCCACATCAACAGCCACCACTTTAGTGACCAAATAGCCCACATCTGCTGAACGAGGCACCATTTCAGCCACCAGAGAACCACCACTCTGGACAGGATACAGAACCTGAGGAGCGTTGTCATTCTGATCCTGGATAAGTATTTTCACAGTCACATTATTACTGAGTGGAGGAGAGCCTCCATCCTGAGCTTTTACAAGGAACTGAAAATCTTTTATCTGCTCGTAGTCAAAAGAGCGCACTGCATGTATGACTCCACTATCAGCACTAACAGACACATATGAGGAAACTGGCACTCCGTTGACGGATAAATCCTCCAGTATGTAAGAAACATGGGCATTCTGGTTCCAGTCATTATCTCTAGCTTTCATTGTGAATATAGAGAAGCCTGGCGTGTTGTTTTCTACAATGTAGGCCTCATATGAGGTCTTCTCAAAGACAGGCGCGTTGTCATTCACATCTAAGATCTGTAAGGTTAGAGTGACACTGCTGAAGAGTGAGGGCCCTCCCTCATCAGAACACGTCACAGTGATATTATATTCAGAAGCTCTCTCCCGGTCCAACTCATCTTCTGTTACTATGCTATAGAAATGTCCAGATGTAGATTTGATTGCAAATGGGATGTTTTCACTTATAATACAGTGGACTTGTCCGTTAGTTTCAGAATCAGGATCGTTTATACTCATCACAGCTACGACTGTATTTATAGGAGAGTCCTCTCGTACTGAAACAGATTTTGTAATCATATTGATGGTCGGGCTGTTGTCATTAATGTCAATTATATCAATAATTACTTTACTAGAATCGGAGAGGCCACCTTGATCAGTGGCCTCTATATCAATCTGATAATGTTTAGCCTTTTCATAATCAATAGGACCATTTAATATAAGCTCACCCTCGTCAGTAATGTGAAAAAGCATTGAAACGCTATGCATGCTATCACCGATGGCGTAGGTAACCTCTCCATTAGATCCTTTGTCTGCATCAGACGCACTCACCTTTGTAATAAGTGTGCCCTTTAAAGAATTTTCAGTGATGCTTGCCTTATAAACGGGTTTGGTAAAAATCGGAGCGTTATCATTAGCGTCTAGAACAGTTACATGAATTTGCATTGTTCCTGATAACTGAGGCTCTCCTCCATCCACAGCCGTTAAGATTAACGAAATATGCTCTTGCTTCTCTCGGTCTAACGGTTTCTGTAAAATCATTTCTACCTTTTTACTGCCATCAAATTGATTATGCAGTTTAAGAATAAAATTGTCACTCGGCTTGAGAGTATAGCTTTGAAGACCATTTAGTCCTATATCAGAGTCAACTGCTTTCTCTAACATGAATTTAGAACCAATTACAGCAATCTCACTGATCTCAAATGTTCTCTTGTCATTTTTAAACGCAGGCGTATTGTCATTGACATCTGTGATTTCAAGAGTAATGGGGAATAATTCTATTGGGTTCTCTAAAGTGATTTGAAAATGTAAAGCACAAGGCGTTGTCTGTCCGCAGAGCGATTCACGATCTATTTTTTCTTTAATGAGGATGACTCCCCTTTGTTTATTTAGCTCGATGTATTCTGCACTATCTCCTGTAAAAATACGAGCTTTGCGTGATGATAGTCTTTTAGCATCTAAACCTAAATCCTGCGCTATATTACCGACTAAAGAGCCTTTCGCCATTTCCTCAGGAATGGAGTAACTGATCTGTCCGAGCACTGAACTGAGAGAGAGCACCGAGATAAACAACAGTACTTGCCGTCTCATTGTTTCCTCCGAGATTTCCCTTTCGTCAGATCAAACCTATTATCCGTTTTACAAAGAATATTCCGATATGAATTAAAAATGTATCAGATACATGGATGCAGTCCACACGTGCCAAACAAACAAAAAATAGAAAATGCTTGGTATATGTAGGCCTATGTGTTCTCTGTACTGCTAATGGTGCGGTCTTCGTCTGTATAATGTTTTATCCAGTACATCTACTAAATAGGGGAGGTTCTGCCACAATCTTACTCAAGCACCCTGTCCAATAGCGGCCCGTTGAGTTCAGAATGAAAACTGCATGAGCAAATTACATCACATCACCAGGAAGGGAAATTATATAAACGTAGTAAGTGTATCAACAAGCCTTACTAGCATGCACCATACCACGAAAACCACACGGATAATTAACTTGATATAAATGCAAATGCCGTTTTGTCATTAAGCCAAAGATTGCGCTACTATACAAATTAAATAACTTGCAATGTGGTAAGAGATATAGTGGGTGTGTTTAGCACAACACTATCACAGAGGGAAAATCAAAGCTGCAAGCCGCAGTTACTGGCACTGCGGCTTGCTGTGTATGGTGTAGCTGTCCATGGTGCTGAAACTACATTTCCATTCAATAAAAAAAAGAAAATCCAAGAAAAAGAAAGAAAAGGGGGAAAACAAGAAAAAAGACATGAGTTTGTTATATGTTCATAATTCAAAAATGAATAACCTCAGGGGTTGAGTCGTGCACGCACATATGACAAAAAAGTTAAAATGCATATTGTAACATTCTAACCTCTAGAGGAGAGTCTGGTTCATCCAGGAAGCTCTTTTCACTCTGTATCCTCTGCATCGTCCCTGTAGAACTGGGGTCCATGATCAATATGTTCTGACTACCAGCTCTGCCGAACTTACAGTCACTCTTTCTGGAGTCAGTCGTCCTGCACACCTCGTAATTGTACACATGAGGTAGAGTCCCTGAGCCCAATGTGTCTGAGTAACGTGGTGGATAATATGGAATCACTGGGAGACTGGAATGATAGAGGCGGGACTGCCTCCACCTGTATATTTTCAATGATATAATGACCACTAGACACGTGATAAACAAAAAAGAAACTACAGCCAAAGCCAAGACTAAGAAAAACGTCAGGTTGTCATTGTACTCCTTGTCGTGTGTAAAGTCAGTGAACTCTGAGAGAACGTCAGGGAAGCTGTCAGCCACCGCCACGTTAACATTGACTGTAGCTGAATTAGAGGGTTGTCCGTTGTCCTCCACTATAACAGTCAGCCTTTGTTTCACAACATCTTTATCAGTCACTTGACGGATTGTTCTTATTTCTCCATTCTGTAATCCTACTTCAAACAGCGCCCTGTCTGTAGCCTTCTGCAGTTTATAGGAGAGCCAGGCATTCTGTCCAGAGTCCACATCAACAGCCACCACTTTAGTGACCAGATAGCCCACATCTGCTGAACGAGGCACCATTTCAGCCACTAGAGAGCCGCCCGTCTGCACTGGGTAAAGGACCTGAGGAGCGTTGTCATTCTGGTCCTCGATGAGCATTTTTACTGTCACATTACTACTGAGTGGAGGAGAGCCTCCATCTTGCGCTTTGACACGGAACTGGAAATCCTTGATTTGCTCATAGTCAAAAGAGCGCACTGCATGTATGACTCCACTATCAGCACTAACAGACACATATGAGGAGACTGGCACTCCATTGACGGAGGAGTCATCCAGTATGTATGAAACACGGGCATTCTGTTTCCAATCAGCATCCCTAGCTTTCACTGTGAATATAGAGAAGCCTGGCGTGTTGTTTTCTACAATGTAGGCCTCATATGAGGTCTTCTCAAAGACAGGCACGTTGTCATTTACATCTAAGATCTGTAATGTCAGAGTGGCATTGCTCGAGAGTGACGGCACTCCCTCATCAGAACACGTCACACTGATATTATACTCAGAAGCTCTCTCTCTGTCCAATTCATCTTCTGTTGTAATGCTATAGAAATGTCCAGATGTAGATTTGATTGCAAATGGGATGTTTTCACTTATAATGCAGTTGACTTGTCCGTTAGTTTCAGAATCAGGATCGTTTACACTCATCATAGCTACGACTGTATTTGGAGGAGAGTCCTCTCGTACTGAAACAGATTTTGTAATCATATTGATGGTCGGGCTGTTGTCATTTACGTCAATTATATCAATAATTACTTTACTCGAATCTGAGAATCCACCTTGATCAGTGGCCTCTATATCAATCTGATAATGTTTAGCCTTTTCATAATCAATGGGACCATTTAATATAAGCTCACCCTCGTCAGTAATGTGAAAAAGATTTGAAACGCTATGCATGCTATCACCGATGGCGTAGGTAACCTCTCCATTCAAGCCTTTGTCTGCATCAGACGCACTCACTTTTGTAATAAGTGTGCCCTTTAAAGCATTTTCAGTGATGCTTGCCTTATAGACTGGTTTGGTAAAAATCGGAGCGTTATCATTTACATCTAGAACAGTATAACATGAATTTGCATTGTTCCTGATAATTGAGGCTCTCCTCCATCCACAGCCGTTAAGATTAACGAAATATGCTCTTGTTTCTCTCGGTCTAACGGTTTCTGTAAAATCATTTCTACCTTTTTACTGCCATCAAATTGATTATGCAGTTTAAGTATAAAATTGTCACTCGGCTTGAGTGTATAGCTTTGAAGACCATTCAGTCCTATATCAAGATCAACTGCTTTCTCCAACATGAATTTAGAACCGATTATCGCATTCTCACTGATCTCAAATGTTCTCTCGTCATTTTTAAAAGTGGGCGTATTGTCATTAATATCTGTGATTTCAAGAGTAATAGGAAATAATTCCATTGGGTTTTCTAAAGTGATCTGAAAATGTAAAGCACAAGGCGTCGTCTGTCCGCAGAGCGATTCACGATCTATTTTTTCTTTAATGAGGATGACTCCTCTTTGTTTATTTAACTCGATGTATTCTGCACTATCTCCTGTAAAAATACGAGCTTTGCGTGATAATAGTCGCCTAGCGTCTAAACCTAAATCCTGCGCTATATTACCGACTAAAGAGCCTTTCGCCATTTCCTCAGGAATGGAGTAGCTGATCTGTCCGAGCACTGAACTGAGATAGAGGACCGAGATAAACAACAGTACTTGCCGTGTCATTGTCTCCTCCGACATTTCACTTTCGTCAGAACAGACGTATTATCCGTTTCACAAATAATATTCCACCCAAAATTAATTAAAAATGTATCAGGATCATGGATGTAATCCACACGTGCCAAACAAACGGGAAAAAAACGCTTGGTATATATGTTCTCTATAGCTTACTGGCTTCTAACGGTGCGGTCTTCGTCTATATAATGTTTTGTCCATACATCAAATAAATATGGGAGGTTCTGCCACATTCTAACTCAAACACCCTATCCAATAGCGGCCCGTTGAGTTCAGAGAAAGAAACTGCATGAACAAAACACATCACCAGGAAGGGAAAATGCATTACATGAACCATAATCATGAAAACCACAGGGATAATTAACTTGCTATAAATGCCAAATGCCGTTTTTTCATTAAACCAAAGACTGCGCTCCTACAATTGATATAAATTGCAAGGTAGTAAGAGAGACTCTTTAGACTAGAGTGACTGATTATAGAACCACAAAACGGACAAAGCCAAAAGCAAAGCAAACCGCAGCATAGTGTAGCTATCCATGGTGCTGAAACAGCATTTAAGAAAAAATAAAGGAAAAAGACAGTGCTTGTGATATGCTCCTCTACTCCCACAGATCAATCGTGCCCATATAACAAAAAAATATTATTGTAACATTCAAACCTCTAGTGGAGAGTCTGGTTCATCTAGGATGTTCTTTTCATGCTGTATTCTCTGCATTGTCCCTGTAGAGCTGGGGTCCATGATCAGAATGTTCTGACTATCAGCTCTGCCGAACTTATAGTCACTCTTTCTGGAGTCAGTTGTCCTGCACACCTCGTAATTGTACACATGAGGGAGAGTCCCTGTTCCCAAAGTGTCTGAGTAACGTGGTGGATAATATGGAATCACTGGGAGACTGGAATGATAGAGGCGGGACTGTCTCCATCTGTATATTTTCACTGATATAATAACCACTAAACACGTCATGAAGAGAAAGGAAACTACAGCCAAAGCCAACACTAAGAAAAATGTCAGGTTGTCATTGTACTCCTTGTCGTGTGTAAAGTCAGTGAATTCTGACAAAATTTCGGGGAAGCTGTCAGCCACCGCCACGTTCACATTGACTGTAGCTGAACGAGAGGGCTGTCCGTTGTCCTCCACTATAACAGTTAGCCTTTGTTTCACAACATCTTTATCAGTAACTTGACGGATGGTTCTTATTTCTCCATTTTGTAATCCCACTTCAAACAACGCCCTGTCTGTGGTTTTCTGCAATTTATATGACAGCCAGGCATTCTGTCCAGAGTCCACATCAACGGCCACCACTTTAGTGACCAGATAGCCCACATCTGCTGAACGTGGCATAATTTCGGCCATTAGAGAGACACCACTCTGGACTGGATACAGAACCTGAGGAGCGTTGTCATTCTGGTCCTGGATCAGTATTTTCACAGTCACATTACTACTGAGTGGAGGAGAGCCTCCATCCTGAGCTTTGACACAAAAATAGAAATCCTTGATCTGCTCGTAGTCAAATGAGCGCACTGCATGTATGACTCCACTATCAGCACTAACAGACACGTATGAGGAGACTGGCGCCACTCCGTTAACAGAGGAGTCCTCCAGGATGTAAGAGACACGGGCATTCTGGTTCCAGTCAGCGTCTATTGCTTTTACTGTAAATATAGAGACGCCTGGTGTGTTGTTTTCTATAATGTAGGCCTTATATGAGGTCTTTTCGAATACAGGTGCATTGTCATTCACGTCTGAGATCTGCAAGGCGAGAGTTACCGTCGTGGACAACGAGGGAACTCCCCCATCAGAACACGTGACACTGATATTATAAACCGCTGCTCTCTCTCGATCTAAATCACTATCCGTCAATACGGTGAAGAAATTATTTGACGACGCCTTTATAGTAAAAGGAATATCTTCATTTAAACCGCATTGCACTTTGCCATTTTCATTTGAATCTGGATCTTGGATATTCATCATAGTAACAACCGTTCCTGGTTTCACGTCCTCAGATATAGTGTTTGAACTAGACATAATGTTAATGGAAGGCTTGTTGTCGTTTGCATCAAGCACTTCTATGATAATCTTGCAGGATTCTGAGAGGCCTCCTTGGTCACTAGCTTTAACGATGATTTCGTAACTTCTCCTTTTCTCATAGTCGACACTCCCTTGCAAAGTCAACACGCCGTTTTCTCTATTAATATCGAAAGCACTTGCCAATCCTGACTTTGGAATGGAGTATGTTACTCTCCCATTCGCGCCTTGGTCAGCATCAGATGCACTTACTGTAGTCAAAACAGTTCCTAAAGGTGCGTTCTCCATCACATTCGCCTTATACAGCGGTTGTGCACAGATAGGCGCATTGTCATTCGCGTCTAATACAGTAACAAGAATCTGCATTGTCCCAGACAGCTGTGGTACCCCGCCATCTACAGCGATTAAAATAAGTGAAATATGTTCTTTTTTTTCTCTGTCTAATGATTTAGTTAATACGATTTCGATGTTTTTACTGCTTTCCCCTCGGCCAGGGATTTTCAGAGAAAAGTTATCAGTGGGCTTGAGGTTATAATTATGAATGCTATTGACACCAACATCATCGTCCACTGCTCTCTCTATGACAAATCGTGCTCCAATAATGGCGGATTCGCTGATTTCGTATTGTATTTCGCCCCTCTCGAATGTTGGAGGGTTATCATTTATGTCGGTAATTTCGATAGTAACGGTGTAAAATTCCATTGGATTTTCCAGAATCATTTGAAAATGTAATGCGCAGGGCGTCGTCTCACCGCACAAAGCCTCTCTGTCTATTCTCTCCTTTATCAGGAGGACTCCTCTGTCTTTATTCAGCTCGACGTATTCTGCGCTGTCTCCTGTATAGATACGGGCTTTCCCCGACTTTAATCTTTTCACATCCAAACCTAAATCCTGTGCTATATTGCCGACTAGAGAGCCGGTTGCCATTTCCTCAGGAATAGAGTAACTGACCTGCCCGAGCACTGAACTGAGAGAAAGCATAAAGATAAACTGCAGTAGGCCTACTTGCCGTTCCATTGTTCCGTGTGGCTATCTGCGCTGCTGTGCAAGAGGCAAATTTCCTTCCAGAAACAAAAATATTCCCTTATCCGCCTGATGAATTGCAATCATAATCCGGAATTCCAGAGCAAATTAAGTCCCTTTAGTGTCCCTTGCGTGTAGCGTTCTGTTTCACCAAGACTACTGTCTTTGTATATAGCTCTATATCTCTCTTCAATAGGCCGAGTTAAGGGGAGGCACCAATGCAAATGATAGCCTAATACACAAGACAGAAACCCATTGACCAACAGCGGCCCTGTCTGTTCTACAACTTGAACTACAGAACACTGACTAGAGCATGCCGTTGCGCTGTCCATGGTGCTGGAATAGGCACATGTAATTGTTGCACATTCAATTGCTATATGAAACGGTTAAAATGTTACACGAGGCTAGGCATAATTATTATAGGCTACATGCACGCACGTTCCCCCCCCCCCTTTGATATTATTATCCCGTTTAAAATCCTATGATAACTTGTTTTGAGGGATCATCATAATATATCACATCCAACACAATTCATATAGGCACCATGGCTAAAAGCTGCACAGTTGTGCACAAAAGCTCTAACTTCAAGTTATACGCCTTGTAATATATGTACCATATATATATATATATATATATATATATATATATATATATATATAACTGATATAGTTCTCAAACTATCAATCAGTTTGAGAATAATAGCGAAAATGAAAGTGTCCATAAAGTGAGATTCAACAATGTGTATTAGGCACTAACCTCTAATGGAGAGTCTGGTTCATCCAGGATGCTTTTTTCACTCTGTATCCGTTGCATGGTCCCTGAACTGGGGTCAATTATCATTATGTTCTGACTACCAGTTCTGTCAAACTTACAGTCACTCTTTCTGGAGTCAGTCGTCCTGCACACCTCGTAATTGTACACATGAGGGAGAGTGCCTGTCCCCAACGTGTCTGAATAACGTGGTGGATAATATGGAATCACTGGGAGACTGGAATGATAGAGGCGGGACTGTCTCCATCTGTATATTTTCACTGATATAATAACAACTAGACACGTGATAAACAAAAAAGAAACTACCGCCAACGCCAAGACTAAGTAAACCGTCAGATTGTCATTGTACTCTTTGTCATGTGTAAAGTCAGTGAACTCTGAGAGAACTTCAGGGAAGCTGTCAGCCACCGCCACGTTAACATTGACTGTAGCTGAACGAGAGGGCTGTCCGTTGTCCTCCACCACAACAGTCAGTCTTTGTTTCACAACATCTTTATCAGTGACTTGACGGATGGTTCTTATTTCTCCATTCTGTAATCCCACTTCAAACAGCGCCCTGTCTGTGGTTTTCTGCAATTTGTATGAGAGCCAGGCATTCTGTCCAGAGTCCACATCAACAGCCACCACTTTAGTGACAAGATAGCCCACATCTGCTGAACGAGGCACCATTTCAGCCACCAGAGAGCTACCACTTTGGACTGGGTAAAGGACCTGAGGGGCGTTGTCATTCTGGTCCTGGATCAGTATTTTCACAGTCACATTACTACTGAGTGGAGGAGAGCCTCCATCCTGAGCTTTAACACAGAACTGAAAATCTTTGATTTGCTCGTAATCAAAAGAACGCACTGCATGTATGACTCCACTATCGGCACTCACAGACACATATGAGGAGACAGGCACTCCATTAACAGAGGAGTCCTCCAGCATGTAAGAAACGCGGGCATTCTGGTTCCAGTCAGCGTCTATTGCTTTTACTGTGAATATAGAGAGTCCTGGTGTGTTATTTTCTACCATGTATGCATCATATGATGTTTTCTCGAAAGCTGGGGCGTTGTCATTTACGTCAGATATATGTAAAGTGAGCGTGACACTAGTGGAGAGCGAGGACACGCCCCCATCAATACACGTCACACTGATATTATAATGTGAAGCGATCTCTCTGTCCAAAGCCGTCTCTGTAACTAAACTATAAAATCCATTTAACGTTGACTCAATTTTAAACGGAATATCGTCATTTATACCACACGTCACTTGTCCATTTTGCCCTGAATCTCTGTCATTTACACTTAACATAGCTATTACGGTATTTGGAGGGGAGTCTTCAGGTACGTTATCAGATTTGGAGAGTACATTTACATTTGGACTGTTATCATTTATGTCAATCACATCAACAATTATCTTACCAGAATCAGACAGTCCTCCATTGTCAATAGCTTCTATATCTACCTGATAATGCTTTGCCTTTTCAAAATCTATGTCACCAACCAAGATGACCTCCCCACTTTTTCTATCGATCTGAAACAGTTCAGATAAACGATGATTGCTTTTGGTAATTATATACGATAATTCTCCGTTTTGGCCTTTGTCTTTGTCTGATGCACTAACCGTAGCAACTCGAGTTCCCTTCGGTGAATTTTCGGTTACTGCTGCCTTGTAGACAGGTTTTGTGAAAACTGGAGCATTATCATTTGCATCTAAAACAGTTACATATATCTGCATTGTCCCCGACATCTGCGGCTCCCCTCCATCCAGAGCAGTCAATAACAATGATATCTGCTCCTGGCTTTCTCGATCTAGAGATTTCTGTAATATGATTTCTACTTTTTTACTTCCATCTGCCTGGTTCTCTAATTTCAATACGAAGTTTTCTGTTGGTTTAAGTGAATAGCTTTGAAGACCATTCAAACCAATATCGGGGTCGACCGCTTTCTCTAACACAAATTTTGAACCAATGACAGCGGATTCACTGATTTCGAAGCGCTTCTCATTTGAGGCAAAGCTGGGAGAATTGTCATTTATGTCCGTGATTTCTACTGTTATGCGGAACATTTCCATTGGACTTTCCAAAATAATCTGGAAATGTAAAGCACAAGGCGTTGTTTCGCCGCACAACGTCTCTCTGTCTATTCTCTCTTTGATGAGGAGGACTCCCCTGTCTTTATTCAGCTCGATATATTCTCCACTGTCTCCCGAATGTATACGAGTTTTGCCAGATTTGAGCCTTTTCACATCTATGCCTAAATCCTGAGCGATGTTGCCAACTAAAGACCCCTTTTCCAATTCCTCAGGAATGGAGTAGCTGACCTGCCCGAGCACTGAATCAAGAATAAAAGCCGAGGCAAGTAACAGTACTTGCCATCTCATTGTTCTGTCTGATATTTGCTCCTGCGCCATTTTAAGAAAATTGTAATCCACAAGAAGAACAAGAATGATCCCCAAAATGAAATATGTTTTAAGCAAAGGTATTATTCCACAGCGTTGGAAGATTACTCATCAATCGCCATTGTCTCCGTTTGCTCTGTCACACGGATTCTGCGTCCACTCTTTTTTCATTCCCCTTGCATTATATCGAAATGTTGGAAGGAGGCACTGTTGTAAATCTGTTCGAAATCTCATACACACTGGTCAATAGCGGCCCTCACTGCTCAATACATAGAACTACACGAAGCAGTGGAATAATGAAATCATATATGGCTTGCACCAAAGCTTGAATGCAATATGCGATTCTGTGTTGTCTTGTGTAGCACTTTTCATGGAACATTAACACTTGTAATTAAATTGAAAATTAAATAAATACACATTCACTGCAGCTTCCCCTTGTATTGCATATTCAGGCACGACAAATCACACTCGTGTGAAGTGAGGGGCGCTCTTATCATCATACATCAACACATTCCGCATGCACAGCCAATCAAATCATCACATTCCGTGGCGCACACAACCCCCCCCCCCCCCCAACACAATCTACAATTGTCATTCTCTCGTTCAGACTGATTGTTGCACAGCCAACCTCCGTTTGAGTGCAGTAAGATCTTTCACCATCAACTACAGTATGCAGTTTCTACTCTTCACCACACCGAAGTCCACCCCTTAGGTCCCCCCCCACATTATTATTAAAGTCGTAATAATAACACACACACACACACACACACACACACACACACACACACACACACACACACACACACACACACACACACACACACACACACACACACACACACACACACACACACACACACACACACACACACACACACACAGTGTTGATACTAGATCTGTGTGTAGCTCCAGGTAACTATCCTTGCACACAGCTCTGTCCATGGTGCTGAAACAATCTTACACAGCGGAAACACATTTTATTCCTTAAATTGTTTTGTACCGATGAACTTAATGTTTTAACCAAACATGTTAGAATAGGTAAATCTACATTTGCATTGTTAAAACATTCGAACCTCAATTGGAGAGTCTGGTTCATCCAGGATGTTCCTTTCACCTTGTATCCGTTGCATCGTCCCTGTAGAACTGGGGTCCATTATCAGTATGTTCTGACTACCAGCTCTGCCGAATTTACAGTCACTCTTCCTGGAGTCAGTGGTCCTGCACACCTCGTAATTGTACACATGAGGGAGAGTCCCTGACCCCAAAGTGTCTGAGTAACGTGGTGGATAATATGGAATGACTGGGAGACTTGAATGATAGAGGCGGGACTGTCTCCATCTGTATATTTTCACTGATATAATGACCACTAAACACGTGATGAACAAAAATGATACTACAGCCAAAGCCAACACTAAGAAGAACGTCAGGTTGTCATTGTACTCCTTTTCGTGTGTAAAGTCAGTGAACTCTGAGAGAACTTCAGGGAAGCTGTCTGCCACCGCCACGTTAACATTGACTATAGCTGAACGAGATGGCTGGCCGTTGTCCTCCACTACCACAGATATTCTTTGTTTCACAACATCTTTATCAGTGACTTGACGGATGGTTCTTATTTCTCCATTCTGTAATCCCACTTCAAACAGCGCTCTATCTGTGGCTTTCTGAAGTTTATAGGAGAGCCAGGCATTCTGTCCAGAGTCCACATCAACAGCCACCACTTTAGTGACCAGATAGCCCACATCTGCTGAACGAGGCACCATTTCAGCCACCAGAGAGCTACCACTTTGGACTGGATACAGAACCTGAGGAGCGTTGTCATTCTGATCCTTGATCAGTATTTTCACAGTCACATTACTACTGAGTGGAGGAGAGCCTCCATCCTGCGCTTTAACACGGAACTGAAAATCTTTGATCTGCTCGTAGTCAAAAGAATGCGCTGCATGTATGACTCCACTATCAGCACTAACAGACACATATGAGGAGACGGGCACTCCATTAACCAAGGAGTCCTCCAGTATATAAGAAATACGGGCATTCTGCTTCCAGTCAGCGTCTCTGGCTTTCACTGTGAATATAGACAGTCCTGGTGTGTTGTTTTCTAAAATGTAGGCCTCGTATGAAGTCTTCTCAAAGACAGGAGGGTTGTCATTCACATCTGAGATCTGTAAGGTGAGTGTGACGATGTTGGAGAGTGAGGGCACTCCGTCATCTGAGCACGTCACACTGATATTATATTGGGAAGCCATTTCCCTGTCTAAAGCTGTCTCTGTAACTAAACTATAAAATCCATTCGATGACGATTCTATTTTAAACGGAATGTTGTCATTGATATGACACCCCACGTGTCCATTGTTCTCAGAGTCTGGGTCATTAACACTTAACATTGATATTACAGTGTTTGGCGGGGAATCCTCTAATATTAAGTCAGCTTTAGAAACTATATTTATTGTGGGTTTATTATCATTCATATCAATTATGTCAACTATTACCTTGCTGGAATCGGATAGCCCTCCATTGTCTACAGCTTCAATATCTATTTGAAAATGTTTTGTCTTTTCGTAATCAATTTCACCAACTAGGGTGATCTGGCCACTTTTCCTGTCAATCTGAAACAGTTCAGAAAAACGACGCTTGCTTTTGGTAATGACATAGGAAACCTCTCCGTTTGTGCCTTTGTCCTCGTCAGATGCATTAACCTGTGTTACACTAGTTCCCTTTGCCGAATTTTCTGTTATTTTGGCTTTGTACACGGGTTTGGTGAAAGTCGGGGCATTGTCATTTACATCTAACACGGTGACGTATATCTGCAATGTGCCTGACATCTGCGGCTCTCCTCCATCTATAGCAGCTAACAACAGGGATATGTGCTCTTGTTTTTCTCTATCGAGTGCCTTCTGTAAAACCATCTCTACCTTTTTGCTTCCGTCAGCCTGGTCTTCTAGTTTTAATGCAAAATTATCTGTGGGTTTAAGCGAATAGCTTTGCAGACCATTCAAGCCAATGTCGAGATCAATTGCTTCCTCTAATACAAATTTAGACCCGATGACTGCTGACTCGCTAATTTCAAAACGCTTTTCATTGTTTGTGAAACCGGGGGCATTGTCGTTTATGTCCGTGATTTCTATTGTTACACGAAACATTTCCATTGGGCTTTCCATAATTATTTGGAAATGCAGCGCACAAGGCGTCGTCTCACCACATAGGTATTCTCTATCTATCGCCTCTTTGATAAGGAGGACACCCCTTTCTTTATTCAGCTCGATATATTCCGCACTGTCCCCTGTATATATACGAGCTTTGCCCGATTTTAGTCTTTTTACATCTAAACCTAAATCATGTGCTATGTTACCAACTAAAGAACCTTTCACCATTTCCTCGGGAATGGAGTAGCTGACCTGCCCGACAACTGAACTGACAAAGAGGACCGAGATAAACAGTACTTGCCGTCTCATTGTTATAGCCGATATGATATGTCCTGATCAATTCAAGAAAATGTATAATCCAAGAGGTCAATATCCCATGAGATTTCGTAAACATAAATCAAAGTAACCAAGCAGTATCAATAATCCAAAACGAACAAAAAACGTCTATCATGGCATATCGCCCTCCCAACGTTTCAACTCAGCAGACTCTGCGGTCTGCCTGTTTTTTTCTATGAAACATAACAGTAGAAGTGGGATGTACTGCACAGCACTTGTGCAACACGCTGGCCAACAGCGGCCCTCTGAGTTCAATATACAAAACTACAGAACCTCCTGGTAGAGAGCAGACCGTTGAGAGACTGAACCACTCACCGCAATCACATTCATTTTTGCCAAGTGTGAGAAGAGCAAGTTTCACTTGGTATATTAGGCAACAAGTAGGACTAAAATGTGTTATTACAAAGTTATAAGGGATGAACGAACATGTTTTCCCAAAATGTATGCTATCTCATTGCACAAACAAAAAAAAATCACAAAACGGTATGGTGAGAAGCACTAGAATCTCTGTCTATGGTGCTGAAAATCACTGAATTCAAATTAATGAATGGCAATGGATTTTCGGCGAAAATATTGACCTTCAATTATTCAACATACACAATGTTCTTTTACATTATGCCAACCTGTAGTGGAGAGTCTGGTTCATCCAGGATGCTCTTTTCACTCTGTATCCGCTGCATCATCGCTGTAGAACTGGGGTCCATGATCAGTATGTTCTGACTACCATCCCTGCCAAATTTACAGTCACTCCTTCTGGAGTCAGTCGTCCTGCACACCTCGTAATTGTACACATGAGGGAGAGTCCCTGTCCCCAAAGTGTCTGAGTAACGTGGTGGATAATATGGAATCACTGGGAGACTGGAATGATAGAGGCGGGACTGTTTCCATCTGTATATTTTCACTGATATAATAACCACTAAACAGGTGATGAATAGAAAGGAAACTACAGCCAAAGCCAAAACTAAGTAAAATGTCATAGTGTCATTATACTCCTTGTCGTGTGTGAAGTCAGTGAACTCTGAGAGAACTTCGGGGAAGCTGTCAGCCACCACCACATTAACATTGACTGTAGCTGAACGAGAGGGCTGTCCGTTGTCCTCCACTATAACAATCAGTCTTTGTTTCACAACATCTTTATCAGTGACTTGACGGATGGTTCTTATTTCTCCATTTTGTAAGCCCACTTCAAACAACGCCCTTTCTGTGGCCTTTTGTAATTTATAAGAGAGCCAGGCGTTCTGTCCAGAGTCCACATCAACAGCCACCACCTTAGTGACCAGATAGCCCACATCTGCTGAACGAGGCACCATTTCAGCTACCAGAGAAACACCACCCTGGACTGGGTAGAGAACCTGAGGGGCGTTGTCATTCTGATCCTGGATCAGTATTTTCACTGTCACATTACTACTGAGTGGAGGAGAGCCTCCATCCTGAGCTTTGACACAGAAGTGGAAGTATTTAATCTGCTCGTAGTCAAAAGAACGCACTGCATGTATGACTCCACTATCAGCACTAACAGATACATAAGAAGAGATGAGTATTCCATTAACAGCTGAGTCCTCCAGCATGTAAGAAATGCGAGCATTCTGGTTCCAGTCAGCGTCAGTAGCTTTTACTGTGAATACAGAGAGGCCTGGTGTGTTGTTTTCTACAATATAGGCCTCATATGATGTCTTTTCAAAGACAGGTGCGTTGTCATTCACATCTGAGATCTGTAAGGTCAGAGTGACGCTGCTGGAGAGCGAGGGCACTCCTTGATCAGAACATGTCACACTGATGTTATATTCACTGGCTCCCTCTCTGTCCAGATCACTGTCTGTTACGAGGCTATAAAAGTTATTGGATGTAGACCTAATCGTGAACGGAATGTTATCATTTATATTGCACTGAACCTTGCCATTTCCACCAGTGTCTGCATCTTCAGTATTGATCATTGTGACGACTGTATTTATTTTTGCATCTTCGGAAATGATATTTGATCTGGACATTATATGAATGATAGGCCTGTTGTCATTTACATCTACAACTTCGACTTTTACTTTACACGATTGTGTAAGTCCCCCTTCGTCACTTGCAAGTAAACTAATCTCGAAATTCCGTGCCTTTTCATAGTCAATATTTCCTATCAATTCAACTGCGCCATTTTCTCCATCTACCTTAAATAATCCACGTGCATAGTAATCTAAAGTGTTTGAAATTGAATATTCTATTTTCCCATTAGTTCCTTGGTCTGCATCTGATGCACTGACTGTTGTTATAATTGTGCCTTTAAGAGAATTCTCTATTACAGTAGCCCTATATATCGGTTGCGAGAAAATTGGGGCATTATCATTGACATCTAGCACATTAATGAATATCTGCATTGTTCCAGACATTTGCGGGTCTCCACCGTCGACGGCCGTCAACACAAGGGACATAAGCTCTTCCTTCTCCCTATCAAGAGTTCTTTGCAAAACCATTTCGACATTTTTCATCCCATCGTCTCGATCATGCAATTCTATTTTAAAATGATCCGAAGGTTTAAGTGCATATCCCTGAAGTCCATTAATTCCCACATCAAGATCGACAGCTCTGTCTAAAACAAATTTGACTCCAGACACAGCCGATTCACTGATTTTGAATGTCATATCGTTCTTTTCAAAGGACGGAGGATTATCATTAATATCTGTTATTTCAATATTGACACTGTAGAATTCCATTGGGTTTTCTAGAATAATCTGAAAATGTAAAGCACAAGGCGTCGTCTGTCCGCAGAGCGCCTCTCTGTCTATTCTCTCTTTGATAAGCAGGAGCCCCCTTTCTTTATTCAACTCGACGTATTCTGCACTGTCTCGAGTAAAAATACGAGCTTTGCCTGCCTTCAATCTTTTCACATCCAAACCCAAATCATGCGCTATATTTCCCACTAAAGAACCTTTAGCCATCTCTTCTGGAATGGAGTAGCTGACCTGACCGAGGATAGGACTGAGAGATAGCATCCACACAAACAACAGTACTTGCCGTTTCATTGTTCTGTCGCACATTTATCCACCATATGATCTGAGATGTTCTCAAAAAACGCCTCAGTAATAATGTCCCATCAGATATCGACTGAAGAACGAAAAAGTAACAATCCAAGCTCCAACTTCGGAAATAAAAGTAGACAAGTTGCTGTTGTTTCTTCGTTAGACGTCCACTGTAATATAGCGGTGATTTGGCACCTCTTCCCATTTCTCTATAACTGAGATAGTGGGGGAGGTTTCTCTGTAAATCTAATCTAAAACTACCACAGACTGGCCAACAGCGGCCCTGTCTGTTCATTGCAGTAAACTGCAAACCAGTATCTACAAATAATTATACAATCATTCTACAAAATGTATTAAAATGTTCACTTCAAATAATAATAATGTTATAATCAAAGATTTGCACAAATTTGCACGATTTAAAAAAAAATAGCAGATCTACAAGCACGTGAGCTTGTTTGCTATTTTTCAAAAGTGAAAGTTTAAAATAATGGATAAAGTCGTTAAAAGTTAAAGCGAAACAGATGCGTCCCAGACTCCCAGGTCTTAATGCAGGTTACATTAATAAAAATAGCGTCAATGTAGGCTATAGATTTATGACTAACGTACGAAGACCTTACATTTATAGCACAAATGTGAGAAGTGAAGGGAGATTGAGAACAGCAGCAAACACGTGAAACACGTCGCCTTTTGCTTTGTTCCTAATCCCTTCTGCGTGTCTTTTCTATTCGTTTTCTTTAAAAAAAAAGAGAAAAGAGAGAGAGAGAGAGAGAGAGAGAGAGAGAGAGAGAGAGAAGCGGTGTACAGCCAACACAGACTTGCAAAAGCAACTCAGTACTACTCACAACATATGACTCTGTCCATGGTGCTGAAACAAGGAATTCTTAACTGCAGTCTCTCAACAGCCTGCTCTGAGGTTCTAATTCAGAATGACATTTACAAATCACACTCGTGTAAAGTGAGGGGCGCTCTTATCATCATACATAATCACATTCCGTGCTCATCCAATAAAATAATCACATTACGTGGTACACACAGACACACAAAGCTGGTCATAGTAAGGGCTAGTGCCCCTCATAAATAAACTTAATGATTTATAGAACAAAAATAAATGGTGCATAATAATAATAATAATAATAATATAAAAAATATATCATTATTATTATACTTAAAACGTTCTAACCTCTAGAGGAGAGTCTGGTTCATCCAGGATGCTCTTTTCACTGTGTATTCTCTGCATCGTCCCTGTAGAACTGGGATCCATGATCAGTATGTTCTGACTACCAGCTCTGCCGAACTTACAGTCACTCTTTCTGGAGTCAGTGGTCCTGCACACCTCGTAATTGTACACATGAGGTAGAGTCCCTGAGCCCAAAGTGTCTGAGTAACGTGGTGGATAATATGGAATCACTGGGAGACTGGAATGATAGAGGCGGGACTGTCTCCATCTGTATATTTTCACAGATATAATAACAACTAAACATGTGATGAAGAGAAAAGAAACTACAACCAACGCCAAGACTAAGAAAAACGTCAGGTTGTCATTGTACTCCTTTTCGTGTGTAAAGTCAGTGAACTCTGAGAGAACTTCAGGGAAGCTGTCAGCCACTGCCACGTTGACATTGACTGTAGCTGAACGAGAGGGCTGTCCGTTGTCCTCCACTATAACAGTCAGCCTTTGTTTCACAGCATCTTTATCAGTGACTTGGCGTATTGTTCTTATTTCTCCATTCTGTAGTCCCATATCAAACAGCACCCTGTCCCTGTCTGTGGGTTTCTGTAGTTTATAAGAGAGCCAGGCATTCTGTCCGGAGTCCACATCAACAGCCACCACTTTAGTGACCAGATAGCCCACATCTGCTGAACGAGGCACCATTTCAGCCACCAGAGAACCACCACTCTGGACTGGATACAGAACTTGAGGAGCGTTGTCATTCTGGTCCTGGATCAGTATTTTCACAGTCACATTACTACTGAGTGGAGGAGAGCCTCCATCCTGAGCTTTGACACAGAACTGGAAATCATTGATCTGCTCATAGTCGAAAGAGCGCACTGCATGTATGACTCCACTATCAGCACTAACAGACACATATGAGGAAACTGGTACTCCATGAATAGAAGAGTCCTCCAGTATATAAGAAACACGGGCATTCTGGTTCCAATCAGAGTCTCTGGCTTTTACAGTGAATATAGAGAATCCCGGTGTGTTATTTTCGACAATATAGGCCTCATATGATGATTTGTCAAAGACAGGTGCGTTGTCATTCACATCTGAGATCTGTAAACTGAAAGTGACGCTGCTTGAGAGTGAGGGCACTCCCTCATCAGAACACGTGATACTGATATTATACTCAGACGCTCTCTCTCTGTCCAAATCACTATCTGTCACTAAACTGAAGAAATTATTTGTTGACGTTCTGATAATGAAAGGTATTTCTTCATTTATAAAACATGCGACTTTGCCATTTTGACCAGAATCTTTGTCTTCAACGTTTATCATTGTCACAACAGTGTGGGGTTTGGCAGCCTCCGATATGACACTTGTCTTTGACATTATGCTAATATCGGGTTTGTTGTCATTAACATCTTCTACGTCGACAATTAATTTACAGGAATCAGTAAGTCCTCCATCATCACTTGCAAGTAAATGTATCTGAAACATTCTTGCCTTTTCAAAGTCAATATCTCCAATTAATTTAACGTCACCACTTTCTTCGTTCACCTCAAATATATGCCTTATTTCATCTAGAGAATTCGTGATTGAATAGGTTATTTTGCTGTTTGTTCCTTCGTCTGCATCTGTCGCTTTGACTGTGGCAACAATTGTTCCTTTCGCCGCATTCTCGGACACAGTAGCTTCGTATTTGGGCTGAGTAAAAACCGGGGCATTGTCATTAGCGTCTAATACTGTAATCAGAATCTGCATTGTCCCGGACATCTGTGGCTCTCCCCCATCTACGGCTGTTAACACGAGAGATATCAGCTCTTGTTTTTCTCTATCTAGGGGCTTCTGTAATACCATTTCCACGATTGTATTACCATCTCCCTTATCCTGTAATTTAAGGGCAAAATTATCAGTTGGTTTTAACACGTAGCTTTGAAGATCATTGACACCAACATCGTGATCCACCGCCCTTGCCAGAACAAATTTTGCCCCTGTGGCCGCCGACTCGCTAATTTTGAATTTCATCTCACTTTTTTCAAAAGTGGGGGGGTTATCGTTCACATCTACGACCTGGACAGTGATACTATAAAATTCCATCGGACTTTCTAGAATAATCTGAACATGTAAAGCACAAGGCGTCGTCTGTCCACACAGCGATTCTCTGTCTATTCTGTCTTTAATGAGAAGAACACCCCTTTCTTTATTCAGCTCCATGTATTCTCCACTGTCTCTGGAATAAATGCGAGCTTTACCTGATTTCAGTCTATTCACATCTAAACCTAAATCCTGAGCAATATTCCCAACTAAAGAGCTTTTCGCCATTTCCTCTGGAACCGAGTAACTGACCTGCCCGAGCACAGAACCGAGAGAGAGGAACGAGATAAATAACAGTACTACTTGCCGTGTCAATGTTATTATCGCCGACATTTTTGGTATAAAATATGCGCGATAATTGTCTTCAGGGAACAATATACATTCCGTTTGAGTTCAGCTTTTGAATATCCAATGCACCTATCACTGTATAATCCATAAGCATGGAACAAAGCAATGTCAGTACGACGTCTCTTCGACTGGTGTTCTCCGCAACCCAGAGTTCTCTCTTTCTTTCCCATTTAATACATAATCATGGAGGAGGAGGCACTGTGCACATATTTCCAAACGTATACTCAATGGCCAACAGCGTCCCTGTCTGTTCAGTGCATCGAATTGCACATACAGGATAGTATTTTTCACCATTCGATACCATTTTATTCTTTACCAACTAAAGACACATTGGAATACTGTGCAGAGTTTTGTTAACTATAGCCTAACGTGTATACCGCGCGCGCCCGCACACGCACGCACGCACACACACACACACACACACACACACACACACACACACACACACACACACACACACACACACACACACACACACACACACACACACACACACACACACACACACACACACACACACACACACACACACACACACACACACACACACACACACACACACACACAATGGGTTGAAATCATTTATATTATTTGAAACCAAATAAATTGTGTTAAAATAATCTATGAATGGCCAAATGTAAATTAGCAAAATGGGACATAGCGACATGGCTGTACTAGGATACAGGTACTGCTTTCAAAATGTATGCATGCGTCGGAGGTCGGTCCGTACTGAAATAAATACACCCCGTGAAGTCAGTCAGTCAGTCAGTCTCACCCCCTCTCTTATGAGTACACGCACAAGGCGACAAGGGGGACACATGCTCCAGAGCGCACCACAATATGCAATCACGACTCACGAGGGCTTGGATATTTTTTCAGGGGAGCTTTTCATTGATTGTAATTATTTAATTGTTGATTTTAAAACAATTATTACAATCAACTCTCCTGTAATTCTGAAAATGTCACTTAAATCAATCCAGTCCAGTTGCTATGAATGACTCAATGTGTGCTATACTTTCCCCTAACCCTTCATAAAAAATTTAATAAATAAATCAACAATGGCAAAAGGTTTGCGTAGTTGTGTTGGCTTATAAGCCAATTGCTTTAAAAAAAATTGAATCCTGCTGTCCAACAAGCAACACCATCCATCAGTAAAAGCACGTCAGTAATGATAATATACAATATTATAATGAATTATATTTGTATAGTACCATTTAAAATGACAAAGAGGCAATCGAGATTAGTCTGTTACGCTGTCCATGGTGCTGAAATAAAGCTGACAGATCTGTGATATCTCACACACACACACACACACACACACACACACACACACACACACACACACACACACACACACACACACACACACACACACACACACACACACACACACACACACACACACACACACAGTGTTCACGTCAGCAACATGCAGGGTGTAAGAGCGGTTTCGGATTAATAAAACACCAGCATTCCGATCACCTGCCGTCACATGCCTCATCACAGAGTGACACCCATAAATCAACGTGACGTCCTCACATTACCATACAACATTAAACATTACCATAACAATCAGCAGATCGTCGTATAAATATTAGCAGCAATAGTAAGCAAAATAACTCAACATTTCATACTATCATTTCTCAGGCATAATTCATAGAAAATAAATAATAATCATAAATTATAAAGCAAATCTACAAATGGCTTCAACACTGGAGACAAAACTTTCTCTTTATACTTTCTATGTACTCACCTCTAGAGGAGAGTCTGGTTCATCCAAGATGTTTTTTTCAGTCTGTATTCGCTGCATCGTCCCTGTATAACTGGGGTCCATGATCAGTATGTTCTGACTACCAGTTCTGCCGAACTTACAGTCACTCTTTCTGGAGTCAGTGGTCCTGCACACCTCATAATTGTACACATGAGGGAGAGTCCCTGACCCCAATGTGTCTGAGTAACGTGGTGGATAATATGGAATCACAGGGAGACTGGAATGATAGAGGCGGGACTGTCTCCATCTGTATATTTTCACTGATATAATTACAACTAAACATGTGATGAAGAGAAAGGAAACTACAGCCAAAGCTAACACTAAGAAAAACGTCAAGTTGTCGTTGTACTCCTTATCTTGTGTGAAATCAGTGAACTCTGAGAGAACTTCAGGGAAGCTGTCAGCCACGGCCACGTTAACATTGACTGTAGCTGAACGAGAGGGCTGTCCGTTGTCCTCTATTATAACAGTCAGTCTTTGTTTCACAGCATCTTTATCAGTGACTTGACGGATAGTTCTTATTTCTCCATTTTGTAATCCCACTTCAAAAAGCGCCCTGTCTGTAGCTTTCTGCAGTTTATATGAGAGCCAGGCATTCTGCCCAGAGTCCACATCGACAGCCACCACTTTACTGACCAGATAGCCCACATCTGCTGAACGAGGCACCATTTCAGCCACCAGAGAGCTACCACTCTGGACTGGATACAGAACCTGAGGAGCGTTGTCATTCTGGTCCTGGATCCGTATTTTCACAGTCACGTTACTACTGAGTGGAGGAGAGCCTCCATCCTGAGCTTTTACAAGGAAATTGAAATCCTTTATCTGCTCGTAGTCAAAAGAACGCACTGCATGTATGACTCCATTATCAGCACTAACAGACACATATGAGGAGACGGGCACGCCGTTAACTGAGGAGTCCTCCAGTATGTAAGAAACACGAGAATTCTGGTTCCAGTCAGGATCTCTAGCTTTTACTGTGAATATAGAGTGTCCTGGAGTGTTGTTTTCTAAAATGTAGGCCTCATGTGAGGTCTTCTCAAAGACAGGGGGATTATCATTTACATCTGCAATTTGTAAGGTGATAGTGACGCTGCTGGAAAGCGAGGGCACTCCCTCGTCTGAACACGTCACACTGATATTATATTCAGACGTTAATTCTCTGTCCAAATCACTGTCTGTCACTACTGTAAAGAAGCTGTTTGTTGTTGATTTCATAGAAAATGGAATGCTTTCATCTAACACACAGTGGACTTTGCCATTTTCATTAGAATCTAGATCGTGGACATTTATCATTGTTACAACAGTTCCTGGTTTGACATCCTCAGATATGCTGTGTGACTTAGACATGATATCGATAGACGGTTTGTTATCATTTACATCAATCACCTCTATAATAACTTTACACGCATCTGAGAGGCCCCCTTTATCTGTGATTTGAACGTCTAGTTCATAATGTCTTATTTTTTCATAATCTATAACGCCAAGTAATGTCAATATGCCCGTATCAATATCAATTTGGAAAAGACTAGCTGACCCTGATTTTGGAATAGTGTATGTCACCTTCCCATTATCACCCTCGTCCAGGTCTGTGGCGCTTACCATACTTATTACAGTACCAACGGAAGCATTTTCTATTATGCTCGCCTTGTATTCTGACTTAGAACAAACAGGCGCGTTGTCATTGGCGTCAAGAACCGTGATTAGAATGTCCATTGTTCCTGTGAGCTGAGGATCACCTCCATCTATCGCGGTTAATGTTAGTGATATGCGCGCAAGCTTCTCTCTGTCTAAGGGTTTCTGTAATACCATTTCAACATTTTTAGTCCCATCTCCACGACTAATTGTTTTCAGAGCAAAATTATCTGTCGGTTTCAGGGTGTATCTCTGAAGCCCATTAATGCCAACATCTTTATCTAATGCTTTCTCCAACACAAATCGAGCTCCAGTAAGAGCAGATTCACTGATCTCGTATTTCATTTCACTTCTGTCAAATGTCGGAGGGTTATCATTTATGTCCGTAATCTCAATGGTAACCGTGTAAAATTCCATTGGATTTTCCAGAATCATTTGAAAATGCAATGCGCAAGGCGTCGTCACGCCACACAAAGCCTCTCTGTCTATTCTCTCTTTGATAAGGAGGACTCCTGCCGGTTTATTCAGCTCGATGTATTCCACACTGTCTCTTGTATAAATTCGAGCATTACCTGATTTCAGTCTTTTCACATTCAGACCTAAATCCTGTGCTATATTACCAACGACAGACCCTTTCGCCATTTCCTCAGGGATGGAGTAGCTGACCTGCCCACGGACTGAACTGAGAGAGAGGACGAAGATAAACACCAGTACTTGCCGTCTCATTTTTATGTCCGACATTTCGATTGCAAAATATCCGTTATACTGCTTAACAATAAGCAATAATAATGCTGGAAAAAATCCGTTTAAATTCCAATGTTGGATAAGGCTTTATGTACAGGAAAAAGCGGAACAAACGACGAATCCCCACATAATGTTCTCAGAAAGCAGGACAATTCAGTATGTATCTGCATCTCGGAAGAGGAGGAGGTTCTGAGGTAATACAAAATAAACTCAGTGGCCAACAGCGTCCCTCTCTGTTCAACATATTGAACTACAAAAGTGATAAAGCTCAGATAAAAAGGTGTAAAACTTTCACTGGTGGCACTTAGCCTGCTGAATCATTTGACCTACATTAAACTGAGAGTATACAAACTGTATAATTCCAGTTTGTAGAATTATCTAAAACATATTAAATGCGTGCAAAATGTTGTGAATAGGCATAATGAAAGACAATATATCACAGAACCTAAGTTGAGCTTCAAAATGACAGAGCCTATGCCTATATAACACTAGCACCAGCAGCTACAAACATCCACTCATTCCACAGGACTCACGCTTATGTACTATGCGGACATACGCAATATTCTGCACACATGACATATGTTGTGTTATTACTATACTGTAAAGCACACACACACACACACACACACACACACACACACACACACACACACACACACACACACACACACACACACACACACACAGAGACACAGACACAGACACAGACACAGACACAGACACAGACACACACACACACACACACACACACACACACACACACACACACACACACACACACACACACACACACACACACACACACACACACACACACACACACACACACACACACACACACACACACACACAAATAGACTCATTTACACTCTTCCTGTTTCACACTGTAACACAGTTCAGAAACAGACAATTCTAACTAACTAACTAACTAACCAACTGACCAACAAACCAACTAACCAACTAAACAACTAACCAACTAACTAAAAAGAGGGCAGACCTAAACGAAAGTGTGAATATATTTATGGATTAGGCCACGGTTCTTCAGCCCCTATACACCCGTGAAGTAAGCCTTGTATGAGTCGCTATCCATGGTGCTGAAACAAGCAGTTCCATTTCTACAGCCATGTTGCTTTAACCAGTGAGAAATTCCTAAAACAAATTATATTGAATAATGAACATTATAATTTATATATGGTAACCATTTGTTCTATACTAAATATACAGGTACTTATAGCTGCATGGTTAACAAATATAAAATTAGGAAAGTAAGTAAGACAATTCCAACAAAAATAATTGTACAGGAAAACTATACTGTTGCAGCCGGGTACACCACCACCACCACCACCACCACTACCACTACCACTACCACTACCACTAAAAGCTGAGTAAGTACCAGAAAACCTAATAAAGTAATTTAGTTTAAAGGATAGTCAGTTTGCACTAGCCTGGTAAACCATCCCCGTCATGTGAATTATTCAAGACTAGAGATGTGCTGATGAGACATTTTGGCCGTTATATATATCCAATATCCAATATAATTAATGGCCGATAATCGATTTTACTGATGTCGATATGATCTCATTCTGTATTCAAAATTATATTCATTTTGTTCATTCTGAAAAATACATGCATGTATCTGCACTGCACTGCAAAATATGAGCTTGTAGATATGTTCAAGCTGTTACTTTGGGCTTGTTTATCTGTAAAGATAATCGGACCGATTCATCAAAAAACAACTAGAATCGGCTGATACTGTTGTGTTTGCCGATTAATCTCCCATCACTATTCAAGACACATGATAATAATGTGAATTCACTTCATTATTGAATATATAATTGAATGCATGCATGCAGCTGGTTGGCTATAATAGAATAGGAAAGTATGCCTTTGGGACTGTTGTTGTATTTTGCTGTTGTGGTTTTATTCATATAAATGTCCTAATTAGGAAAGTATACTATCCATTTCCTATTGGGTTAGTACTACTTTCACTTTGATTACTTTTTTCTTGGTAAATACTTGGACATTAGGGAACTGTAAGCTACAGGGTGTATAATACAAATACCAATAATGGCACTGTTAAAATGTCAAACCTCAATTGGAGAGTCAGGTTCATCCAGGATACTCTTTTCGCTCTGTATCCGCTGCATAGTCGCTGTAGAACTGGGGTCCATTATCAGTATGTTCTGATTACCAGCTCTGCCAAAGTCACTCTTTCTGGAGTCAGTCGTCCTGCACACTTCGTAATTGTACACATGAGGGAGAGTCCCTGACCCCAAAGTGTCAGAGTAACGTGGTGGATAATATGGAATCACTGGGAGACTGGAATGATAGAGGCGGGATTGTCTCCATCTGTATATTTTCACTGATATAATAACCACTAAACATGTGATGAAGAGAAAGGAAACTACAGCCAAAGCCAAGACTAAGAAAAATGTCAGGTTGTCGTTGTACTCCTTTTCGTGTATAAAGTCAGTGAACTCTGAGAGAACTTCAGGGAAGCTGTCAGCCACCGCCACGTTAACATTGACTGTAGCTGAACGAGAGGGCTGTCCGTTGTCCTCCACTATAACAGTCAGTCTTTGTTTCACAGCATCTTTATCAGTGACTTGGCGGATAGTTCTAATTTCTCCATTCTGTAAACCCACTTCAAAAAGCACCCTGTGTGTGTGTTTCTGAAGTTTGTAGGAGAGCCAGGCATTCTGTCCAGAGTCCACATCAACAGCCACCACTTTAGTGACCAGATATCCCACATCTGCTGAACGAGGCACCATTTCAGCCACCAGAGAGCTACCACTCTGGACTGGATACAGAACCTGAGGAGCATTGTCATTCTGGTCCTGGATCAGTATTTTCACAGTCACATTACTACTGAGTGGAGGAGAGCCCCCATCTTGTGCTTTAACACAGCACAGGAAATCCTTGATCTGCTCGTAGTCAAAAGAACGCACTGCATGTATGACTCCACTATCAGCACTAACAGACACATATGAAGAGATTGGCACTCCATTAACAGAGGAGTCCTCTAGTATATAAGAAACACGAGCATTCTGGTTCCAGTCAGGATCTCTGGCTTTTACTGTCAATATAGATAGTCCTGGTGTGTTGTTTTCTACCAAAAAGGCCTCATATGTAGTCTTTTCAAAGACAGGTACATTGTCATTTACATCTGAGATCAATAAGTTGAGTGTGACTGTGCTGGAGAGTGAGGGTAAACCCTTATCAGTACATGTCACACTGATATTATACTCTGATTCTCTCTCTCTGTTCAAATCACTGTCTGTCACTAAACTGAAGAAATTATTTGTAGTTGAAGCCATTCTAAATGGAATGTCATCATTAATATAACAATTAACTTTACCATTTTCACCTGAGTCTGGATCTTGGACATTTATCATTGTCACAACTGTCCCAATCTTAATATCCTCAGCTATGACAGCTGACTTTGACATCACATTTATGACAGGTGTGTTGTCATTTGAATCAACAATTTCAACAACTAGTTTACAGGAGTCAGTTAGTGCTCCATCATCACTGGCCTGCACATGTATTTCATAGTGACGTGTTTTTTCATAGTCAGTTGTCCCAATTAAACTAACCTCGCCACTTTTTTCATTTATCACAAACAATTCAGATAAATCAAGTGAATTCGAAATGCTATATGTTATTTTAGCATTAGATCCTTCATCAGAATCAGATGCACTAACAGTATTTATCACAGTTCCTATGGGTGCCGTTTCTTTCACAACGGACGTATAGGTTTTCTGCGCAAAAACCGGAGGATTGTCATTGGCGTCAATCACGTTAATATTAATTTGCACCGTTCCAGAGAGCCGCGGCTCACCGCCATCTATTGCAGTCAGTACAAGAGACAAATTATCCTCTATTTCGCGATCTAAATGTTTCTGTAAGACCATTTCTACCATTTTATTTCCGTCTGATTGGCTTTGCAATTTCAAAACGAAGTGGTCAGTTGGCTTTAACAAATAGCTTTGGAGGCCATTTACACCGACATCGAGATCTATTGCCCGTTCTAGCAAAAATACGGCTCCTGTCATTGCTGACTCGCTTATCTTGAATATAATTTCCTTATTCTTAAAAACTGGGGCGTTGTCATTAACATCAGTGACCTCGACTGTAATACTATAAAATTCCATCGGGTTTTCTAAAATGATCTGAAAGTGTAAAGCACAAGGCGTTGTCTGTCCGCAAAGCAGCTCTCTGTCTATTCTTTCTTTGACGAGAAGAACTCCCCTCTCTCTGTTCAGCTCGATGTATTCTGCGCTATCTCCAGTATAAATACGAGCTTTCCCCGACTTGAGTCTTTTCACACTTAAACCTAAATCCTGTGCTATATTACCGACTACATAACCTTTAACCATTTCCTCTGGAATAGAGTAGCTGACCTGCCCTAGCACTGGACTGAGAGAGAGGACCGTGATAAACAACAGTAGGCCTACTTGCCGTCTCATTGTTCCATTCGACATCTATCTGCTTTAAAACCAAGTTATATTCCACTTTGCTCCTGAAATCATCAGCGATAATATACTCCCACTTCGTCAGAATTATAATATGCTGCCAATTAATGGAAATTGGTCCTTCAATAATAAACGCAAAAGATAAAAACACAGCTCTTCAATGTCCGCGTTTAGTGTTCTGATGTGCAATCCAAAAGGTTGTTTGCGTCTCTCTTTCTTTCTCTATACTGAGATAACGGGGGAGGTACTGATACACGATTTGCGACACACTAGCCAACAGCGGCCCTAAGAGTTCAATGAATTGAACTACAGAAGCCCGAGGAAGTTGGATGAGGAAGAAAATGCTGTTATAAATAAATGGAGGAAAAACTAAGTTCTCCAAACGCATGTTCTCTTTTTGTTAAACCTCTGAAAATGAATTAAGCCCACTCGCATTCTTAATGTTGTAAAGAAATTAAAAATGCCACCATGTATAAAACAGTGTGTGCTTACACAGCAAAGTTGGAGAGAGAGAGAGAGAGAGAGAGAGAGAGAAGAGAGAGAGAGAGAGAGAGAGAGAGAGAGAGAGAGAGAGAGAGAGAGAGAGAGAGAGAGAGAGACAGAGAGACAGAGAGACAGAGAGACAGAGACACAAAGAAAGAGAGAGAGAGAGACAGACAGAGACACACAGAGAGAGAGAGAGAGAGAGAGAGAGAGAGAGAGAGAGAGAGAGAGAGAGAGAGAGAGAGAGAGAGAGACGCGTTGTGCATGGTGATAAGACCAGCAATGCAGTGCAGTGTCCTGCATGAACATAAGTGGCAGGAAAGACAATAAATATGCAAACCTTTTGTATATATTTAGCTCATCCATATGGAGTCAATACACACAAAAACTCACACTGCTGCTGCCACCATGCACCACCACAACAACAACAACAACAACAAACATTGAAGGTAACAGCAGCAGAAAAAAATACAACATGCTGTTCCTGAAAAACAGGGTGGGCCCTGTCAATAAAACTGTACCCTGATTTCACATAGCTGCCAAAAAATATATATCATGATGATAATGATGTATATAGGCCTACACAACTAAGTGTGTGTGTGTGTGTGTGTGTGTGTGTGTGTGTGTGTGTGTGTGTGTGTGTGTGTTGTGTGTGTGTGTGTGTGTGTGTGTGTGTGTGTGTGTGTGTGTGTGTGTGTGTGTGTGTGTGTGTGTGTGCAAATCTTGGCGCACCACTACATCCCCAGCTCCAAAACGGACAGCCATTACAGAAGTCTCTATCCCTGGTGCTGAAACGAGCAATTCACACGCTGTACACTGCAGCCAACACACTCTAAGTCATAAAATGATCTAATTATAAAATGGAACTGTACAATTTATATAGTTACAATAAATGTATAACATTAATAATCGCATTCTTAAAATATAGATCTAACCTCAATTGGAGAGTCTGGTTCATCCAGGATGCTCTTTTCACTTTGTATCCTCTGCATTGTGCCTTTAGAACTGGGGTCCATTATCAGTATGTTCTGACTACCAGCTCTGCCGAATTTACAGTCACTCTTTCTGGAGTCAGTGGTCTGGCACACGTCGTAGTTGTAAACATGAGGGAGAGTCCCTGTCCCCAAAGTGTCTGAGTAACGTGGTGGATAATATGGAATCACTGGGAGACTGGAATGATAGAGGCGGGACTGTCTCCATCTGTATATTTTAACTGATATAATAACCACTAAACACGTGATGAAGAGAAAGGAAACTACGGCCAAAGCTAACACTAAGAAAAACGTCAGGTTGTCATTGTACTCCTTGTCGTGTGTAAAGTCAATGAATTCTGAAAGAACTTCAGGGAAGCTGTCAGCCACCGCCACGTTAACATTGACTGCAGCTGAACGAGAGGGCTGTCCGTTGTCCTCCACTATAACAGTTAGTCTTTGTTTCACAACATCTTTATCAGTGACTTGACGGATGGTTCTTATTTCTCCATTCTGTAATCCCACTTCAAACAATGCCCTGTCTGTGGTTTTCTGTAGTTTATAAGAGAGCCAGGCATTCTGTCCAGAGTCCACATCAACAGCCACCACTTTAGTGACCAGATAGCCCACATCTGCTGAACGAGGCACCATTTCAGCCACCAGAGAGCTACCACTTTGGACTGGATACAGAACCTGAGGAGCGTTGTCATTCTGGTCCTGGATCAGTATTTTCACAGTCACATTACTACTGAGTGGAGGAGAGCCTCCATCCTGAGCCTTGAGAAGGAACTGGAAATCCTTAATCTGCTCGTAGTCAAAAGAACGCACTGCGTGTATGACTCCACTATCAGCACTAACAGACACATATGAGGAGACTGGCACTCCATTAACCGAAGAGTCCTCCAGTATATAAGAAACACGAGCATTCTGGTTCCAGTCAGTGTCTCTAGCTTTTACTGTGAATATAGAGAGACCTGGTGTGTTGTTTTCTACAATGTAGGCCTCATATGAGGTCTTCTCAAAGACAGGAGCGTTGTCATTCACGTCTGCAATTTGTAAGGTGATAGTGACGCTGCTGGAAAGCGAGGGCACTCCCTCGTCTGAACACGTCACACTGATATTATATTCAGACGTTAATTCTCTGTCCAAATCACTGTCTGTCACTACTGTAAAGAAGCTGTTTGTTGTTGATTTCATAGAAAAGGGAATGCTTTCATCTAAAACACAGTGGACTTTGCCATTTTCATTAGAATCTAGATCGTGGACATTTATCATTGTTACAACAGTTCTTGGTTTGACATCCTCAGATATACTGTGTGACTTGGACATGATATCAATAGACGGCTTGTTATCATTTACATCAACCACCTCTATAATAACTTTACATGCATCTGAAAGTCCCCCTTTATCTGTGACTTGAACGTCTATTTCATAATGTTTCCTTTTCTCATAATCCATAACGCCAAGTAATGTCAATATGCCCGTATCAATATCAATTTGGAAAAGACTAGCTAACCCTGTTTTTGGAATCGTGTATGTCACCTTCCCATTATCACCCTCGTCCAGGTCTGTGGCGCTTACCATACTAATTACAGTACCAACGGAAGCATTTTCTATTACGTTCGCCTTGTATTCTGGTTTAGAACAAACAGGCACGTTGTCATTGGCGTCAAGTACCGTGATTAGAATACCCATTGTTCCTGTGAGCTGAGGATCACCACCATCTATTGCGGTTAATGTTAGTGATATGCGCGCGTGCTTCTCTCTGTCTAACGGCTTCTGTAATACCATTTCAACATTTTTTGTCCCATCTCCACGAGTAATTGTTTTTAGAGAAAAATTATCTGTCGGTTTTAGGGTGTAACTCTGAAGACCATTAACGCCAACATCTTTATCTAATGCTTTCTCCAACACAAATCGAGCTCCAGCAAGGGTCGATTCAATGATTTCGTATTTCATTTCGGTTTTATCAAAAGTCGGAGGGTTATCATTGATGTCCGTAATCTCAATTGTAACCGTGTAAAATTCCATTGGATTTTCCAGAATCATTTGGAAATGCAACGCGCAAGGCGTCGTCTCACCGCACAAAGCCTCTCTGTCTATTCTCTCTTTGATAAGGAGGACTCCTGCCTGTTTATTCAGCTCGATGTATTCCACACTGTCTCTTGTATAAATTCGAGCATTACCTGATTTCAGTCTTTTCACATTCAGACCTAAATCCTGTGCTATATTTCCAACGACAGACCCTTTCGCCATTTCCTCAGGGATGGAGTAGCTGACCTGCCCACGGACTGAACTGAGAGAGAGGACGAAGATAAAGACCAGTACTTGCCGTCTAATTTTTATGTCCGACATTTCGATTGCAAAATATCCGTTATACTGCTTAACAATAAGCAATATTAGTAATAAAAAAAAAAATCCGTTTAAATTCCAATGTTGGATAAGGCTTTATGTACAGGAAAAACCGGAACAAACGACGAATCACCACACAATGTTCTCAGAAAGCAGGACAAATCAGTCTGTATCTGCATCTAGGAGGAGTAGGAGGTTCTGAGGTAATACAACATAAACTCAGTAGCCAACAGCGTCCCTCTCTGTTCAACATATTGAACTACAAAAGTGATGAAACTCAGATAAAAAGGTGTAAACTTTCAATGGAGGCACTCCTGCATGCTGAATCATTTGACATACATTAAACTGAGTATATAGTTTGTAGAATTACCTAAACGTTGGTCTATAAAAAGTATTAAATGCATGCAAAATGGTTCGAACAGGCATAATGAAAGACAATATACCACACGACATACAATGAGCTTCAAAATGACAGAGCTTATGCCTAACACCAGCAGGTGCAAACATCCACTCATTCCACCACACTCACGCGTGCTGTGCAGACATGAGCAACATTCTGGCTGCACACGTGACATGTGCTAAAGTACAGCGCGCGCGCGCGCGCGCGCACACACACACACACACACACACACACACACACACACACACACACACACACACACCAAAAGTGTTAATATATTTAGGAATTAGGCCGCGGTTCTTCATATGCACCCTTGATGTATAAGTCGCTATCCATGGTGCTGAAACAAGCAAGTCCATTGCTGTAACCAGTGAGAAATTCCTAAAACGGATTATATTGAATAATGAACATTATAATTTCTTATGGTAACCATTTGTTTTATAATATACAGGTAGGCTATACTATAATGCATGGTTGACAAATTTGGAAAGTATGAGACAATTCTCACACAAATAATTGCACACACAATGTGCAAGGAAAACTAATAGGAAACATTTATTAAACCCATGTGTAATAAAAGCAGAGTACGTACTATAGTACTTATAGTATTTATTTTAAAGGATAGTCAAGTTTGCATTGGTAAACGATCCAGGTCATGTGAATTATTCAAGACACATGATAATGTGAATTCATTTCATTTCCCATGAAGCATAATTTAATGCATGTAAGCTGGTTGGCAATATTGTAATGGGACCGTTATATTTTCTTGTTATGGTTTTATATATATAAATGTCCTATTTAGGACATTATATGGGGTTGATTACTATACTTTCACTTTGATTACTTCTTTCTTGGAAAATACTTGGACATTAGGGAACTGTAAAATGCATGGTGTATAATTAAAATATAATAATGGCACTGTTAAAATGTCAAACCTCAATTGGAGAGTCAGGTTCATCCAGGATACTCTTTTCGCTCTGTATCCGCTGCATTGTCGCTGTAGAACTGGGGTCCATGATCAGTATGTTCTGACTACCAGCTCTGCCAAAGTCACTCTTTCTGGAGTCAGTGGTTCTGCACACGTCGTAATTGTACACATGAGGGAGAGTCCCTGACCCCAAAGTGTCTGAGTAACGTGGTGGATAATATGGAATCACTGGGAGACTGGAATGGTAGAGGCGGGACTGTCTCCATCTGTATATTTTCACTGATATTATAACAACTAAACACGTGATGAAGAGAAAGGAAACTACAGCCAAAGCCAACACCAAGTACAAAGTCAGATTGTCATTGTACTCCTTGTCATGTGTGAAGTCAGTGAACTCTGATAGAACATCAGGGAAGCTGTCAGCCACCGCCACGTTAACATTGACTGTAGCTGAACGAGAGGGCTGACCGTTGTCCTCCACTATAACAGTCAGTCTTTGTTTCACAGCATCTTTATCAGTGACTTGACGTATTGTTCTAATTTCTCCATTCTGTAATCCCACTTCAAACAACGCCCTGTCTGTGGCTTTCTGTAGTTTATAGGAGAGCCATGCATTCTGTCCAGAGTCCACATCAACAGCCACCACCTTAGTGACCAGATAGCCCACATCTGCTGAACGAGGCACCATTTCAGCCACCAGAGAGCCTCCACTTTGGACTGGATACAGAACTTGAGGTGCATTGTCATTCTGGTCCTGGATCAGTATTTTCACAGTCACATTACTACTGAGTGGAGGAGAGCCTCCATCTTGCGCCTTGACACGGAACTGGAAATCCTTGATCTGCTCGTAGTCAAAAGAACGCACTGCATGTATGACTCCACTATCAGCACTAACAGACACATATGAGGAGACTCGCACTCCATTAACAGAGGAGTCCTCCAGAATGTAAGAAACGCGGGCATTCTGCTTCCAGTCAGGGTCTCTCGCTCTTACAGTGAATATAGACAGTCCTGGTGTGTTGTTTTCTATAATAAAGGACTCATATGATGTTTTCTCAAAAACAGGCACGTTGTCATTCACATCGGAAACTTGCAAGGTGATAGCGACACTGCTGGATAGCGAGGGGGCTCCCTCATCTGAGCAGGTTACACTGATATTATACTGAGAGGATTTCTCCCTGTCCAAATCACTATCTGTCACGAGGCTATAGAAACCACTGGACGTAGATTTAATCAAAAACGGGGAATTGTCATCTAGCATACAGCTGACTACTCCGTTATTGTCTGAGTCTGGATCGTGCACACTCATCACTGCTATTACTGTGTGAGGCGGAGAGTTCTCTGGAATGGATTGTGACGTTGACATGAGATCTATAAGCGGGCTGTTGTCATTAACATCAATAATTTCTACAACCAACTTTGTAGAATCTGAAAGACCACCTTTATCTTTAGCTTCAATGTCAATTTGATAATGCTTTGACTTTTCATAATCAATCATGCCTGCCAAACGTACATCGCCACTGTTTTCATCTATTTCAAAGTCACCACTTGTCCCAACAGCGCTACTTGATATAGAATAGGTCACCAAGCCATTGGACCCTTGATCTACATCAGTTGCGCTTACTGTGGTCAACAATGTACCTATTGGAGAGTTTTCTACCAAAGTTGCCCGATATATTGCTTGGGTAAAGACTGGAGCGTTGTCGTTTACGTCTAAAACAGTAATGTGTATTTGCACAGTTCCAGACATAATCGGCTCTCCACCATCGACTGCAGTTAGCAGTAATGATATCTGCTCCTGTCTCTCTCTGTCTAAAGGTTTCTGTAAAACCATTTCTACCTTTTTACTGCCACC